>NW_006159443.1:4196737-4247434 GCF_000334495.1 Tupaia belangeri chinensis
GCGTGCGGAGCACCCGCCCCCTCAATTGAAAATCCCCCAAAAAAAAAAAAAAAAAAAAATCAGAGACCAAAATAGCAGTGTTTAAAACAAGATACAACTTATATATTTAAGGTTGTGTTTCCACCAGCAAATTATTTTTTGACTCTGAAATTACAGTTTACTATCAATGATCTGTTTACTTACAGCAAACCTATCCCTTATATTTTCTAAAATTATTGTCAAAATAGATTTTATTTATATTTAGTTACTTGAAACAAAACATTTCATTCCTCTGTAGGGACCAAAACACAATTATTCGAATACTAGGTAGTAATTTTGATCTCTTGTCTACATATTAGTTATAAGTACAGCTCTTATGTGAAATATTAATACTTGGGGAAAGAATTTGAACTTACAGTTAATTCAATGGGAAAATCCAATCGAAATCCTTGATTAGATTATTTAAGCATCTTTACCTGCATCTATAATGATAAATCCTGTCAGTAATGAAGACTGCTTCTATTGAGTCTTGATTTACCTTTGGTTTTGAAATGGTGATGAGAAAAAAAGGAAATACATTCAATATACAAGATTCTATGTTTTCCTTTAAAAATGAGGAATATCAGGCAGATGGTGGTGCTGAGGTAAAAACACCATGCACTGCAAAGCTGACCTACATGGAAGGTTCTTGGTTCTTGTCTGGAGATCTCAAGTATGCTGCCCATGATCTGGGAGTAGGTATGGCATCAAGACCCTTTTTATGGTGCTGTTTTGTCTCTGTCTTTCTTGTTCATGGAAGAGATAAATTTTCTAAAAAGTAAAAGATTAGTGAAGTTTTTGAGCTTTAATTCCATTTGTGATGAGTGATACCAAATATTATATAATCCCTAGGGTAGTATAATTCAGGAAGCTTAACCTTCGAGCATTCTCAGAAATGCAGAAATGACCTAGTTTAAATGCCATGAATTGATGCCAACTGGTGGAGTGTGGCCTGCTAACTGGATGTGTGTATGCTTAAAAAATGAAAGTGAACGTGAATGCTGTCAGCTGGGTGGAGGTGTTGGGACCACCCCTCTCTAATGTCCCACATGCTCTATCTTTCTACATTACTTTTTTCTTCAGCTGCTTCTTAGTACCTCCTGGCCTTTGAAGGCATCTGAGTTTGTAATTCCATCTAGTTCAACTTACATCCCAATTAAGCCCCTGTCAATTGGTGCTCTAGTCTCTGCTTGAACACTCTCAGGGATGGAGAACAGGCCTTATTAAAATTCCAGGCAGCCTTCTTTGTTAGAAATTTCACTGAGATTGAGCAGCAAGTTGATTCCCAGTACCTTCCACCTAATGGGTGAGCCTCATGGAACAAGTCTGATGCCTCTTCCACACGACAAAACTTCAGATAATTGATGGGATCTATCACGTCTCCCCATTTCATCCCAGGGCTTTTTTCTCAAGGTTAAACACCCTCAATTTCTCTAATGTCTCTCATTTGGCATTCACCATCCTGATAATCCTCCTTTCAACAAATGTAATACCATTTGTCAATGACCCTTACAAAACGTGTTTCTGAGAGTGATCTACATGTGGTCTGCCCAGCCCAGGGTAGAGAGGGGCTATTAACACCCGTGTTCTCGGTATTATGCTTCCATTAATGAAATTGAAGGCTACATTAGCTGTTTTTAAGCAGTTAGTAACAAGAATGAAAATGATGTTTAAAGCATGAAATGTAGCTTGACCAGGTTCAAAGAAAGAAGGATACAGTTTAGAAGTTGGTGAGTAAGTAATAAAGATACATTTTAACATTGTGCAAAAGTCTTCTCTATTTTAGAGGACACTAAGGATTAGATGAGCAAAGGTGGTATAGAATTTTGGAAATCTTTTAAAAAAAATGAACAAAAGCTATAATGGAAGTCTCCAGATTGAGAATTGTGTGTGTGTGTTTTCCCTCTACCTGTAATGTGGTTATCACATATATTTACTAGTTAAAAAAAATTTTAAAACTATATTGTCAATTTATAGACATCACTACTCTATTCTTATATATAGTATTTTCTTCCCTATGTATACTTGGTTTTACTTACATAAAAATAGTGTCAGGTGCACATACATGTTTATGTAACTCTGTTTTCTGACATTCAAATCATCTTTTGAAATTCAACAAAGGAAATATTTTCATTTCAGTTTTACAAATAAATGATCTTTTGCCAATTTCTCACTTCACTTTCCTCATTTCCATACTTTCCATTTTCCCATAGTTGGCCTTGGTAATTACAGACCGAGGGCAAATGGATAGGGCAGAAAATACATAAATACTTCAACTTCAATATTTTAGCCTAGAAAGGGATAGGAGCTTCACAAGTAATACAAACTTTTCGTATTATCCCTCTCAAACCCACTCCCTTACCTTTCACCCACCATCAGAAGTGAATGACAATGCAGATAATGGAGTTGAAGCTACTGAACTCTACTCTCATGGATCCTGTCCTAGTGTGCAGAAGGCATCTTAATGTTTTATACTTGTAATTATTATACTTGTAATTATGCATCTTTTGCTGAGAGGGGGTCCTCAGGTTATTTGAATTATTACAAGCCTTCTAACAGCTAGATTTACTCTGTTTCTCTTTCCCCTCAAATTTTTTTGGTACATCTTGCAAAGTTTTCATTTATTATGTATTAACCTAATTCTGTCTTGGTCTTTCATCCTAAGTCACACTCTGTCATTCAACCCAGCACAGCATCTATCTATTGAGTTCAGTGCCTGAAATGTCTCTTTCTCCTTCTCTCTCTCCCTCCCTCCTTCCTTCCTTCCTTTCTCTCTCTCTCTCTTTCCCCCTCCCTCCCTACCTCCCTTTTATCTTTTCTTTTCTTTTCTTTTCTTTTTTAGAGATTTGTTATAGAGTGCATGTGCTTGTCAGAGAGAGAGCTGAAAAACAGGAAATCACCCCACCCCCAGGGGAGATGGTCACACCACAATCCCTTCTCCTCCATTCTCCTTTTGGGATTTTGGACATGTATGCACATGCACCTGGCTGAGTTTTAAGATGTTGGGTTTGAGACTTGAACCACAGTCATTTATGTGGGAATCCAGTGACATAATCATTATACATCTGCTACTCCCTGGGATGTGCTTCTTACCTGTCACTAATCCTTGCAAGCCTCCTGGCCGGGGAGTCTTTCCTCTATTCTCAAGTTGATTGCTATCTGAGGTTCAGATGCTCAGGGACGAGTAGTGCTTCCCTGCTGCTCCTCAGACTTCTGCTCATGCTTCCCTGATTCTCCACTGTTAGGCTTCACTACCTGTTCTTAAACTCCCAGAAGAGTAGTTTTGGTCAGTACTTCTTGAATACAGTACCTGACCCTTCTGTTATCCTTTAACATCATAGAATATGACGTAACTTATCTTCTTTAAACCAGGTTAACCATATTATACATTTGAATAAGACTGTATCATTCTTCCTACATGCCTAGGCCACTTTAAAGAAGTCTCAAAACCTTTTACCAGGGCTAGTGTCATGCACAGTGGTTAGGTGCTATGCAGAGAGAGCTAGACCCCGCATAGCCAACTAAGGCTCAAATCTCAGTCCCTAGGGCTTTACACTGACTATGTGTGTGGGCCCAGGATGCTGATGGAATGGAAGTGAAGTAGAAAAAACATTGAAGAATGACCAGGTTCTGTTGGGAGGAGGGTGCTTTTTCTCTTTTTCTTTTTCATATGTACGCAGACATCCTCTGCCATTAAAAAAATAAGCCTTATACCAAGGACATTTTATATATATATATAGATACACACACACACACACACATACATACATACATACATACATACATACATACATACATACATACATACATACATACATACATACATACATACATACATACATACATACATACATACATACATACATACATACATACATACATACATACATACATACATACATACATACACACATACATATACACACACACACATACATACATACATACATACATATATAGTGATAGGATGTGCCAGAGAGAGAGCAAAATAGTGAAAGGGACAGTGAGAAATCACCCCACAGTTGGGATCACCATGCTCCAATCCCTTCCTTTCCATTTTCCCCTTGGGATTATGGGCATTTGTATACATGTACTGGCATGATCTTTAAGCTTCCAGGTCCAGAATTTGAACCATGGTTTGCTAAGTGGAAGTTGAAGGCCTTAACCACCATGCCAGCTGCTTGTTGTTCTATATTTTTAAATGTATTTTTAAAAGGAAAACAGTTTCAGTGGAGAAAGAGAAAAATGGTAAAATCAAGTGAAGTTGAGGTCATTATTGATTTCTGGCTTTTCTTAAAATTTTAGCATCTGACTCCATATTCCTTTCATCTAATTCCTATCAATATTCCCAGTGACTTCAGTTTCTTCATTGGCTACTCTGCCAATACTCTGACTTCCTGAGTTTATAAAGTTTCTAACATTAACTCCAGTGAGTTTTACTTCCCACTTTCTTAAGAGTTACACATGCAGAGACTATTTCTATTTGATCCATAATGGCAGGATGCCATGGTCATCTTGTGCCCCTGACCATACATACCACGGTGCTTTAGTTGTATATTAGGGACACAGCAAATGTTTGTTGATTAAATGAACCAATAATTGGAAAGTACAGCTATAAAAGCAAGAATGATAAGTGAAACTGGAGTGACATAGTGTCCTGGGAATAATAATTGGAAGTTATGATCAGGAAGATCAGATTGTCATTCAAGTTCAAATACTGTTCTTCCTTTTGATAGCATACATAATATAAATAAAGTTTGGGAATTATAATTCCTTTCCCCCTAATTGCAGGGCATACCTGTTTCTATTGTTGACATTCTCAATGTATTTTAAAATGTATATATAATACATTACACATGAAATATATCTCCAAGGTTAACAGGAGTTACTTGGAATTTTTGTGAGTATTTGAGGAGGCAGAATGACTTGAGTGTCCATATTGTTTTTTAAGGATGCTAACAAGCTGGCATTATGTCCTGTTCTTCCTCTGAGAGTCATTCGTACACACGTTGCCAGAGACCTCACTGGAGATTTTGTCCATAAAAATAACTCTGATGTGGCTTGAAGCACAATTTTTATGAGATTCTTTGATTTGTTTCCCAAAGGTCAAGTTCAATCCTGGTGGCTTGCTGCAGGAATGTTTTAATTTTTATTCAGTAATCCCTACTTCCTCTAACTGCCCTGCACATCCCATCACCCAGCAAATAAAAATCCAAGCAGTAAAGTTGGTTAGCTGGGCATACTCTGTAAAACATGATGATTTATTCTTTCAGTGACCTTAATGATAGTTTTAGTGTAGTAAATTTTTTATTGCAGTAAATTATTTATTGCAAGAGACTCATGTGAGTCAACAAGGAACGTGGAAATAATAGTGGAGAAATTTATGTTGTTTTTCTGAAGAGTCTTGTTTCTATCCCCCAAACCCTTTCACGCTCTAACAAAAACCTTCCATTGTATAAAGTAAATGCTTAAAATTACATGGGATAGATTGAGTTTGCAAAGAAGCTACACTACACACTCCATTTCCATGGGGGTTTTCTGAGCGGGGTTGCTTGCATTCCTCACACTTGTTCTGGAGCCAATTAACTCACTAGCTTACTACCAGAGACCCTTTCAGTTCCTACTGTCCAGTAAGGATCAGAGTTCTAACATTTTTCAGGTTATTGATATTCTTACAAGAAACATAAAGTCCTTCAGTACATTATCGAGAATGTGTTTAACCTGGGAGTTGGGAGAAGTGTCACGGTATCAACTATTCTCTCCTCCCACTCATTGTCTAATCTTTTGAAAGTCAAGTTGTGACAGTAAGTTGTCACTTGAAATTAAACATCTACATAGAATAAATTGTCCATTTAGAATTGCAGAAACAAGCTTTGCTGACGTGTATCACACACTAAAAACACAGGCTTCTAATAACCTTGAGGTACTCTGTGGACTTGTAGTCTTCTATGGATCTCAAAATAAAGATAACAGATGGTTTTATAATAAAATTATCTTATTTATTCACTTATTTACTCATTTATTTAGTGATTGCTTATTTCCATTAAGTAGTATATTACCATGAAGTTTCTATTAACCATAGTACTAGATTCATCAAGGCTGTCAATGGCCTTGCCAAATTAACAGTTCACTATAAAACATTACCAGTACCTAAATTCTTATCCTTTAAATTTGAAGCATTATTTAATATTTCAGGAACCCAAAATTAATGATGAATTTAAGGCCAACATTCATTATTTTTTTTCTACTTTATATGCGTCATTTTGTTATTTGGTATCAATGAAGTGAAGTACTATCTTTTCTATTGTTTCCCAGGTCCCTGAACACTTGCCTAGTATATGACAATTGTTCAATAAATAATTAGATGAATAAATGAATACTTCCTTTGGTTCAGTGAGGTATGTCTTGAGTTTTCAAAAACAATATGTGATTTGTCAATTTTTGTAGCTCTCACTTATTGTGGAGAGCCTTTGTTTTCACAAGCAAAAGCCAATTTGGCTGACAGGAAAATCTGGCATCACAAATATTTTCTTTCAAACATTTATAAATGTCACATTCATTGTCATTTCGTACAGTTGTTCTTTAATCTCAATCCGGTCTCTTTTAGTTTTCTGTTCCTAGTCTATTCTGATTATTTCACTCTACATATTTTTAAGAATCGACTTGCTTTCTGAAAAAACTTCTGGTTCTCATAAGAAGTTAAACAGTTTAGAAGTCTATTTAAAAGCTTAACATTCATTTATTATACAATTTAATCATTCTCCTAAGTGTTTACCCATGAAAAATAACAAATCCACCCAAAGATTTATGTTTGAATGCTCATAGTATCTTGATTTGTGTTTGCCCCAAACTGGAAACCACTCGGATGTCCATTGACAACATCTGGTTGGATAAACAAGGTCTGGGATATCCATTCGGTTAAATACTACTCAGCGATAATGCAGATAAACTATGGAGATATGCGATAATATGGATAAATCCCAGTTATGTCATATGAAAGAAGCTAGACAAAACTGGATACATACTGTGTGTCTTCTACAGAGTTCTAGAAAATGCAAACTAATGTCTGTGACAAAAGGTAGATCAGTGGTTGCCTGCATGCTGTTGAGGCACACAGGGAGAGGTGGAAGAGAAGGACTGCAAGCAGGCATGAGAGAACTTCTGTGAGTGAGTGATATGGTCATTATCTTAATTGTGGTGAGAGTTTTTTATGGGTATACTCTTACGTCCAAACTTTTCACACAATATGCTTTAAATAAATGTGGTTTAATGCATATCGATTTATCCCAAACTCTTCAAAAGTTTTCAACCTTTACAAAAAGGTTTGAGTGTATTTCTTTCATACAGCTTTTAAAAACAGAATTATTTATTCACTTATATCTATTATTGTTAATGTCCTATAGGATATGTGTGCTCACCAAAAACACAGGGGATGGGAGAGAAAGGAAGAAATAGAGTTAGAAAGCAGTCCACCAGGTTGGGGCTCGAACCATGATCTGTCAAATGTGAGTTCAGTGCTCTAACCAACATGCCACTTTCTGATGTCCCCCCACCCTATAACTTTTATTCAAGAAGCTATCTGCTGGCCTGTCACAGGGGATGAACATGGTTTTTTTTCTTTTAAAATTGGCACTGAGTTGTTAGCCAATATATTCAGTAATGAGAGAGATAAAAGGAGACAGAATTTGATCCACTCCATGGCATGGTGGTTAAGGTGGCTGGATCCCACATGGCTCATTGAATGGTATGAATCCCAGACCTAATGGCTTGAGAAACACTCTGAGTGCATGTGTGTACATGCCCAAAATCCCAAAAGGAGGGAGAAATGGAGGAGAAGGGATTGTAGCATGGCTATTCCCCAGGTGGGGTGCCTTCTCACATTCCTCTTTGTCTCTCTCCTCTCCCTCTCTGTCTTTGTCTGGTGAGTGCATGTGCCCTCTGACCAAAAAAATAGGTAAATAAATGAGAGAGAGAGAGAGAGAGAGAGAGAGAGAGAGAAGGGAGAGAGAGAGAGAGAGAGAGAGAGAGAGAGAGAGGGGGGTAGGTAAATAAATGAGAGAGAGAGAGAGAGAGAGAAGGGAGAGAGAGAGAGAGAGAGAGAGAGAGAGAGAGGGAGGGAGGAGAATTAGCTGAAGAAAAAAAGGAAAGAAACAAAAAGAAAATATGGCTCTAATTCCAGCCATTCCTGGAAAGTAGCTCCAGAGAAACTTGGCCAAGGGTTGGAGAAAGATCATTTAAATGCTACAGGGCAGCTCTGCCAGGAAAAAGTTACAAATGACTAAAAAAATTAGGGCATTTGTGATGAGAAAGGAAACTAAGCTAACTTGTGGCTTCTGTTTTTAAGTTTGTCTAATTAGAAAAACCTACTTTGCAAACATAAAAGAAATGACTTAGGTGCCAAATTTGTCTTTTTTTCTGAATATTTGCTAAAATATTCAAGTTTGGGAAATAGCCATCTTAAAAGTGAAATTAGAGTTTTGTTAAAGTTGAAATGGAGTCAATGTTTTCTTGAAATTTGCTTTAAGAAAATTGAGTTCCCAGTTATAATCGCTTATGACTGAGGCTGTAAAAACCATTTAATTCATACTGTTAAACCGCCTAAGATATTGGAAAAAGCATGATGTTAGGGACAGGAGAAATGATTCTTCTCCTTATGTGACGAAAATTACACCACCTCTGGATCTGTAGCCAAGTCATGTAACATCTATAGGCCCCAAATTTATCCTCTGTACTATCAAGTCTTTTAATTCAACTCTCTTAAAACCACTCTAGCTCCATAATTTATGATTCTATACCCTCATAGTAAGGAATAACAACTTTCTGACCATTTCTTAATTTTCTAAAGACAGAAAAAGAATGAAAAATGAAAACATTGATACTAGACAGGCACAGATTAGTTTACGAGCAATCTAACTATAACACTAATTATTAATAGATTTTCTTTATCAATTATTTCCTAATACCCTGTTTAATTATCATTGAGATAGAGTCTCAGGATGCTGTGATCCTCCTGCCTCAGCCACCGTGCCTGACTTTTTAGTGTGGCCCAGTAATTGAACTGGGACTCCCTTGTGACCTCACTCTCTGAGTAGCAGCATCTACCGGCCTGTGCCACTGCAGCTGGGTTCCATCTGTATTTTTAATGAACACTGACTACAAATTATAGTGAGTGCCATTCCAAGGTTAACTGTGCCTTAGAATGTGCAAATTGTTCATTTCTCTTAGTCATAGACCTCTCTCTCCTTATTTAGGTTTTTTTTTTTTTTTTTTGCTATAGGGCTTATATATTCATTAGAGAGAGACAGAGGGACAAGGAAAGTAAGAAATCATCACCTGGGGGGATGGACACTCCACAATCCCTTCACCTCCATTTTAATCTTGGGATTGAGGCACTCATTTATGCATATTCCACATGGCTTTCAAGCCTCTGGGTCTGGGACTTGAACCTGGGTCAGTCATGTGGGAATCCAGTGCCTTAACCACCATGCTACCTGCCATCCCCAATCATAGATCTCTTTTCCTAGATCAGGTATTGGTTTGTTTTGAATCTGTAGCTGTAAGTACTTTTTTCCATCAAATTCATCCTAAGGTTTATACATATATATATATTCATGTGGAATTTATTTGGATTAGCAGAGCTTGAATGGAATGCTAGAAATATTGTAACTGAAGAAATGTAAAAGCATAGCCTGTGGGTGGTTCAAGAGGAAAATATTTGGAAAGTCACACATATCTATCTTCCATAATTCCAATGATAAGTGATTTCTTGTATTGTGGCCATATTTTCCTATGAAATAGAAAATCACACATCTGCCATAAAGTCAAAATGAAGAACATGTCAACCAACAAAGCTATCAGGAAATTAATTTTCTATTATGTATCAAGAAGATTAAGGGACCAGCAATTGGTGTAGTGTCTATGTTGCTGGATTCCCACATGGTCGACCATGTTTTGAGTCACAGACCCGATGGCTTAAACTCACACTGGATGTGCATGCGTGCATGCGTGCCCAAGATCCTGAGAGGAGAATGGAGGAGAAGGTGGCCATCCCCCCCGGGGGGGTGATTTCTCGCTTTCTGTCTCTGTGTCTGTTTCTGTCTTTCTGGCGAGCCCACGCACCCTATAGCAAAAACCTCTAAAAAAAAAAAAAAGATTAAGAAGTTTTACCTTATCCTCAATTCAACAAACTAATTTCTAGGGCCTTTTCATTCATAAGTAAATGTAGTTAAAGACCAGGATATACTTCCAATTCTAGGCAAAAAAAAAAAAAAATTGAGTATCATATCATAGGACTCTACCACTACACTCTCTTAATTTTTTTCATGTATCAATTATTTTATTTTTTATTCAAGAGATTACCTCCTGACATATTTTTCTATCCATCTTAATTGCTACCTTTATTTTAAGCCATTTTACTGTCTACTATACTCACTAATTCAATATTTTGTGTTCATAGATTCTTTCTTTCTTGTGAATGAGTTTAATAATAACCATTAGGGCAATTGATTTAACTGAGTAAATGTCATAAATACAAAATGATGCATTTCAACTTAAATCGAAGTATAACATAACTCAGAGATACTTTTCATTTCCAACATCTCTTGTTCCCATTCTCCAGGCTCCAAATTCCAAACACACATCATAGATCTGAAACCCTTCTTTTCCTCCTCATTCCCCTTACTTTCATCAGCTCATCTTATCTTAAACTAAGAAGTCATTAACCTCCAACCTGACCTTCTTCTTTACTTTTTTATATAGTAGAAAGAGACATTGGCTTTCTGTTCATGGCTCTCCTTAATTTCCTACTATTTCCATAAATATTGTGTAACAAAACACCTTGAAAATCAATGATTTAAAGCAAGATGGTATTATTATTTTTTAAAGTGTTGTAAGCTGCCTTGACTCCGCTAGGTAATTCTTTGCAGTTACAGATAGATTATAGTGGTCAGAGATGATGTCATTTGAAGGTTTGACTAGGATGTCAAAGATGAATTATTAAAAAGAAAAAAAATATATATAATTACATTATATATGTGTGTGCGTGTATGTATGTATGTATATATATATATATATATATATATATAAGAGAGAGAGAGAAAGTGATAAATTACCCCCTAGGGGGGATGGCCATGCCACCATCCCTGATCCTCTATTCTCTTTTTGAGATTTTGGGCATATATGTACATGCACCCAGAGTGTTTTTCAAGCTGCTGGGTCTAGGACTCAAACCTAAAAATAGACCATATGGAATCTCATGTCTTAACTCCACCTGCTGGCTCCAAGATGGAATTTTTATCATATACATGGTTTTGAGAAGATGGTAGGGCTGAGTATTTCTCTCTTTCCATATATCCTCTCTATCTATCCAACTTCCTCACAGTCTTCTGTTACTATTAATGGACATTTGGTCTTCCTCTATGGTGGCTAGATTTCTCCTGGCAAGCATCTAAGAAACCTAGTGAGGAGTGACAAGGCTTCTTAAGAACTATATTTATAATAAATTATGAAGTCACGTGGGGCCTGCTCTGCCTTAGTCTATGGTCAAGTTTAAGGAGAGGGACTGAACCAAGGTTTCTAAGGGGATGGGGTTCTTTAGAAAATAGCTACTACACCTGCCTTTACAAATCCTAAGAACTTTAGCTACTCATGTAATTACTGCACACCTGTTCTTGTGGATGCCATCTGACCACTTTCTAGTCATGTTTCCAAATTTACTTTTATGTCTGGATTGAGATATTCTTTTCTATGTCAATGTCAATATCCAAAGCAACTCCATTATCTTTGTGGATGAGCCATTCTAAGACAATTGTTTCACTTTAATTTTAGAGATCTTTACTTCTACATTAATTCAGTATCTGACATATGTAGCCATTATCTTGAAGTATATTGAAACCTAGCAATACTATATATAAAATAATAAATGCCAACTTATATCTCTTTAACAAAAACAACACATCCTTCCAACTCTGTAATACTAGTATCCCTACTCCTTGACCTTAGGGAAATATATATTTAAGTCCTTTGACTACTTTTATTTCTTCTTAATCATCTGCTTTTTTTTGGAGAGGTTTTTGCTATACGGTGTGTGAACTCGCCAGAAAGACAGAGAGAGACAGAGTCAGAAAGTGAGAAATCACCTCCCGGGGGGATGGCCACACCGCAATCCCTTCTCTTCCATTCTCCTCTCAGGATCTTGGGTGCACCTGGCGCGAGTTAAGCCACCAGGTCTGGGACTCAAACCGCAGTTGACTACATGGGAGTTCAGCAACATAGCCATTTACACTAACTGCTAGTCCCAATCATCTGCTTTTCCAAGACTCACTTTTTTCTTTTTCTAACCTAGATTCCAAAGTTTATCATTTCATTCACTCTATCACTATTTTTTTTTTTTTTGAGAGAGAGATTTTTGCTATAGAGTGCATGTGCTCACCAGAGAGACAGATAGAGAGAAAAAAACAAAAAGTGAGTATCACCCTCCCCCCAGGGAGGATGGCCACACTACAATCCCTTCTCCTTCAGTTTCCTCTCGGGACTTTGGGTACACACACACATGTGCCCAGAGTGAGTATTTTAAGCGGCCAGGTCCAGGACTTGAACCAACTCTGTGGGAGTCCAGCGACATAAGCATTATGCCGACCATTGGTCCCACCACTTTATTACTATTACTTGGCCTCTTTTGTCTCTTTCTCTTCTGTGAAAACCCATTGTAAAACTGTAAGTTAGATTGGCTTCTTTATTCTTTCATAAATGAGAACTATTGAAACAAAATTATACAACATAGAATCTCTGCAATAGTTTAAAAACACCCTTTCTTGATATCATACCACCTTTTAGTTATATCCAAATTCTAACTTTGTGAACATCAAGCACTTTATAGAGGAGTAAACATTTACTGCTACCATTCCACTATAAATTTATTCTTATTTTTTTCCTAGATTAACAATGACTTATAAAATGAACCTTTTCATCATTATCTTGCCATTGTTGAACATGCTCTTCTTTAAGCCAGAAACACCTCCATAGTTTTGTGACTTTAATTTCTTCTGGATTCAGTTCTCTCTCTCTTGATGTTCCTCCTTAATTTTCTTTGTGGGCTCATGTTTTTCTGTCCATTTCTTAAATATACAAATTATCCAAGTCTGCTTCTCCAGCTCCCATTCTTTTAACTATTCACACTTATCAGGTTACTTCAACCACATTCATGGTTTCAATTACTACTCATATATTATATTTTTGGTCCTAAATTCTGCCCTGAGCTCAATACCCATAAATCCAGCTGGTTTCTGGAAATCCCGCTTATATACCTTACAAGAATTTTGAGCTCTACATGTTCTAAAAATTCTTTAGTGCTTTTCACCTAAAATCTACTTCTTTCTTCAAGTGAGTGGCCTAAAAATTACTTCATTTATGGAATTGAGAAACACAGGAGTCATCTTTGATCACGGCTGCCTCTCTATTTTACAGTTTCTTTCTTCTATGAGAAAGAATGACAGAGAAAGAGAGACAGGCACCTCCCTGTCTCTCAGAGAATCATCATGCCAGCACCAGATCATGGGCACATGCTCTCTCAGCAAGTTCAGGGATGTCTCTGAACATGAGCTTGAAACCTTCCCATGTGGGTCGTCCTTGCAGAGCATTGCATTATTGCTGCACCTCCGTCTAGCCCCTTGACTACTGCTTCTGTCTCTGTATTCAGCCACTACCAGAGTCCTGCTAATACAAATTCTTTTGCCTTTTTCACGTGTAAATATATTTATTTTAGTCAGCTGTAGTGCTGTTAATAATAGTTGAAGGCATTATTTTACCTTTTTAGAAGCATTTGTAGACAAAGAGGCCCTCATAAAGATGGTGTGGTGACCAATCAGGATTCAAGAAATGTAAGCAAACATATCCTGTTGTATGCTTTCAATATAGAATTTTTTTCCTTTGTGTTTCTAGAATGAAGTACTATGACCTGGACAGCTTATAAACAACAGAAATCTGTTTTTCACAACCCTGGAAGCTAAGAAGTCCCAGATCAAGGTACCTGCAGATTCAGTGGCTGGTAAGGGTTTGCTTTCTGGTTCATAGCTGGTACTTTCTCCCTCAGTCCTCACATGGTCAAAGGAATGAGGACTCTTTCTCTGGCTGCCTTGTAAGGGCATTGCTATGATTTCAGTGCTCCCTCCAAAACTCATCTTGACATTTAATTGTCATTGTGTCCGTGTTGAGAGATGAGACTCTTCAGAGGTGATTAGGTCATGTGGGCTCTGCCATCACAAGCGGGTTTAAGTAGTTATCATGAGAGTACTTTAGCTGTTGTTGGAAAAGGTTCCTAATGAAAGGTTCCTAATGAAAGGTTCCTAACTCTCGCATGCATGCCATGTGCTCTTTTGCCCCTTCTCCTCTGGCATGGGATGATGCAGAAACGTCTTCACTACATGCGGACCACTTGACCTTGGACTTCCCAGACTTTAGAACCGTAAGAAACAAATCGCTGTGTTTTATAAATTACTCAGTTTCAGGTATACTATTATAGCATCACAAATGTATTAACACAGCAAACACTAATCCCACTCTGAGGATTCTATCACCATGGTTTAATCATTTCTCTAAAGACTTACTTCACAGTATAATCATCTTAGAGATTAATATTTCAATGTATGCTTAGAATAGGGGGGCAACAAACATTTGGGCCATAGCAAATTTTAATGAAAAAAAACTTAGGGCCAGGCAGTGTTATGGTGGTTAAGGTGACTGGATCCCACATGGCCAACTATGTACTTTAAGGCCTGACCTGATAGTTTGAAAAGCATATGGGGCACATGTGCATGCATGTCCAGAATCCAAAAGGAGGGAGAAATGGATAAGAAATTGTGGCACGACCATACCCATTGGGAGATATCTTCTTACTTTTCCTCTCTCTCCCACTGGGAGCACATGTGCCTTCCAGCAAAATTGAAAACAAACAAACAGGGAACCAGCAGTTAGCGTAATGGCTATGTCGCTGGACTCCCACGTAGTCAACCACAGTTCACGTCCCGGACCCGGTGGCTTAAAACTCACACCAGGCGTGTGTGCGTGCATGCCCAAGATCCCGAGAGGAGAATGAAGGAGAAGGGATTGCGGCATGACCATCCCCTCTGGGGGGTTATTTCTCGCTTTCTGTCTCTATGTCGCTCTGTGTCTGTCTGGCTAGCGCACATGCCCTATAGCGAAAACCTCTCCCCCCCCCCAAAAAAAAAGGAAAACAAAAAACCAAAATGTTTTTAAAGCATATGACTTCCTTCTTCGTTCTCTACACTGTTAGTTAAATATCAGCAGCCTTGAAATCATTCTTCCCTGTAATGGACTGTCTGAGGAAATGGTATATAATACTTCAATAAAGGGACAGACTTTATATATTGATGTTTATTTCCTTGAGTTGTAGTTACAACTAGAATGTCATAGAATCATCTTTGGAGTCAAGACAAGGATTGTGAAAATTCACTAAGCATCCTTTAGTTTTCTTCACTTATGAGAGTACATAATATATTGTTGTATGGTTGTGTGAAGATTAGGGAAGATAATAAATGTGGACATGCATGATATTAATATTTTTTCTCATTCATTTTATTTTTGTTATCAGTATTTGCTGAGAATTTTCTATATGTCAGTCTTGGTCTACTCTAAGTGCTGTTTAAACTAGAAACAGCTCTTAAATATTGTGTGTAAGACTGTGTGTGTGCACAGAGATACCACATTAATGCTATACACATTCTTATGACTGAGTTACTGCCCAAGACAAAAAACATAAACATATTTAAAGAATCTCCTAAAAGTAATTTAAAAAAAAACAGTGACTATTTCATAGTTGAAAAAAAAATTCAGTATATTGAAACCAACATATATTTCATCAAATGACAGAAGCCTAACTCTACTTGGAATTATAACAGAAAACATTGATGAGAGGATTGGTAACGACAGCTACACAAGGAAAGAATGACATTAATAAAGAAATAATTGAAGGGATTCATTGCTTGTCATCCATAAAAAAGCATTACTTCTAACATAGTTAAAAATACAATCAATCAACACAAGCCTGCACATTCTCCTGGGAGCGATGGGGATACTGTTGTGAGCTAACTGACCAGAAAAAAGAAAACCGTTGCTTGAGCTTTGAAACACCATACATAGAAGCTTTTTATATCACCATTGAAGTGAAATTTTCATTGCTAGAAAACTATACTCTTAGGTAACCAACATGGTAGGTCTAGGTAAAAGTTGTGAAATTTGATAGTACAGTTTCTTCTGCCTTACCATAATAGAGAAGAAAAAACATATATCTTTTAAATAATTATTTTATTTAACTTTATTTACTTTAATTTGACTAAAGAGGGACAGAGCGAGAGAGAGAGGGAAAGTGAGAAAGCAAGCCACCAGGTTCGGGACTCAAACCACGGTCAGCCTGTGGGAGTCCAGCATCCTTAACAACCATGCTACCTGCCTGGCATCATCATCTTTTTTTTTTTTTTTTTGGAGAGGTTTTTGCTATAGGGTGTGTGTGCTCGCCAGACAGACAGAGAGACAGAAAGCAAGAAATCACCCCGGGGGGATGGCCATGTCACAATCCCTTCTCCTCCATTCTCCTCCCGGGATCTTGGGCATGCACGCACATGTGCCCGGCGTGAGTTTAAGCCACTGGGTCCAGGACTTAAACCGCGGTCGACTATGTGGGAGTCCAGTGACATAGCCATTATGCTAACTGCTGGTCCTGGCATTTTCTTCTGAGAAGAGGAATATTAAAAAGAAAAAAAATATTTTCAGTTTACTCCTAAGATGAATAGACACATAAGTCAAACTTTAAAAGATGATTAGATTAAAAATTACTTTCATAATCAGAAATAGTTACTTAATTTTTTATTTTTTTGGAGAGGTTTTTGCTATAGGGTGTGTGTGCTCGCCAGATAGACAGAGAGAGACAGAAAGTGAGAAATTACACCCCAGAGGAGATGGCCACACCGCAATACCTTCTCCTCCATTCTCCTCTTGGGATTTCTCAGGATCTTGGGCACACATGCACATGTGCCTGGCGTGAGTTTAAGCCACTGGGTCGGGGACTCGAACCATGGTCGTCTACGTGGGAGTCTCGTGACATAGCCATTATGCCCACTGCTGGTCCCAATTATTTATTTATTTTTTTTTTAAGTAAAAGCAATGTGAGGTGTGTGTGCATGTCCTAATGTAACTTAAGACAAAAATTTTCCATAAAGAGAATAGTTCTCTAGCTTATCAAAATTTACATTTTCAGGAAAGCATAAAGCATTACATTGGTTTAAATAAGGTTTAGTTTAATGTCAACATTATAAAGGTCTGTTTCTTGTTTACGGCTAGGTAATTTGACAATTTATTGAAAAAAAGATAAAAACAATCACATCAATTGATCTGTTAAATTGCATAAGTATTTAATATCCTTTAACTTTGTCATCTGTTGTATCATTGCACCTGTAAATCCAATTATATATAAGTGGTAAATGTGCCTTCAGAAAAGGAAATTCTCTAGAGAGAAAGAAAATGAAAGACTAGAACCCATTTTAAACAATACAAGAAGTAAGGTAAATCTTACTATTTTAGGGAAACTAATTTTAGAAAATATTTTATTAGATGCTTGCAATTAAGATTAAGATTCCTGGGACCAGCAGTTAGCATAATGGCTATGTCTCTGAACTCCCACGTAGTCGACCGCGGTTTGCGTCCCAGACCTGGTGGCTTAAAACTCACGCCGGGTGCGTGTGCGTGCGTGCCCAAGATCCCAAGAGCAGAATGGAGGAGAAGGGATTGCGGCGTCGCCATCTCCCCTGGGGGTGATTTCTCGCTTTCTGTCTCTATGTCTCTCTCTGTCTGTCTGGCAAGCGCACGCGCCTTATAGCAAAAACCTCTCCAAAAAAAAAAAAAAAAAGATTGTTTCTTTTATCTCATAGTGTTGCTATTTTACATTTCAAAATTACTATATAGCAAATTCTAAATATGCTCTTCTTTATATTTAATTAATGGTTAGGCTTAGCTGTGTAATAATAGGCATGTTCTTTATTTTCACCAAGAATTAGAACAAATATGCTCTTCTTCTAAGAAGCTATTTCAAAGTCAACTCCTAACTCATTCTTTAATGTAGTTATGCTTGAGGCTATGAGAGAGGGAGGGAGAGAGAGAGAGAGAGAAAGAGAGAGAGAGAGAGAGAGAGAGAGAGAGAGAGAGTGAGCTATTTGGAATTCCTCTTCCTTAGCTACAAATTCCAGATCAATAATTTGATACTTATTAGAATTCATAAACTACTAGAAAGACCTCTCATGAATTGCATGTACAGGCTTTCTGTATCCCTTATGAAATAATAGGTTTTAGATCTTAAAATAATTGAAATGCCAGTTGGGAAGTGGTAAATGGTTTCTAAGTTTCAGAGCTGAAAAAGAAATTTAGTCTGAGGAGTAAACCTCTTTTGTTATGGGAGGAGCCAGTTTCGTGAGCAGTTTTAACAAATTAAATACAAAACAGTATCGAATTTACGATATTGAAAACTCAGAACCAGAGAATTAATTCAAATCCAGATCCTTCAGACTGAAATGTTAAATTGGAAGTATACTTATTAGGAGTATGAAATAGCAAAATCCAATAAAATCCAATATATTTTCCTTTAACTTTGACTTTTGGCTAGAATCCCTTTGAGAATTAACGTCTACCATTGACATATGAGGTGTCTTCTCTATTGCTCTTCCTCTTTCATTCCTCCATATGTTTGTTCACTGATGATCAGAAGATGGGAAAGATACGTAAGCATAATCTCTTCCTTAAAGTATGAATAAGTGGTTGTGACTTTTGTATGATGCTTTCTGAACCTTGGGAAAGATACCCTTGACTAATATCATAGTGTTTCCTGGATGCTCTTACCTTTGCCTATCATTTAATGGGGCAGGATATAAATCTGTCTTGGATGGCAGTGCTAAATTGAGGGGGATCTTGAGGAATGTAGTCTAGAGGAACTTGAGTTGGGAAGAGGTTGAGGTCTATACTATGCTGGCTAAGGAGAATTAATTGAATAATTGAGGGGCTAAGAACAAGTGACCCAAAAGGACTAATAGAGAATTATGTTTTCTTTTCCTGCATTACAGTGATCTTTATTTGTCTATGCCCTTCTCTTAATTTTAGATACTTTGAACATCTAAGGGCAGGCTAAGTACACACCTGAGCAGAAACAATCTAGAGAGTATAATGGTGTCACATACACAATTCCTAAGTGAGTCCTCAGGTGCAGGGGGAACAAACGATGGGGACTTTTGCACTACTTGTGTGAATGGATGTCTCACTCCTGAAGGCTGGAAAAAATGGGATGTTAAGATCTGAAGAACGTGTGACCATCATTATCACTACCATCATCAGTAATAATAATCCGGAAATTTGTAGAGTGCAGTATATTTTTCAGAGTACTTTGAGCTATTGTCATCTTATTTATATTTTATCTGATATTTCGACTATATAGTTGCGAAATATGTATTTGACAAGAAACCAGTTTAACAATAAGCCTGATTTAATCACCTTGGGAAATCTCAGTGGCAAAAATCAGTTTAATAATCATAATAATAAATCGTTAGTGATTGTATGCTATGTGCACAGACTTTTTTCTTTACATTAGTTTTCTTATACATACATAAATAAAAAGTATACTCTGTTAACCCGCCTCCTCCATTTTCCCATTCTGTCAGGATTTGGGGCATGTATGCCTATGTGCCTGATGTGTTTTGCAGACCACTAGAGCAAGTATTCAGACTGTGGGGTCAGCTACATGGGATCTGACTCTCTTGACCTCTAGGCTATGTGGCCAGTCCAGATTAAAATTTGCCTTTGTATTAAAATACATTTTCTCTAATTCCATTTTTCTACTAACTTCTTCAAGTTCTCTTGTATGAAATTTATTTTCTTATCTAATCTTTCCAACAATCTTATGAGATAGAAACTTGAATAACTTCCACTGTACAGATATGAGAACAGAGGCACAAACAGATTAATAACTTGATCGAGGAGGAGGGTCCAAATCCAGACCATTGAATGGCAAAGGCATCTTGCTCTGTCTCTGCCCGGGAGGACAGCAGTTCACTTGCACTCTCAAGGCACATTTAGAAATTGTTCTAGTGAATTAAGAATTGGTTGAAAAATATTGAGATGATCTCTGATTTAAGTTGTATTACAAGGGAAAATACTTCCTGCTTGTTCTATATTCATCATATTTATAGTCACTAAGTATTTATAATATTTGTCAGTGGGGATACATTTAAATGCAATGCCATATACTTTGAAAGTGTAATATATTTTTGTTACTTGGTTTAAAATTCATCACAGAAGTCATTTTTCTCCCAAGAAATGTCTGAGTACATTAGCTTAAAAGATGATATTGGCAAGCTGATAGTATGCATATTTTAAATAGACTGCTCAACTGTACTTACTGTGCATTTGTGAGAAATAGCTGTGTATTCACGGTGTCAATGAAGAGCTAAGCTTGCTTATCAGTCTCTTCCTAACCAGTAAACTCTTCTTTGCAAACTGTCAGTCACCAGATATAAGAAAGAGGAAGAAAAGGCTATTTTATTAGTGAATGTCTCCAGTATGTAAACACTGTCCCATAAATGAAAATAGAACTTACCTTTATAGGGTAAATTTATTTGTTGCAAGTAAGATATTTGACTGAAGAGAGGAAAAAAGTATCACAATTTGTTGTACTACTCTGCTTTGATTACATAATAGGAACACAAGTCATGATTGAAAAGGCTTTCACTATTCAGGGGCATCAAGTTATTCTTCAGGTTTTAATAGTAAACACTGCTATAAGTTTTGTGTAACTGTAGGGCTTATTTGGAAAGGATTTGTAAATGAACTAGTTTATGTAGGTTTGATATTTAGGAGAGAAAGCAGGAGAAACTACAGAAGGGTGGAAAAGGGCAGGAAAAAGAGAAGGTGAGTACCACGCAATACATGAGTAGATAGTAAAATGAAATAAAACAGAGCTGCTCTGACTTAAGTTTACTCAACAAAAATCAGAAATAACTGCTAGTTATATGACATAATTAACCAGGAAAATGTAGAGATTGAAAGTTGCTTACCCATTAAGAATGCTTAAATAAATGATGTCTGTGACCCAGATGCACGGGTGCAGGAGGAACCTAGAAACAAATGGGAAAAGGTGAGTCAATACTTCTTAAATGGTGCTGCTCGCTACTGTAGGAAGGAGACTCAGTGGGTATAGGAAGTGTTTTGTTAGGGATAACCTGGAAATCCACAGAAAAAGAATATTTCAATCTTCTTCTTGTTAATACTTAGCAGTCATCAAACAGAAAGCTAAAACTGGAAGTATATTGGCTTGATAAGGTAATCATCAAGTATCCTGGGACGTAGGCTTGGAAGTGTACTATCTTCATTTGTAGAACCTGACTGTAGTTTCAGGAATGATGCTCTAGGTCCTGATGTCTTCAAATGGTGACAGCAATCTTCCCCAATGTGTGGCTGGAGGAGCAGTTATATAAGAATCAACTGCAGTATTTGATAAACATACTGAATCCTAGTTCTGAATCTAGAATTACTGAAACAGACTTTTCAGAGGATGGGCCCAGGAACCCAAAGGCATTAAACTATTTTTCCCCCCCTTGGGCAGCAGGTAGTTTGGATGGAAGATATTCTTAGAAAACAAAATTCTGGAGACCAGAAGTTAGCATGATGGCTATGTCACTGGACTCCCATGTAGTCAACTGTGGTTTGAGTCCCAGACCAGGTGGCTTAAGCTCATGCTGGGCGTGTGTACGTGCATGCCCAAGATCCCAAGAGGAGAATGGAGGAGGCGATTTCTTGCTTTCTTCTCTCTGTCTCTCTCTTTCTGGCGAGCGCACACACCCTATAGCAAAAACCTCTCAAAAAAAAAAAAAATGAAAGCAAAATTCTGAATGTAGCAGTAGAATCTGTTGCAAAAGAAAACCAGAAGATTTGGAGAATAAGATAGGAAGCTTTTTACCCTTGGACTTTTAAAATTGGTTACCACCAATGGTAACATAGAACATATTGAAAATGATTTGCCTCTACCTAACATAGTGAATACAGGCAAAGAAAGAAAGAGAGACGGACAGAAAGGCAGAAAGACAGAAAAAAGGAAGGAAGAGAGAGAGAGAGAGAGAGAGAGAGAGAGAGAGAGTGAGCTATTTGGAATTCCTCTTCCTTAGCTACAAATTCCAGATCAATAATTTGATACTTATTAGAATTCATAAACTACTAGAAAGACCTCTCATGAATTGCATGTACAGGCTTTCTGTATCCCTTATGAAATAATAGGTTTTAGAGTATCATTTTTGTACTTTATATTTGCTTAAATATGAATCCATATTTATATTTACAAAGTTGGATGTTCAGATCTTAAAATAATTGAAATGCCATTTGGGAAGTGGTAAATGGTTTCTAAGTTTCAGAGCTGAAAAAGAAATTTAGTCTGAGGAGTAAACCTCTTTTGTTATGGGAGGAGCCAGTTTCGTGAGCAGTTTTAACAAATTAAATACAAAACAGTATCGAATTTACGATATTGAAAACTCAGAACCAGAGAATTAATTCAAATCCAGATCCTTCAGACTGAAATGTTAAATTGGAAGTATACTTATTAGGAGTATGAAATAGCAAAATCCAATAAAATCCAATATATTTTCCTTTAACTTTGACTTTTGGCTAGAATCCCTTTGAGAATTAACGTCTACCATTGACATATGAGGTGTCTTCTCTATTGCTCTTCCTCTTTCATTCCTCCATATGTTTGTTCACTGATGATCAGAAGATGGGAAAGATACGTAAGCATAATCTCTTCCTTAAAGTATGAATAAGTGGTTGTGACTTTTGTATGATGCTTTCTGAACCTTGGGAAAGATACCCTTGACTAATATCATAGTGTTTCCTGGATGCTCTTACCTTTGCCTATCATTTAATGGGGCAGGATATAAATCTGTCTTGGATGGCAGTGCTAAATTGAGGGGGATCTTGAGGAATGTAGTCTAGAGGAACTTGAGTTGGGAAGAGGTTGAGGTCTATACTATGCTGGCTAAGGAGAATTAATTGAATAATTGAGGGGCTAAGAACAAGTGACCCAAAAGGACTAATAGAGAATTATGTTTTCTTTTCCTGCATTACAGTGATCTTTATTTGTCTATGCCCTTCTCTTAATTTTAGATACTTTGAACATCTAAGGGCAGGCTAAGTACACACCTGAGCAGAAACAATCTAGAGAGTATAATGGTGTCACATACACAATTCCTAAGTGAGTCCTCAGGTGCAGGGGGAACAAACGATGGGGACTTTTGCACTACTTGTGTGAATGGATGTCTCACTCCTGAAGGCTGGAAAAAATGGGATGTTAAGATCTGAAGAACGTGTGACCATCATTATCACTACCATCATCAGTAATAATAATCCGGAAATTTGTAGAGTGCAGTATATTTTTCAGAGTACTTTGAGCTATTGTCATCTTATTTATATTTTATCTGATATTTCGACTATATAGTTGCGAAATATGTATTTGACAAGAAACCAGTTTAACAATAAGCCTGATTTAATCACCTTGGGAAATCTCAGTGGCAAAAATCAGTTTAATAATCATAATAATAAATCGTTAGTGATTGTATGCTATGTGCACAGACTTTTTTCTTTACATTAGTTTTCTTATACATACATAAATAAAAAGTATACTCTGTTAACCCGCCTCCTCCATTTTCCCATTCTGTCAGGATTTGGGGCATGTATGCCTATGTGCCTGATGTGTTTTGCAGACCACTAGAGCAAGTATTCAGACTGTGGGGTCAGCTACATGGGATCTGACTCTCTTGACCTCTAGGCTATGTGGCCAGTCCAGATTAAAATTTGCCTTTGTATTAAAATACATTTTCTCTAATTCCATTTTTCTACTAACTTCTTCAAGTTCTCTTGTATGAAATTTATTTTCTTATCTAATCTTTCCAACAATCTTATGAGATAGAAACTTGAATAACTTCCACTGTACAGATATGAGAACAGAGGCACAAACAGATTAATAACTTGATCGAGGAGGAGGGTCCAAATCCAGACCATTGAATGGCAAAGGCATCTTGCTCTGTCTCTGCCCGGGAGGACAGCAGTTCACTTGCACTCTCAAGGCACATTTAGAAATTGTTCTAGTGAATTAAGAATTGGTTGAAAAATATTGAGATGATCTCTGATTTAAGTTGTATTACAAGGGAAAATACTTCCTGCTTGTTCTATATTCATCATATTTATAGTCACTAAGTATTTATAATATTTGTCAGTGGGGATACATTTAAATGCAATGCCATATACTTTGAAAGTGTAATATATTTTTGTTACTTGGTTTAAAATTCATCACAGAAGTCATTTTTCTCCCAAGAAATGTCTGAGTACATTAGCTTAAAAGATGATATTGGCAAGCTGATAGTATGCATATTTTAAATAGACTGCTCAACTGTACTTACTGTGCATTTGTGAGAAATAGCTGTGTATTCACGGTGTCAATGAAGAGCTAAGCTTGCTTATCAGTCTCTTCCTAACCAGTAAACTCTTCTTTGCAAACTGTCAGTCACCAGATATAAGAAAGAGGAAGAAAAGGCTATTTTATTAGTGAATGTCTCCAGTATGTAAACACTGTCCCATAAATGAAAATAGAACTTACCTTTATAGGGTAAATTTATTTGTTGCAAGTAAGATATTTGACTGAAGAGAGGAAAAAAGTATCACAATTTGTTGTACTACTCTGCTTTGATTACATAATAGGAACACAAGTCATGATTGAAAAGGCTTTCACTATTCAGGGGCATCAAGTTATTCTTCAGGTTTTAATAGTAAACACTGCTATAAGTTTTGTGTAACTGTAGGGCTTATTTGGAAAGGATTTGTAAATGAACTAGTTTATGTAGGTTTGATATTTAGGAGAGAAAGCAGGAGAAACTACAGAAGGGTGGAAAAGGGCAGGAAAAAGAGAAGGTGAGTACCACGCAATACATGAGTAGATAGTAAAATGAAATAAAACAGAGCTGCTCTGACTTAAGTTTACTCAACAAAAATCAGAAATAACTGCTAGTTATATGACATAATTAACCAGGAAAATGTAGAGATTGAAAGTTGCTTACCCATTAAGAATGCTTAAATAAATGATGTCTGTGACCCAGATGCACGGGTGCAGGAGGAACCTAGAAACAAATGGGAAAAGGTGAGTCAATACTTCTTAAATGGTGCTGCTCGCTACTGTAGGAAGGAGACTCAGTGGGTATAGGAAGTGTTTTGTTAGGGATAACCTGGAAATCCACAGAAAAAGAATATTTCAATCTTCTTCTTGTTAATACTTAGCAGTCATCAAACAGAAAGCTAAAACTGGAAGTATATTGGCTTGATAAGGTAATCATCAAGTATCCTGGGACGTAGGCTTGGAAGTGTACTATCTTCATTTGTAGAACCTGACTGTAGTTTCAGGAATGATGCTCTAGGTCCTGATGTCTTCAAATGGTGACAGCAATCTTCCCCAATGTGTGGCTGGAGGAGCAGTTATATAAGAATCAACTGCAGTATTTGATAAACATACTGAATCCTAGTTCTGAATCTAGAATTACTGAAACAGACTTTTCAGAGGATGGGCCCAGGAACCCAAAGGCATTAAACTATTTTTCCCCCCCTTGGGCAGCAGGTAGTTTGGATGGAAGATATTCTTAGAAAACAAAATTCTGGAGACCAGAAGTTAGCATGATGGCTATGTCACTGGACTCCCATGTAGTCAACTGTGGTTTGAGTCCCAGACCAGGTGGCTTAAGCTCATGCTGGGCGTGTGTACGTGCATGCCCAAGATCCCAAGAGGAGAATGGAGGAGGCGATTTCTTGCTTTCTTCTCTCTGTCTCTCTCTTTCTGGCGAGCGCACACACCCTACACCACCTAATGGAAAAACCTCCCAAAAAAAAAAAAAATGAAAGCAAAATTCTGAATGTAGCAGTAGAATCTGTTGCAAAAGAAAACCAGAAGATTTGGAGAATAAGATAGGAAGCTTTTTACCCTTGGACTTTTAAAATTGGTTACCACCAATGGTAACATAGAACATATTGAAAATGATTTGCCTCTACCTAACATAGTGAATACAGGCAAAGAAAGAAAGAGAGACGGACAGAAAGGCAGAAAGACAGAAAAAAGGAAGGAAGGAAGGAAGGAAGGAAGGAAGGAAGGAAGGAAGGAGCAAGCTAGTCAGCCAGGAAAGCAGCTGGAAGAGGCTCTGTGGATTCCAGAATGTTGTGGGGGTTGTTGGTAACTTCATACCAAAGAGTCACATGATTTCAGGCTGTGGTTATGGGTAGTACCACTACATTGTCTGTAGTCCTTGGACTAGTATTTTAAAAATACGAATGGGGTTTTGGTAAATCTCTCATATTTAATGAAGACTAGTCACTCTGTTGAAGCAAATGGGAACACATTACACATCCAGGTAACATCCCTGACACAACTCTAGACATTGAATGTGCTGAAAGAAAATTCAAGAATTCAAGGAAAATTCGAGTGTGGGGGAGAGAGGAAGTAATCAATAACACTTTCTATTCTTCCAGTTGAGGGTTCTGACACTTGAAGAGGATAAACTATGAGAAGTCAACCACAGGGTATGTGTGTGTCATTAAACATAAGATATTGAGTTCCTGGTAAGGGTCAGATTGTACTTGGTAAAAAACCAGGGAGAGTATGTTTGGAAGAACTATGAACTCTCTCTATTGCTTTTAATCTAAGTTTGATAGATGGAAGAAAATCTCCTAATAAAACTGCCATAATAATTTCAAATAGAGAATAAAAAAGTGAGAGTGAGATGAAGAAAGAAAATGATGAAATCAAATATTCATAATATTAAGATGGATATAACAGGGAATAATACTGCTGGTATCAGGCATCTGTGTGTATTAAATATCTCAATATAAGTGATTACAAAGTAAGCTGAAATTCTTTACGCATGAATACAAAATACTGTGATAAGCACACTCAACTAATATGCTATGTCATTAAAAGGAATAATTTGTTCAAAAATTTGAAATCAAATAAAAATGAAGAGGAAAGTGTTTTGTAAGATATGAATAGAAGACTCCAGATATGGATCAAAATCTGTCATGAAACTATGCTATATATAGGGAATTTAGCTAATTTAACACATTTTGTAAGCATTATTCCTTAAAGTATAGTCTTTAAAACAAATTTTAATTTTTTCCTGACATTTTCATTGTTCATATTATCATTACACCTTATTCTGGAATATTTTTTTACACTTTTTACATTGTGACTTAATGGCAGACATGAGTTTTAGACTATGGATTTCATTAATATTATATAACAAGATTTTTCTGTGTCACTAGAATTTTTAACAAATGATATTTTAATGACTATATAATATTATGGATGATCCACAAGTATCTTTAACCATTTTTTGCCTATTAGCATTCTTTTGCATTTTTTTCATACTGTAAGGCTCTTTTAAAGAGGTTTCATGAAGATAGAATTCTGAAAAAGTAATTATGGGGACAATGGACATAAATGCCTCTTAGTTGTAGAAACAATTTGCACAGTTATTCCCAGACATTGTGTTCCAGATGAGTCTCACCAGCAGCTTTCTGTTCATCTCAATGTATCGTCTCATGCATTAAATTTTATAATCTTAATAATTATTACTATTGTATGAATTAGATGGTCTATCATCATCTGTTGCCTTTACTTATATAAAATACAAGGTTTGTTGCTCACCATTGTTTTGGATATTATTTATTTTTCCCTATTCTGAGATCTTGATTCTGCTTCATTTGCGTTAGATTAAGTACTTTCCTAAAATCTGTTAGTGAGTCACTCCCTCTCAGACCTCTTACATATTGCCCACGTTTATTTATATCCTAACAGATGAAGGACAACTTGGCTAGGTATGGAAATGCTGAGTTCTTTTTTCTTAGCGATTCCACTATTTTCTACCTTTTAAAGCAGTATACATGATACTATACATCTCAGTATGATACTCATTTCTATGAAGTTAACTTCTTTGTCTAAATACTTGTGCATTTTTTTCCTCTGTTCTTTACTTCACCTACTTTACCAAGCTATTCTCATCATGTGTCTTCTATTTCTTTCTGGAACTGTTGTAGCCATATGTCAGGATTCTTGAAGCTATGCTTCAAGTCATACATTTTCTAAGATGGTTTCATCATTTGACATTGTCAAATATTTCTTCCACATTTTGGGTCTATATCTGGGTACAATGAGTAAACTTAACTTAAAGGTTGTAGAGTAGACAAATCATATTTTATGTTATTATGCAACTAAACCTCTGTAGAGTTAGTATTTTGTTTATGTTGCTGTATTTCTCTCTGTAGTAGCACAATTCCAAGGTGCCCTCCCCCCGCAAGATTCTCTCCTCCCATGTACCACATAACCAGGATAATCCTTGCCATGGAACCTGTGAATGAGATGGGAAAGTTATCCTCTTAATTAGGTCATGCTATTTGAGAAGGATGATGAGGTAGTAATTCCCATGATTATGTTACATTACTCTTCTGCTGGGTGAGCGATGTTATAAAAGAAGTATGTGCCTAGGATTGAAGTACATGCCTAGGACACTGAGCTTCAGGTGAAATTGAATCTCTAGCTCACATCTTGATTTCATCTTGGTGTAGTGCTGAACAGAGAACCCAGCTAAGCTGAGCCAGACTCGTATGAGATAATGCATTTATGTTATAAGCTGTTAATTTTGTGGTAATTTGTTACGTAGCAAAAGAAAATGAACACACTTCTTCAGCTTATAGGTGGGTTTTCTAGTTTATTATTATTATTATTAATTATTTATTTATTTTCTGATAGGATTCATGAGATGAGATGTAAATTTCACTTGTCACAGAGTCCCTGGTCTGATTGTTGAGTAGTTCAGGGTAAAGAGGAAATAGGGAAGCAGGCAAAATTCCTGTCTCCACCTATGCACCCAGAGGCTATTTCCCAGGATTTTCTCATTTTTCCAGTCTCCAGATGAAGACTTAATCTACTAGTCTTCCTAGCTCATGGAGTCCAGGAAGACTAGTTAGATATCCATCGAATGTGTGTTTGCTGTCTCCCAGAGACTCTACAGATCTCTAAAGGACACCAAGTTTGTAAAGTGTGAGACATTTTGATTGTTACTCTAGACATTTTGATAATGGCACCCAGGCTATCACCAGCTCATGAAGTAGAAAGGTCTACACCATTTCTCTCTCAAACAGACCAAGATCAGGAAGCATCCAGTTTTCTCCCTGATGACTTTTGGACTAAGAAAGGCTGATTAAATTTTGGGGTGGCTTCTTGTCATTTTCCCAGGATTGTCTCCTCTTCTTTATGGTCATATGGGGAAATAAAAATAGTCTTCTCTCCACTTTCTAAGTTTCTCATTATTACTCCTGTAACAAAAGACAGACTAATAAGAGAAAAAGAAAAGAAGCGTATTAATGTGTATTTTCATATATTCATGGAGGAAGATTCAGGGAAAAAGTAATTATCAAAGAGTGACTTAGAATTCCAATTTATATAACATCTTTAACCAAAAAAAAAGAGATTTTTAGAGAAGTTACAAAGCAAAGGAAAAAGACCTGGAGTCCCTAGAGTTGGTAAGCTATGGGCAGATATGTGGAAAACAAATGATAGGTAAAAGCCAGTAAAGTTTATTACATAGATTCTTTTAGTGCTGTCTTCAGCTGAAAAAGCCAGTGATTAAATTTGTCCTTCCTGGTAGAGAAGGGAGGAGAGGCAGCTTTGTAAATTTATGTCCTACTTTTAGGCAAATAGGAGAGCAGAGAGCTTTTCTTGTATCTGGTTTTTCTCAGTTAATACTAGCTCAAAATAATCTTTGTGTCAAAATGTCTAGGAAAAAAAGCATAAAATTGATATGTATATATTAGTTTAAGAATAGGAATTATGGGTGCATATAGCCCAAATTTCTTCACTCACAATGAGTGATCATGGTTTGAATGCATTTCCTCTAAAATTCAGGTTTTACTGTGATGGTTTTAAGATACGGGATATTGGGAGGAGAATGGAGGAGAAGGGATTGCGACGTGGCCATCCCCCCAGGGGGTGATTTCTCGCTTTCTGTCTTTCTGTCTCTCTCTGTCTTTCTGGCGAGTGCATGAGCCCTGTAACAAAAACTTTTCAAAAAAAAAATAAATAAACACAAAAAAATCTATGATCCCTACACTAAACTATGAGTGTTTCTTCCTCATTAATGGGATTAAAGCTTGTAATAGTCTAGATAATGGTTTGTCCCCCAAAGGTTCATGTTTTGGAGTTTGTTTTTCATGGTTGCTGGTTGGATATCCGCCAAGGCTTTATGTTCTAGGCTTGGACTTATTGTGAAGGCTGGGTCTGTGGGTATGATGAAGTCATTAGATAGGGCCCTCATGTCTGAGTTCTGTTGATATAAAGAAAGGAAATGAGCCAAGCAGATGCCAAATGGATATAGACCATGCTCCACTCTGCTCAAAGTTCTTTCTTCTACCATGTTGTTATACTTTCACTTTCTACCCACTAGAATCACAAGTTTTGCAAATAAACCTCTATTTTCTTTATAAATCACCCAGTCTCAACTATTTCTGTTAGCATGGGATAATGGACTAAGACACTTATAAAAGAAGCTTCACGGGACCTGCAGGTTGCATAGTGGTTAATGCACTGACTCCCTATATGGCCGATCACAGTTTGAGTCCAGGTTGTGGTGACCTGAAAATCATGTGTTTATGTGTGCCCAAAATACCAGGAGGAAAGTGGAGGAGAAGGGATTGTGCCCTGGTCATCGCCCCTGAGGGGTGATTTCTCACTTTCTCTCTCTGTCCCTCTGAGTAGCGCACACACCCTATGGCAAAAACCTTTAAAAAAAAAAAATGAAAGCTTCACACAACCTTTAGCTGCCATGCTCACTTATCTTCTGCTCTTCTGCCATGTGAGGACATAGAAGAATAATACTCACCAAACAGCCAAAATTGCCAACGCCTTGATTTTGGACTTCCTAGCCTCCATGACTATGAGACAAGAAAATTTTCTTTTCTATTTCACTGTCTCGGGTATACTGTTGCAGACCCACAAACAAACTAAGACAGTACACCACATTTAAAATAAATTATTTTATAATTTCTTGTTTTCATTTAATTGCTGTACATATTAATGACAAATATTATGGTTTTTAAAACCATGCATGTGACATATGACAATCAAGTTAAGGATATTACCATATATATGATTTTCAACAAAGAGCGTTACTTTTTTTTTTTTTTTTTTTTTTGCCTGTTTAAAGGGTTTTTCCCTGAGGCCCTCCCACCTGCTACCTGCTATCTGCTCACCTCCATCATACAGTGTCTGGAATATATACTTGCCCTCCCCTCCCTGTTATTATACCTTCCAATCTTTTAATATCTTTTTTTTCTTTTTTGTGAGTTTTTTTTTTGCTATAGGTGCGTGCGCTCGCCAAAAAGACAGAGAGAGACAGAGATATAAAGTAAGAAATCACCCCCAAGAGGGATGGCCATTCACAATCCACTCTCTTCCATCTTCTCTTGGGATCTTGGGCATGCACGCACATGCACCTGGCATGAGTTTAAGCCACGGGGTCCGGGACTCGAATTGTGGTGGACTACATGGGAGTCCAGTGACATGGCCACTACACTAACATACAGTACAGATATTCAACATATATTGTACAGTACGTACAATGTTTGTCTTTAATAGTCTGGTGTAGTTAATTTAACATTAAATCTTTTTTTTACCTACTTTGTATCAAATTACAGAATCTCAGTATTCTTTATGGTGGAGTAGTATTCTTTATAGAGTATATGTGCAACAGTCTTTCTGTAGGTTGTTTCTTCAATCTATTCTTTGTTTCCTTTTATGTACAGATACTTTTAGCTTGATGTAATCTTATCTATTTTTAAAATTGTTGCCTGCACTTTAGGGGTCTTATTAAAGAAATCCTTAAGAAATCTATTCTAGTGTCTTTAAGTGTTTCCCCTGTATTTTCTAAAAATAGTTTCATAATTTGAGGCTTTACATTCAGATTTTGATTCATATTCATTTTGAGTGGATTTTTTTTGTCATGGTGATAGATAAGGATTCAGTTCCATTTTTTTCTGTAGGCAGATATTCCATTCTTCCAGCACCATTTGCTGAAAAAGACTTTTGTTTCTTTATTGGATTGTGGTCTTCATCAAAAAATCAGTTGGCTGTATGTTTTGGAGGTTATGTCGATTTTTTTATTGTATTCCATTGACCTATGTGTCTGCTTTTATGCCAGTACCATGCTGTTTTGGTGAGTACAGTATTTTGAGGTTGAATAGTGAGATGCCTATTTTATTCTTTTTGCACAGTAGTGCCTTGGTAGTATGGGTTCATTTATGATTCCTGACAAATGTTATGATTGCTTTTTCTGTTTCTGTGAAGAATTTCACTGGAAATTTTATCGGATTTGCATTAAATTTGTAAATTAATTTGGGTAGAATTGACATTTTGATTATATTGATACATAAAATGTGAGAACATAGGAAATTTTCTTTCAATTTTTTGGTATTAGATTCAATTACTTTTTAAAGTTTTTCATAGTTTTCCTTATAGAGGTCTTTCACCTTTAGTTAGGTTTATTCTTAGGTATTTTATTTTCTTTAGTGGCCGTTGTAAATGAATTGCTTTCTTCAGTTCTGTCTCAAACTGCTCATTGTTGGTATATAAAGACACAACTGATATTTATATAGTGATTTTGTATCCTGCCAATTTACTTAATTCATTTATTCTTAGAATTTTTACAATGGGTTCATTTGGATTTACCATATATATGTAATCATGTCATTTTCAAATAGCGACAGTTTCACTTCTTTCTTTCCTGTTCGAATGTCTTTTATTTTACTCTCTTGTCTTGTGTTGGATAAGACTTCCAGTACTACATTTGAAAGGAGGGGGAAAAGTGAACAATAATCTTTTTCAGTTCTTTTAAAATTTATTTTATACTGTCAATCACTGTACATCTCAATAGCTTGTAAAATGAATTTTCCCAGCATAAATACACTGCATACCAGTTCAGTTAAAGATACTATCATACATGTTATCATCAATAGATAATCCTCCATTTCTGTGTCCCTTAAATGCCATGCCTCTCTATTTTTCTCCTTGATTCTCATCCTCTCACCTTTCTCCACCCCCACCCTCCTAATCACACTGTCTCCAGTATCAGCAACCATTCACCATATTTCTATATCCTCCAATCTTTCAGTTTTTGCTGTAGAGTGTGGACATTTGGTATGTTTTAAGTGGGGAGTACAATGTCTCTCATAGTCTGTCTTGCTTCACTCAGTAGAAAATCTTCATCCATATTCATCCACTTTCCATCAAATGTCAGGGTCTTGGGTAATTTTTATTTATTTTTTTCTATTTTGGCTGAGTAGTACTCCATAGTGATTATGTGTCACAGTTTTCCATTCCATCCATCTGTTCTTGGACATTTGGGTTGGTTCATGTCAGCAATTGGGAAAGATGAGGCAATCAACATGGATGTGCAAAAACTTTTCTGACTGAGGGTTTTTAATCCTTTAGGTAGGTACTCAGGAGTGGAATAGCTGGATCATACAGTAGTTCGATTTGTACATCTTTGAGGAACTTCCATATTGTTCCCCATGGTGGCTGTACTAGTTTATGTTCTCACCACCAACGTAGGAGAGTTCGCTTGTCACCACAGCCCTGCCAGCTCTTATCATCGTTCACTTTTTTAATATTAACCATTCTGACTGGGGTTAGGTAGTATTTCATTGTGGTTTTGATTTACATCTCCATCTCTGTGTTGATAAGGTATGTTAAACAAGTTTCCATATGCTTTTTGGCTTTTCATAAGTCTTTCTTAGAGAGTTGTCTGTTCAGCTCATTTTCCCATCTTTTAATTGGGCTGATTTTTTTTGCGGGGGGTGTAATTTGCTTGAGTCTCTTATATATTCTGGTTATCAATCCCTTGTCTGAGGCATAGCTTGCACCTATATGCGCACATTGTGAGGGTCGCCAGTTCACTCTAACTATTGTTTCTTTTGCTGAGCAGAAGCTTTTTTAATTGATGTAATTTCATTTGTCTTTTTCTGGGACTTTTGCCTGTGCTTTAGAAGTCAGTCTTGTTCCAGTCTTTAATGAGAAAGATTTCAACTTTTTCCTTTTTAGTATGATGTGAGCTATGGGTCATCTATGGCCTTTATTATGTTGAAAATTATATCTTCTATACTATTTTTTGAAAATATTAATGAAGTGATGTTGTATTTTATTAAGTGCATTTTCTGCATTCATTGATGTGATTATATATTCTTTATCTTTCCCTCTGCTACTATGTTTTATGTTGAACCATCCTTGCATCTCAGGGATAAGGCCTACTTGGGCATAGCATATAATCATTTTTTCTTTTAATTTAATTTAATTTTATACATTTAATCATTACAGCTTATAAAATAAAGTTTGCAAGCATAAATACACTACATATTCATCCAGTTAAAGATATTATCATACATGTTATGAACAAATAATTTTATAATTTTGTACCCTTAAAATGTTTTGCTTCTTTCTTTTTCCCCTTGATTCCCTTTTTCTCACCCTCCCCCATTTAATGTACTATATGATTCAATGGCTAGTATTCTGTTAAGGATTTCTGCATCTATATTCCTCAAGGATATGGGTCTGTAGTTGTGTGTGTGCGTGACCTTGTCTGCTGTTGGTATCAAGATGATGGAAGCTTCATAGTGTGTGTTTAGAAGATATTATTCCTTTTGAATTTTTAGAAATTATTTGAGAAGAATTGAGGCTAGGAAGTGCAAGGAGAGTGTGAGAGGGGAAGAGTGATGAAAAGGAAATTTGGGGAAAAAATAAAGAGGTAAGACGTTTGTGGGACACAGATATGATTTATTACCTGTTGATGATGACATGTATAGTATTTTCAACAGGGCTGGTCGGAGGTGTTTATCATGCTGAGTAAAGTCTCTTTACAATCTAAATGATGTATAGCAGTCGAATATAAATATAAATGATAATAGTATAAAAATAATAATAATAGTAGTAATAATAAAGTGAAACCATTGGGACCTGGGTTTTTCCTTGTTGGGAGAAATTTTATTACTGATGATATCCTATTGCTTGTTATTGATCTATCTGGGCTTTCTATTTCTTCCTGGTTCAGTCTGGGTATATTGTATGTATCCAGAAATTTGTCCGTCTCTTCTAGGTTTTCTAGTTTCTTGGCATGGAGTCATTAATAATATTCTCTCATGATCTTTTGTAGAAAAGACGGGGGGAGAGAAGCCTTTAGACCCTGGGTATCATCTGGTAATGTCTTTCAGGAGGATCATGGGCCAACTGTATCCCTCAGATCCAAGCCAAGCTCATGTATCTTGTCTCTAATTTCCAGCGACAGGTGACCCTTCAGGACTGAATGCATCTCCAGCAAAGTCTTTCAGAAGGGGCTAAAGGCAAATCTCTGTGGGAGACTTGGATTATAGACAAAAGTATATGTAAATTCATATTCTGATATTTTCTTCTTACTACCTCTTGAATGTATACACCCTGCTTTTGAGACTACTGATCTGAAATACTTCCTAGATTATTAAATATTTTATTAAGCACGCGTCTGTGCTAGCAGACACACTCATATGCCAAATATTATCTTTTAATAGATGCAGAAACTGCAAAGTTATTAAAGAATTTAATTGTACTCATTTGCAGTGAAAAAATATTTTAGTATTTTAACATCGTATTTAGTTATTCTTTTGGGTAGTTGCAAGGTTATTACAAGTAATTCTACTTCATTGAGTATTTATATGCAAAACACACAGTATCTGTTTCAAATGCTACCTTATTGAATTCCGTTAGTAGTTTTGAAAATGATTTTAGGTAGTGTGTCAAACCAGGTTCTCCATACCCTTGTTACCACTTTAGCCCACTGCATTTTGAACATCAATTTCTGTGACTTACACAAATCTGGTTAAACAAACACTGTATACACAAGTTTTATGAAGTAGGTTTATTACTTACAGGCAGGTAGAGATAGACAGTAAAAGCCTAGAATTCAGGGGAAGCTGGTAGCCCCACCCAGGCTCAGGAAAGTTGCCCAGGCTAGATGGACTCTGCATGTGTTCCACTTGCACTACAGCTGAGGGAACCTGGGGAGCAGCCTACTTTGAATTTTATACCCCAGAAGAAGCAAAAATTTCTAGGCTACTTCATTGAAGGACATTTTATTTCTAGAGAGGCCTAGAACAGAGCCCAAAGTTTTCTGGTCAGCTCTGTCTTATCTCAGAATATTGCATTTCCAGTACATCAATTGTTATTTTTGAGAACTGCAAGTAAGAAGGGGTGAGAACTATGTCATTCTATGGCCATACAGCAAACTGTCATGTCTAGATGATGTTACCCATTTTTATAAGTAAACTGAAGTTCAGAGATGTAGAAAAGGTGTTAAAACTCACAGATACAATAAGCGGCAGAGGTGAGATTCAAAGCCATTGAGCCATATCTTTCTGTCTAAAGGTTCTTTTATCTTAAGCATTACATTATATCAGATAGTTTTTATCATTTTAATAGCAAGTGGAGATGTTATAACTATGTGTTGTTTTTCTACCCTTACTTCTTGGTAGAGTGATAGTCTCATAATAAATATTTGTAAAATCAAAGCAGTAGGTTAATAAAAGGAATACAAGTGATTAGACATTGAGATTGTGTTGATGGGAAGCTACCAGACATCTAGAGAGAGCATAAAAATTCACATAATTTGGATAACTGGATGACAAAAAGATTCATAACAATCAGCCTCCAACTGAAATGTATAAGGTTGCTAACTCTATTATTTAATCTTGAGGCCCTTTTATCTTCCATAATAATTTGGCTTCTTAGTCCTTCCCTCAATTTTCTCAAATAACTTGTATGAGTAGTACCCAGAGATTGTTAGAATGTCTTTTTTACTTCCAGAAGGCCTTGTATGATTCAGAGAACTATTGCATTTATTTTATTTAAATTTTAAAATCTGCTGTAGGATATGTGCACTTGCTGGAGAGAGAGGGCAAGAGAGAGAGACACAAAGAGATAGAGATAGAGTGAAAGTGAGAGAGTACCCCTTGGGGAGGATAGCCACACTGTAATACTGTCTCCTTCATTCTCCTATTGGGAATTTAGGCACACACGCACATGTGCCCGGTGTGTTTTTCAAGCCACCACTTCTGGGACTTGAACCACACAATTAGTCATGTGGAATCCAGCTGCCTTAAACACCATGCCATCAGCTGGCTCTGATACTTCTTTTATTTAAAAAATTAATTACTTATCACATCATCTAGACAACCTCAAAACGTAGGTGATACATGAAAGGGGGACCAAGATTCACGTTTCCAACTTAGAATTGTGGTAGAGGGTGTGGTAGATGTGCAGAGGTTTAGGCATTCTTTACTTACTCAACAACATTTATACACAAATAGTTCTTGGGTCATCAGAAACGTCACTACCTGTTTTCTTTCTATGCTTTTCTGTGTAAAAATGCATCATGACTTTTCTGATGACCTAATACTATGTATTAAGAACCTTAGCAGGCAGAAAGTATTGGCAGGGCCATATCCGCAGAGAATACAACAGTACACAATCTCAAGAGAATACAGTTATTGAACAACTAGCAACTGGAAATTTTATGAAAATAGACATGTCCCACATTTACTGGGAAAATAGGGTAGAAGAACAATCCAGACGAGAAATGACAGAATGCATAATGTTGGGGAAAAACACATCAAATAATCCAAAAGCTCAACAAGGGCCATTGTAAAGAGCAAGGGAGAAAGTGTCAAGAACTGATGCCAACAGCAATATCTGGGTAGCTGACAATCTAGGGCCATCTTGGGTCTATTAAAGGAGTTGAGCTGAGAAAGTACTGAAGAGTTGAGGAAAGACTTACTCAGATTGTCATCTGTTGGGCTAGAAGTAGGGAATGGATTATAGAGGAGAAGAATGGAAAAGGGAGATCAACTAGAACTCTTGCCTCACATAAGGTAAGAGATAAATTTTACTAGAGTTAGTCTGAAGAAGGGAGATAGACATAAATGGGTAGCTTCAGGAGATCATTAAGACATAGAAATAACTATTTGGATCTGATGCTCCATCATCACCTCCTGCCCTGATACAGGAAAGGAAGAAGTCAACATGATCCTCTAGTTTCTGATGTGGCATGGTGGTTAGGGGTAACTGGAATCCCACATGGTTGATTATGGTTCAAGTCCCGGACCTGGTGGCTTTCTTTCTCACTTTTCCTCTCTCTCTCTCTTTTTCTCCCTCTCCCCTTCTCTGATCAAATTAAAAATAAATAAAGTTAAATAATTCTTTTAAAAAAACTTAAAAAATGCTGATAGATGATAGAGGGGTAAGTTTGGGGATGATGAATCAATTTGCAATATTTTAATTCAAACTGCCTCTAAAACACCAAAGTGGAGAGATAATAGACTGTTGCAAATAGAGATATGGAGTTCATTCTGAAACATACCAGTGTGGAGATATAGTTAGGGATAAACTGGAGAGAGTATGAATTCAGAAGAGAGGAGAATATAACTCTGATTAGGTACAAGAAGATGAGCCAGAAAAGAGAAAGGACATTGAAAACGAGTATTCGTACTGCTGAGTGAAGCAAGCCAGCAAGCCATGCTATGAAGGAGAGGCATTGTATGCCCCCACTTAATATATACCGAGTGTCTGCTCCCTGCACTCTAATATATATATATATATATATTTGAAACCATAAAAAAAAGAGTATTCTAAGAGTAAAATTAAAAAGTCATCAGTTGTATTAAGTATTTCTAGATAGTCAAAAAATAAGAATTAAAAAATTCCTACTGGACTTAATAACATGAAAGTCTCTTGTGGTCTTAGAAGGTGGTGGTTGTGGGGCTGAAGCCAAACCAGACTGGGCTTGCAGATGGGTGGCAAATTAAAAAAGAAATTTAACTATAAGGAAGAGGTGAGAGGGGGTGGCCTCTAAACAGAAATGGGAGGTTGGAGGCAACTTTTAATTGTGTTTTATTTTATTTATAATAAATTGCAAAAGACTTAAGAATATTTAAGTACTGATAAAGAGATCTAAGTAGAGAGAGGGGTATTGTTACCATAGTTTTAAGATCACACAGCTATTTACTTATAGAGCTAGGATTAGTGGTGCTAATCTGGGGATTCTGATTACTTTACTGTCCTATGATTAAGGTATGAATTTTGATTAAACAGAGAAAAAATATCTTCCTAGAGCATCAGAGATTATTTTTATACATGGTGAACTATGGAAGAGGGAGAAACTACAGTGATAGCTGGGAGGTCAGTATTGCATTTGGTAAAATTATGAAGTTATAAGGATACTTTTGTGTGTCAGCATGTTTCAAAGAATAAAACCACAGATACATGAGGGTATTGTTTCATGAGAAGAGATAGAACTGATAATATGCACAAAGAACCTTTGTGAGTTTGGCTGAGATTTTGGTAGAAGGCCTCGATTCAAACTCTTTTTATAATTTCTGTGTTTTTGTAGCTGTGTTCAATTTTTGCATAGGGTTTTGGGATTTCAAGTGGTTTAGGCATGCTGGACCTACTTCTGACCTCCCCCTTCCTGGCTACTGATGTTCTAAAAGAGAAACAGTTGCTTATCTTAATGGTCTGAGGTTGAGAATGTACTCTGAATCAAGTTTTACTACTAAGTAAAGGCTTCTGTATGTATGTATGTATGTGTATATATATATATATATATATATATATATACACATACAAAAAAATACACACATATAAACACATACAAATACATAAGCACACACACACACATATATATATATATATATGTATATATGCACACACACATACACACACACACACATATTCTGATTTAAGAATACTGATAAAGGCTTAAGTTTGGGGATAATGAGTGAACTTGGGATATTTGTATTCAAATTATCTTTAAAACACCAAAGTGCAGAGATAACAGACTGTTAGAAATAGGAATATGCAGCTCATCTTGAAATATGCCAGTGTGCAGATATAATTGAAGGTAGGGATAAAGTGATACTATATATATATATAGTGCCAGAAGGCACATACTCCCATCACAGAGAAAGAGATAGAGCAAGAGAGAGCATCCCCTCATGAGACATGGTCATACTGAAATCCCTTTTCCTCCATTTCTCCACCCTGTCAGGATTTGGGCACCCATGCACACACCCCCAGTGTGTTTTTCAAGCCACGAGGACCAGGATTCAAACTATGGTTGGCCATGTGGTATCTATAAAGCTGCTTTTACCAATGTTCTTCCTCCACCTAGCTGTCCATGGGGTATCCGAATCTATCAAAAAAGAAGTATAGACCATTTGTAGGGTAAGATTGGCTTTTCCTTAGAATCTGGCAGTCATATTTGTGGCCCCTCATCTAGTCCCACTAATAAAAGAGATGTTGGCTTTTTAAATTCATTTATTCAAAATATCATTTTTTTTTAAAAAAGTTCATTTTTATATGTGTAATAGACAGAACATGAGCAAGGCAGACACAGTGACAGGCAGCCCCAGCAGGGTTTTGATGCTCTAATCTCAGACTGCCTTGAGAATTATGGACCTGCAGTGGCTGATCTAAAGAAGACCTCCAGATGGGAACCAGGAATCTTCCCATGTAGATCAGTTGTGCAGACCGTAGTGTTTTACTACTCGACTGCCATCTGGCCCCAGAATAACACTTGTAAGTTATCATTTGTGGGAGATTGCTTATAAAATGGCTGCAATGCTCTCCCTTTTCTGTACCTATGCTCTTTGGCATGTGACCTTGCAGTACCTCCTATTATGGGGTGAAGTCCATTTCCACACCATTAAATCAGGACTTGCTTAGCCAATAGAACTCAGTGGAAGTGATGATGACATGGTAACTCCATGCCTAGACTCCAGGAGGCCTTACGTGCCTTTTTTGTCATTTCTTGGAACCCCTACCATGGTTATTTGAACAAGCCCAGGCTAGTCTGCTAGAATACGAGACCCAATTTTGCCAGTTAATATCCCAGACATGGAGAAAGCTCAGTTAAGAGCAGCAAAGTCACCAGCCTAACTTAAAATGGATCACAACACATGAAGGTGCCCTCCATGACAGATGAACAGCTCAACTGAGCACAGCCAAAATTGCCAACATGAAGAATCATTAGCTAAACAAATGGTCATTTTAATGATTTTTTTCAGTCACTAAATTTTAGTATGGACTGATACCCAGTGATTGGAGCTAACGTACCATTCTGTTTTATCCCTCTATCCTAATCATGTATGCTATCACCCAAGGGGTAAAACCATTGATATCCCTGACTGCTGAGGTTCAGGGGTAATTATTAATTGACTATACTCTCATTAGGCTGCACTGGACACCATACAACACAGTGTGCCCATAAACATTTTTAAAAACTCAAACTGAGTTGGGATCTCAGAGATTCTGATTCAAAAAGCAACTGCAGTCATTTGAAATCATATTATTTATCACACTAGTTGTTTGTATACACTATGTTTCTGGGCACGATACAGATTGCTCTTATTATAAACCACAGGGTGTGACCTACAGGAAACAACACAGTATTCCTTGTCCTGTTTTATACTACAATCAGTGTATTTAAGTCACAGAATGAATCTAGAGTGAATCTAGTCTGTTTAGCATGCCTCTGCTCAATTTGCTGACAACAAAGAAAATGTGTACTTGGTAGTTGAAATGAAAAATAATGAGGCACTTACAGAAATTAGATTACTACATTATAATATAATAAGAATTTAATGATACAAGTAGCATATACCCCCCTCACACATTTTACTAGATGGGAATCTACACAATTATCAACAGTGTGAATTTTTTTTTTCCTTTTGGTTACTAGAAAGTATTCATGTGATTTATAAGCAAATGTAATAATGTTATTATATTGGAATACAATCTATTATGATGTTATATATAACTTTTATTAATTCTATTCAAGTGCATAATTGGAGACCTCCTATGTTTTTGAAAATGACAGAGTAGGGACCTCAACTCATTTTGCACTTTTTAATTTCATGCTTGTCTCCAGCTAAATCTTTTCCATAAATTTCAGTTCAACAAAACATAAATGCAGCACCAAGTTAAAGCTTAATGAATTGGCTAGGATTAATCCAGAAGTCAGGAAGTTGGATTTTTTTTTTTAACTGAGATATTTTTTTTCAATTGATGTGAAATTTAGTTGAACAGAGTGATGCCTGAATCATTCATATCACTAATAGCATGGAGTACGTATGGCTTTGCTGTCAAGATGTCAGAGCACATAGAATTAAGCTTAGGAGTAATGGCAAAGGATATAGTCTTATCTGCTGAGGATTTCAGGACCCCTGGGCATGCAATCTCCAGCAAATACCTGGCAGAGTGGTCGAATGCCACGGATGAGTGGCTTTTGGTTATGGCATATAGAACTGTCATCTCTTTTTCCAGAGTTACAATGACACATACCCATTTCGATAAATTGACTTGGCCATGCTGTACGGCTCCTTCATTTCAAAAGTTCAAGTCCAGAAAATAGACAAATAAGATGAGGTAGCAGATCAATATGAAAAAGATTAACATGACATTTCATAATTTATCAAGGTAAGATTAGCAACATCTCATTTTTCTCTGTTAAAAAAGAATTTCGTTATGAGTGCTATCTTGGCACTGCTCAGAGGAACTACCTACCCATGTACAGAGCCACCAAATAATGTTTAGTTTTGCTAAGGTTAGATGATTTCAGTGTTCTTTGTGGGTGACTTTTTGTTTAGTTGTGTTTACCACTTTATATTGACATTTAATTTAGAATCATTTTTCTTGCCCTTCATAAAATGTACACATTTCCATAAACTCTTTAAAAATCATTTTTAAATTGAAAAATACAAACTAAGAGGAAATCAACCACCAAAAACAAACAAACAAAATGTAGAAACTGACAGTAACATTCATCTTATGAAATCAACGGAATCATTATTCCTCCTGTCATAATCAGAATGTTTGTGTACCTCCAAAATTCATGTTAAAATCTAACCCCTGGGACCAGCAGATGGCAAAATTGTTACGTTTCTGGATTCCTATGTAGTAGACCATGATTCAAGTCTTGAACCCAGTGACTTGAAACTCATGCTAGGCTTGTGTGCATGTATGTCCAAAAGAATGGAGAAAAAGGTATTGAGGCATGGCCATCCCCACTGGGGGGATGATTTTCTCATTTTCTGTCTCTCTTTCTCTGTCTCCACAGAGAGTATACATGCCCTGTAACAAAAATCTCTCTCTCAAAAAACAAAACAAAACAAAACAAAAAAACCCTTCATGATTGGAGATAGTGCCCTTATAAAATAAGTGCAGAGATCATTCCACTCTTGGGTAAAACAATAAGAAGAAGACATCTATGACATCTTTAATATACTAAATATGCTGGACTTTTAATTTTAAACTTCCCTGCCTCTAGAATTATGAAAAATAAATTCTCATTTTTTTTTTCAGAGAGATTTTTGCTATAGGGTGCGTGTGCTTGCCAGAGAGACAGAGAGAGACAGAAAGTGAGAAATCACCCCCCAGGGGGGATGGCCACACCACAATCCCTTCTCCTCCATTCTCCTCTCGGAATCTAAGGCACGCATGCACACGCGCCCTATGTGAATTTAAGCTGCCAGGTCCGGGACTCGAACTGCAATTGACTACATGGGAGTCCAGCAACATAGCCATTATGCCAACTGTTGGTCACAAGTTCTCATTTTTTTTATAAGCCACCCAGTTTATGATATTTTGTTATAGAAGCCTGGATGAACTAAGACATCTCTCTTACTTCATACCATGTTTTATAAACTCTAAGTACAGTACAAATAGAACACTTAGGAAACTCTGCTTTGAATTTAAATAATCTGACTTACAAAACTTAATATCAATGGGGATGATATGAGCTTTCTACCTTCTTACTCGAGGTGTGGGAGGTAGGCCAGAGAGGAAGTTGAGATCCAGTGTCAGGTGCTCGAAGGCATGGTTCTAAGAACTCTTTCAGGCACAAGGTGGACATTTGAGATTAGCTGTGCAGAAGTTACAGAGTGATGCAAGGCAATGAATAAATCAGGTAGTCTGGGACACACAAGAAAAGATGGTGAGTTAAAAGCTTCTGAAGTGACCAGGTATAGTCAATGGTAGTACAACTGGACCACTTAAGAGGTCCTGAGTTTGCATTACAGGGCCTCCTTATGCATGTTGGTGCAGGCATGCATGACCATGATCTGTGTTGGGTCAGATGGAGTGGATTGTGGTGTGGAGACTCTGTTGGGGGGATATTATCTCTCTGTTTCTCTCAATTTCTCTCTCAGAGAAAATAAATAAGTACAATTTTAAAAATAATGCTTCTTAAGGAAGTTTGCAGAAATTAAGAAAACCACAGGTTGCTTTACACTGAGCCGCATGATCTGGAAACATTGGACAAATGGCCACAGGAGCTGCTTTTTTCTCCAGCCAGGAGAAAGTTCCTAATCTATTGTATTTCCTACTAAAAGGGAGTCATGCTAAACTTTAAATAGACAAAGCCCTAGAGTTGAATGCCGGTAAATTATTCCAGGAATATATATAATTCATATAGCTCCTAGACAACAGCTTTTATTCTTTCTCCCTTCCTTGTGCAATGTCTGGAGTGTGTGGTACAGTCCAGAAACCATCGAACCCAATTTACTCATAAACAAAGGGAATCAGGGACCAGCAGTTAGCATAATGGCTATGTCACTGGACTCCCACGTAGTCGACCATGGTTCAAGTCCCGGACCCGGTGGCTTAAACTCACGCCGGGCGCATGTGCGTGCGTGCCCAAGATCCCAAGAGGAGAATGGAGGAGAAGGGATTGTGGTGTGGCCATCCCCCCTGGGGGGTGATTTCTCGCTTTCTGTTTCTCTGTCTGTCTCTGTCTGTCTGGCAAGTGCACGCACCCTATAGCAAAAGCCTCTCCAAAAAAAAAAAGGAATCAGAGAATTTGGCTACTTCTTCATTAGTGACCTAGCTAGTAAGAGCAGAACTGAAACTAGAATCCAACGTGTGTAACAGTTGGAATTGCCTTCTTTCCTTTATTCTGGGAATCAGCACACTGTTTTGTAAAGGGCTTTGTAATGGGTTAAATTGGCTCCCTGCTCCTCAAATACATGTGAATTCCTAACTCCCAATACCTTCGAATGTGACCATATTTGGAAATAAAGTTTGTACAGAGATAATCAATTTAAGAATAACATTATTTGGGTAGCTACTTATCAAATATGACAAATGTCTTTATAAAATAGATTTGGGGTCCAGAAGGTGGCGGTGTGGTTAAGGTGCTGGACTCCTGCATGGCCCACTACAGTTTGAGTCTCAGACCAGGTGACTTTTTTTCTCACTTTCTCTTTCTCTCTGTCTCTCCCTGGTAAGTGCATGTGCCCTATAGCAAATTAAAAATAGTAATAAAATAAAATAAATAATTAAAAAGTAAGAGTTAAGATATTTGTACCTAACCAGGCATAGAAGGAAGATGATGTGAAGAGGAGGGAGAAGACAGTTATCCACAGTCAAAGAGTGGCTATAACACATCCTGCAGACTTAAATTATGTGTCAAGAATCAATTTGCCAGCATTGTGATCTTAGACTTCTGGTCTCCAGAAGCAATATAGCTCTATGTTTAAGCCACCCAGCTTGTGATGCTTTGTTATAGTTGGAACTAGCAAACTAATCAGGCCACGTCTCTGCTTGAGCCACATGCCTATCTTTGTTTGGGCCACACACGGTTCTTATCACAACTCAACTTTGCTGTCACAGCACAAATATAACTATAAACATTATGCAAATGACTAGGTAAAGATGTGTACCAATTAAACTTTATAAAAGCAGCCTTTGTAGTCTGTGGTTTGCCAATTTTTCTCTGTACTCTCTCGGTCAGAAAATCAGGTCGGGAGTGGTCAGATTTGAGTGTAGGGTCAGAGATGCATGTGGATGAATAGACATGGTCAGAGGTCTGTACAACTGAAAAGAACAATGGCGAGAATTGCCTTCAGCTCATTCTCAGTCTCCTTTCTGAACTACTTTCTATCTGGTTTAGGATGCTGCCAAACTAAGTGTTGGAACAACATTGAAGATTAAAGGCGGTTATTACTTTTTGTTTTCCTTTCCGAAGCTTCCACCAAATAAAGTTTCATTACTCTCCTCTTGCATTGAGCTAGCTTTGTGAGTTGTTTTGACTCATGAGAATGTCATAGAAGTGAAGCTGTCCAGTGCGAGTACTACCTTAGGAGGTCTGGAACTTCTGATTTCTCTTTCTTAGAACTCATACAAAGAGGTTCAGCTCCTTTATTGGAGAAACGAGAGACAGAGAGTAAGAGAGAGAGAGAGAATGAGAATGAGAATGATCCTGGAGGCTCCTACATATTCAGCCATCCCAGCTGAAGCATCAAACAAGTTTGTGATACCATCTTGGATGCTCCAGCACCCTCAAATGGTCTTCCCCTGACTGTGGCCTTTAGAGTGACCTCAGATAATACCACATGGTGACAAGCCATGCCTACTTAGCCTTCTCAAATTTCAGAACCATGAACAAATAAATGATTGTTGTTGTAAGACATTACATTTGAAATAGTTCGTTATGCAGTGGTAAGTACCTAATAGACAACATGCTGCCTCCCAGTCACCCAGGACTTTCACTCTCAGCCCATCATAAGCTTCTTTTGTTGGACAACTTTTAGTGCATTGAGTGTATGTGGCCCCAACAAGACTCATCTACTTTGAGGATATTTCAACCATTGTAGTAGGTAGTAGGGGTTAACAAAGAACAATGAGGGCTATACCTGAAATATTATGCCTCAAGTCTCTTATCTAAGTTGACTTTAAGATTACAAGATATTTTGGGTGGAAGATGTAATGAGAACTGTTTTTATCCTAAAGCACAATATCAGGTTATTCTTACCATTATCTGACTGTGAAGAGCTACAAAGATACGTCATGATCATGAACTTATCTCGTCCATGCTCAACCCCCAGAAAGCCTTTGTATCTGTAACATTTTTATAGAGGGCGCCCTCATATACATTTCATATAATCTTTTCTATTTGGTCTAAAATGTGTTCACATGCAAGGTTTGCAATAAATTATAATTTACATGTATTAAGACTCACAATTAAATTATGTGTCATTTAGTTAAGGAAGAAAATGGCTGGCTTTTTATCAAATAGGAGAAACTACAGACTTGAATAATTCTGGGGACCTAATATTTTTGAACTATCATATTGGAGATTATAGTCAGAGTGGCCACTTGAGTAAGGATATCATTGACCACTTCTCTCATTCATAGATGACCTTTACTAATGAACAGCTATTTTTCACCTATTTTCTCTTTCTCCCCCAAAGCCACTGACTGACAGAAACTTTATAAAAACATATGAAGGTGGGAACCAGCAGTTAGCATAATGGCTATGTTGCTGGACTCCCACATAGTCGACTGCAGTTCGCGTCCGGGAACCGGTGGCTTAAAACTCACGCCGGGCGCATGTGCGTGTGTGCCCAAGATCCCGAGAGGAGAATGGAGGAGAAGGGATTGTGGCGTGACCATCCCCCCTGGGGGATGAGTTCTCGCTTTCTGTCTCTGTGTCTCTCTCTGTCTTTCTGGCGAGCGCACATGCCCTATAGCGAAAACCTCTCCAAAAAAAAAAAATAAAATAAAAAACATATGAAGTCCCTTTCGTCCTTGCCATAAAACTATGTGTATATAATGTGTGTGTGTGTGTGTGTGTGTGTGTGTGTGTCTGTGTGTGTGTATATACACAAACTCCTTCAAAATTACTCCTTTATAAAATTGTATGTGTTTCAAAATTCTTAAGTTTATATAGATGTATATAGTAAATATGTATATACGTACACAGTATACATATAAATAAGAAATAATTTTGAAGAAGAAAAGATGGGGCAAAAAAGTTGGAGAAATTAGGATGACCTTCAAGGACCCTGACATTAGCAGACTCTCTAGAGCTAACTGAATGATCCATCTCTTAACACAAAAGATGACTTTATTTATTTATTTATTTATTTTTTACCTGTACTCTTAATATTACTTAACATTTACGTATAAAAGGTTAATTAGGGTTAGTCATAACCTGCTTTCTAACACTTTCAAAGCGTGAATGGACCATAAGTCCTTCACATATTCACATACATTGCTGCAACAAAATAATACTTAAAAGTTGGTTTGCAATTTAGTTGACACCATGCAATCATATGATCTCTATAATACATTTTTATCCTTAGTACCATCATGCATTTTAGGCAAAGGACTATTATCGTTTATCACCAGATGAAAATGAGAGACAGAGTTTAAGTTAATTATCTTTTCCTAACTCTAACCCAAGAACCACTGCACAAAAATACCCTGAAATTGGTTTCAGAAAAAAGAAAATGAATTAAGTAGCTGCTGGAGTGAAGCTAGGTGTAGGAGAGTGTCTGATACGGAGATGAGCAACAGCCATACCCTGGGCTTATGATCATTGATGGAGAGAGGTGCCAGGTACCAAGGGAAGAGTAAAAAAGTGAAGAGAAAGAACGAACTCTCAGGACACAATTTGCCTATTTCAGCACTCTCATAAGCTAGTCTCTGTCATAAACTATGAGGAAGTCAATTTTTACTTTATCTTTTTTCCTTCATCTCTACGTGATTGTGTCTGGCCTCAGGACATAGACCTTAGACCACCTTTTAATTAATAGTTGGGTCAATTTTGTGTGATATTTCAAAAACATGATTGCTGCAAAAACAGTGTTTGTTGGGGGAAAGCAGCCACTTGAAACTGCTTTTTAGATTTTTTTGAATAAAGCCCACTTTTAAGCTGAGAATGATCTCTATATATTACAGAGATAATTTCTTGCATCTCTAAGGAGAGTAGACCACATCTTAAAAATGGACTCACTTTAGAAAGAGCATTTGGTGTGAGCATTGACTGAGGCAGTTTCCAGCATAAGCTCCTATGACACTTAGTTCAAAAGATAATAAAAGAGAAATTCCTTTGGCAGGTGGCTTTTTAATTCAGGTTCCTGCCTGCTCTATAAATGTAAAACAACCTCTCTGTACATGCTCATAAGCCTCTGTAGATATGACCACTGAATCATATCCCGAGTAGACTGAGAGAAGTTAGTTAATTAATGTTCACTGTATAATTTAGATGCGAACTAAATATAGAAATTGATGAGATAAACACATCTTAGAGATCTTTGAATTCGAGGAGATAAGAGTTCAGAGATTGTTTAGTAATTGGAAAGGTATACATTAATTTAGTGCTTTTTTTCCTCTTTCTAGACTCAATTAGGAATAATTTTTAACTGTATGATTTTTTTCTTATATGTCTGGCTTAAATAACACTTATACAACTCTATGCTACTTGCAGAAGTAATTCATGAACTTAATGATTACTGTGTAAATATTCTTTGAAGAGTGTTCAAAAACATGATTTGCACTATGGGTATTGACATCACTTTTCTTCCATCTCCTGAATGAAGCTATAGTTATGGCTATAGCCTTCCTTAAATGAAAAGATTTTACAAATTCTAACCTCTGATTAAACACAAATTAGAGCTTTCAGAGGGTGTGTACTGTGTCTTGTTTTTTAACTAAAGTTAGATGGTTGGTATCTAAAGTTAGATGACTGGTATCAGGCTGCTCTGATAAAGTACCATAGACAAGATAGGTCATAAATAACAGTTTATGTTTTACAGATCTGGAGGCTGGAACTCCAACATCAGGGTGTCTCTGTGTTGGGGATCTTCTTCCAGGTTATAGGCTCACTATTTCTTGTTGTAGCCAGTCATGGTAGAAACCAAGTGGGCTAGCTCCCTTTCTCTTTTTAAGAAGACACTAATCCCAATATGGGGATTCTGCCTAGTGACTTAATTATATTCTAAAGGCCCCACCTCCTATAACCATTCTATTGGGGTTTGGGTTTTCAATGTGTGAGCCATAATGGAGCAGAAAGCACATAGATATGCTTTAAGACACACTTGAATTCATGTGTTAGTACTGCTAGACATGATTCATGATTCCTGAATATTTTGAGCTCCAGAGTAGAAAAATCCGGTCCTAAAATCAGTTACCTAGTTACATCTTAATATACAGAATATATCCAGAAATTCAGTTTAGACTCTTAAAATTGACCCTCAGCTGCTATCTATAAGTTAAAATAAAATAAAAACTACTGCTTTCTTCTCTAATTCAAATTTTATTTTTACTCTATAGACCTTAGTATATAGACCTTATTAATTTGCCTCCAAATTTGGCATTGATTTGCATGCTATTGATCCAATTAAAATATGTACTACTCTAGCACATCAAATATTGATTAAATTAAAATGGGTACTATTCTAGTGCATCAAATTTACTTCAGTGTAATTGACAGATCATTTTTTGATATTTCTGTGCTCCTACTTAACAATCCTCGATACCTCCACTGTGCTATTCCTGTATGTGGCCTCAAGTACACTAAGACACAGGGAACAGCCTATATACTGGATTTTTGTAGTTCTTTTTAGCTTCACCATACATCAAGCCATCAAAATGGCAGTGTTCTTTGTGACAGTTTTTGAGTTATTCCGTGTCTGGATTTTGAC
>NW_006159443.1:4247538-4271725 GCF_000334495.1 Tupaia belangeri chinensis
TCGTGTCTGGATTTGGGCAGCAGGAATAATGGCTTTAATGATAGATACTAAGAAAACATGGGAATGCAATGTTTTCTTTACTTTATAAAAGTGAATTGTTATTTGTCATTATGAGCATTATTTTGACTATTCTTATCATCAATCATCTTCAATGACCACACTTTATTCTTTACAACACATTTCCTATTCCTGCAGGAGAAATCCCCTGTGGGAGACATTAGTCCTGTTAACGAGGGACATTCTGTTTCCTTTTACAACAAGACTTTACATAGCCTGCATGAGGTTTGTTATGGACATTAGCTATTAATGTACGTAATAATGGTAATGAATTGCCCGCTTCAATATAGAATACACATTTTTAAAATTTGATAATGGATAAAAGGCAACAAATTTAGCTACAATGGGCTCTTGGACAAATGTGACCCCTGAATAAAGACATCTTCTCTTTCATTAACAGCCACAGGTGTTCTGAGGCCAATGACATGTCTTCTAGGTCAATGACCCTGGTTGTACAGTTCATTTTACATGCCATTATGTCATGACTTGTGCTTTTCCCATGATGGATGAAAACAATAAAGGAATTGGGGGAAAAAAAAAGAAAGGGGGCAGCTAGTGGGAGGCTGACTCAATGAGACATTGCAACATTGCTTTTCCTGTTGTCTCTGGCTCCGGGTGAGAGGAGCATCCTGCTGGCCTCCTGGAGAGATGGGGGCTGGAAGGCTGAAACCCTCTCTCTGCTTGAATGGCTCACAAAGAGCTGGTGTGTGCCAGCCTGGGGCTCCAGGTCATCTGTTTCATATGGCTTCTGGGAGATGGAAAAAAATATGTGGAGAACTCTAGGGGAGTTCAAAAATGACTGATGATATTGTCATGTGGTATCGCTTGGGCTTGCATATTAAAAGTCATGTTTCTCTGTAGTGTTTCCTACTCATTCTGGAAAAGAATTTAAAGTGAAACAGGACAGCTGGCTGAGTAGACAGTAGACATGTGTACATTATAGGTTAAATCTGATTTTCTCTCTGGGAGAGAGAAACAAAGAACCTAAAAATAGAAGCTCACAACTCAGGCTCTCCTCAGCAGGACTGATTTTGAGTACGTTGTAGAATTGGAAAGCAGATATCCAAGTGCTTTGGGTCTGTATCATGTTTTCAATATTCTCATACTATTTAATATATAATGCCTATGTGACATTTAGTTGCACATAAGTTCCATGAATTAATTTCATAATCAATAACAGTATCAGTCATTTTATTCAGTTCATAAGTGAAATGAACTTTGATGGAAAAGAATAAAGCAATAAACTTAGCTGAAACTATAAAGTTGGGATGGTGTCAAACTCTGAATGCTCTGACTGTGTTCTGAACACTGGGCATTTTCTGAGGATTGATGACCAGCTAGGAAGAGTTGATGGTCCTTGGCTAAAACTCGGCCCATTAACTCCAGCCAGTCATTAATTGCCTGGAAATGTCCTGGGCTGAGGTCATTATTGCTATTATAAACTGAATTAATGTCCTGTGCTTTAGCCAATAAGATCGTTTGAATTATCTTTATTCTTCATTCAATTTGTAATTATAAAAATGTATCACAGGCAATCAGACCAGATGATAGATTAATCATATGCAAAATTACATTTTAAATGAATTGTTTTTGATTCATACAGCTACCAAAGTGTTTGGAGGAGTTGATTTCTTTGTGTTGGCATTTATGGAAACTGACTTGCTATGCTGTACCTCACATGCCTTCATCCCACTTCCTACCCCAGGTTCAAGCTCAAATAGTTAAGGAGAATGGGATCTTCAGTTCAGACCTGTGGAGTCACTTTTCTAGAAGTGTAATATTTTGATGCTGAGCATGGGAAATTAAGATGAGTGGGCATGGGACTAGAAAAGTGGGTAAGTGTGGTCATAACATAATATAAATCCATGAGAAAAGTTGTTTGAAACCTCTCAAATTGTATACACAGTCACAATTGCTTCAATTTATATAGTGTTTTGCAGCTTTACAAGTTTTTTCATATTCATTATTTACTTTTACTCTTCTGGTAACACCTTCAGTTAACCATGGAAAATGTTATTCCATTTTCTAAAAAGGACAATTGAGGTTTTAAGTCTAAGTCATTTGCTCTGTGTGGCATTGTCATGAGTTGCAGAGTTCTCCTCACTCGAAGGTTATTTTCTTCAGTGTTAGTCTAAGAAAAACCTCTTAATTTTATTCTGAGATGCTCTTTTATTTTGTTTATTTATTTACCAGAGAGCAGATATCCTTTCCAGACAGACCCACAGGAGGGAGAAAGTACTCGCCAATGGAGTATGGTCATGCTGCAGTCCTTTTTTTAAATTAAAAATTATTATTATTATTATTTTTACTTTTTTGCCATACAGTGTGCGTGTTCACCAGAGAGAGACAGAGAGAAAGTAAAAATCACCCAGCTGGCACAGTAACCATTCTGTAATCCCTTCTCTTTCATCCTCCTCTTGGGATTTTAGGCATGCATGGACACGCACCTGGCATGATTTTTAAGCTGCCGGGTTCAGGACTCAAAGAGCCCCATGTGGGAATCTAGCACTTTAACCACCATGCCATCTGCTGGACTCACTGCTACACTCCCTTCTCCTCCATTTCTGCATCCTGTTAAGATTCTGGGTGTATGCTCTTGCCAGAGCTGGGGCCAAACTGTGTGATCAACCATGTAGGATCCAGTTCTTTTAACCATTAGACCATGGAAGGTGAATTTCTGGAATTCTCCTTTAAATTTTCATACTAACAATGATATGGTAATACTACTAATCATTAAAATATTTAAGACACATTTAATGTTCTATACTTGGCACAGTTTTCAATGTCTTTCCAAGCTTCTTGTGTTCTTTTTGAGGAAGAGTGCTGCAGAGCAATAAATAATATAGCATTTTCATGTGTAATGATGAAAGTATTGATTTGCTGTTGTAGATTCTCAGAATCTGCTTGAGGATTTAGTTCTTTTTCAAGCCATATGTGTTTTCATTAATCTACAACCTAATTTGATGTATTTTGTATCTCTGTGATATCTCTGTATTTCTGTATTTACTCTATGTGTATAAAGTTTCTTGCTCAAAAAAGAAACCAGCTATGATATAACCAGAGGGTTTTTAAAATTATTATATTACTGTGTCTTAGTCTGTTCTTGTATTGTCAACAGAAATTTTTGAGACTGGACGATTCACAAAGAAATAGAGGTTTGATATATTTATTCATTTACATTGCCAGAGGGCATGTGTACTCACCAGAATGAGAGAGGGAGAAAAAAGAGAGAGAATGCAACTCCAATGAAGTGTATTTATACCATGATCCTTTTCCCCCATTTCTCCATCAGCCAGGATTTGGAGTATGCATACATACACGATTGGCATGTTTTTCAAGCCACTGGGGCTGCGATTTGAACCACAGTCAGCCATGGGAGCTGGCTCCCCATGCACATTACTTAACCTCTGCTCCATGGGACTAATCTAGAGTTTTATTTGACTCATGATTCTGGTAGCTAGATTGTTTAAAAAGGTGTAAAGGTAACATTCAGCAGGCCTACATCATAACTGATAGAGACAGAGAGGATGGGGACACATGATACTTCTTTCTTTTATAACAACCACTCACATGATTTTACAAATGAACTTCTTTCCTTCTGGTCAGTGTTTAGCCAGGCCAAAGGGACAGGCAGAGAAGACTCTCATTCCAGACCTATATTACTGTCATATTCTTTAAATGATATATTATTTCAGAAGTGAAAAAACACACAGAAGTTCAGAGTTGAAGCAGGTTCTGTCCTTTTCTCTCCCTTTCTCAGGTAAGTAGTTGTTGGATCCTGTGATTGAGAGTGGGTGTGTCAAATCATTTAATGTTCGACACTTGGCAATTTCTGCAGTCACAAAGACTGAGATCAGAATGATTATTTTAAAGTCCACACCAAAGAAAAACATCACAGGGTTCATCTGAGTTTACATTTAAGAGTCAGGTGAATATTTTAAAGATGAGTTGTTCTATTTGACCATTGATATTTATCCAAATGCAATTGCAATGTTAGTTGTGACACAGATAACACATTGACAGTTGATAGAAAATTTAAAGCTGTGACTTTGATCATTACTAATTGAATCAAAGAAAGGGTATAGATTGGTCCATGAACTTCAGTAGCTGTGGAAGTATCATTTAAAATATGAGCTAAGGTTTCATTTTTGTAAATTGCTAGAGGGTGCATGTACTCATGAGAAAGGAGGGAGGGTGGGTGAGAGAGAGAGGAAGTGAGAGAGAGAGAGACTTGGTTATGTTGTAATCCTTTCTCCTGACATGATTTTTTCAACCCGTCAGGATTTGGGCTATGCATACATACATGTACACTGTGATTTTTTAAGCTACCAGGGCTAATATTTGAACTATGGCCAGGTATGATATGATTCCCTTAATCACTAGGCTGTGGGACTGGACCAAGATTTCATTTCTTACTGCATTGTTCTAATTTATAGGTTTCTTACTACCTTTTCCAACTATATAAACCATGTTATGGAAACTTTTTTGCTTGCACGGAGCACATATAAAAGTGGATCTGTGGGACCAGCAGTTAGCATAATGGCTTTGTCGCTGGACTCCCATGTAGTTGACCATGGTTCGAGGACCCAACCCAGTGGCTTAAATTCATACCGGGCGCATGTGCGTGCATTCCCAAGCTCCAGAGAGGAGAATGGAGGAGAAGGGATTGCGGCGTGACCATCTCCCCTGGGGGGTGATTTCTCGCTTTCTGTCTCTCTGTCTCTCTCTGGCTTTCTGGCAAGCGCACGCACCCTATAGCAAAAACCGCTCTGGAAAAAAAAAGTGGATTAGTAATTCTTCTGAGTAATTGTCCAGAGTGTCTATGTGACTTCACTTTATAAGTTCCAGAGCACATGCTCTAAGGAATCCTGTTTCATAAGGACTATCAAGAAAGCCTTTAATAATTACCTGCTATATGCAACTGGTTTTGTGTGTGTGTATGTGTGTGTGTGTGTGGGGGGGAAGTTATTTGGTTCTGTAAATAAAATAGTGTCCTCTAGTGCATAGATTATATGGTAGTGAAGAAATCATTTAACATGGCAAGTACACTACCTATCTGGTGAAGGACAGATACTCTGCAGTGGAATAACCTCTGCAAAGAACCTGAACAATCCCTGAAGAGGAAAACTGGACTATTCAGAAAATGTACCCCAATATTATTCTTTAGCCTTTGCATCCCTGGCCTCTCTTAGTAACAACTGTCATGATTCTTGTAGAAGCAATTTGTTCTTCCAAATCAGAGTCCATTTTTTTAAACGACTGTAATTTAGGGTTAACAATATGAGGATGTTTTAGGTACCAGAATGCACCATTTCAGGTAAAATGACTCTCTGACTAGTTAGAATGATGACGTAGAATCTTATTTCAAGGATCAGACAATCCTGGAAAGTGAGTTATCCTTACGTGGTAATAGCCTTAAGATTTCAAACTCTTGTTAGGAGTGCTTAGAAATATTACAAGGAATAGTGCAGACATAAGAAATCTTATTCCTATGGGCCTTATGGTTCTGGTTTCTAAGGGTGTTGTATACGCTTTAGTAAAGTGTTGGTTAAGGCATACTCAACATTGATGGGTTCAGTCCCTAAAGACTCTCCAATATTGGTAAAATTTTTAGACCATAAAAAGCCTGCTACCTTGCATAGATCTTCAAGTTATGTCTGCTTTAGATATATGATATCCTGTAAAACAGTGTCCAATTAGCTGTGATCTCATTACAAAAAAGGACACCTCTGTAATTTTAAGAAATAGGCCTTCCATGGAGCATTTAAATTTTTAGCTCCTATAAGTAATAAATACCTTTACTTAATAAAAATATTTCCTAAAATTAGAGACACAGGGGCTGGAAGGTGGTATAGCAGTAAAATGCAATGCTCCACAAGGCAATCCCACATATGACAGTTTCTAGTGCCGTTCTGAGAGTTTCCTTGGTGTCTGGTTAAGGTGTTTATTTTTGTAAAAAACTTATTTATTTCTTATATCATCAACAAATACTTTTCCATTTCTTGTTTCTTATATATTTTGCTTCTTCTTTTTAACCCCTTCATTCCCTACCTCTCACCCTCTGCCATTTCTTACCCTCTTCCCACACTGTCTCTGGTATCTAAGGTCACTTTCCATGCCTTCACCCCCCCACACACACACATTTTATTGATTCACAAAAGATATTAATTAATATAAATACTTTCAATAGCAAGTACAACTGATATATACATATCTATGAACATATGTCTGATTTTAGGCATAAACTTCAGTGAACCGAATGAACATACTATAAAGTAGCACCTAGCTGGGGCTACATAGCTTACTGCAGTCATTAAATAGGTATTTTTAAATGCATTTTTTTTAATCTCAAGAGAAAAGTTTTAGTTCTAATATATCAAAATCAAAAAATGTTAAGAGAAATTTGTTTAAGACTTAAAACCAGGAAAAAGTTTAAGGTTCAGTTCAACCAGTAGGTGGATGAACCTATCAACAGTTCAAGAAAATAGGAAATTCCTTAAATCTGGAAAACAAAGCGTAGAAGAAAATCAGTAATACTTTAGTCAAAAGTTGTAAAATTCCATTTTACTAGTTCAGTCTCATGTAATTAATTCTCTTCTGTTGAATTTGTAGTGTTACTGTGGTCCAATCTTTCCGTTTAATTTCTAGAAGTTAACATTCAACATTATGATTCATCTTTCCTGACTTGTCCCTACCATTAAGTTGTCCATTCTCTTGGTTGTTTTTTGTACTTTTATTTCTGTGTCTGACTTTAGCTTTCCTGGTATAGCATTCTGTTCAGAACTTCTGGGAGAGCTGGTCTGGTGTTGATAAATTCTTTCACGTTTGTTTATATGAGAATTTTTGTCTTTCCTTCCCATATGAAGGATAATCTTGTCAAGTATAGTACTTTTGTTTGAAATTGTTTTTCACTTAACACTTTGAATATAATTTGCAATTTTTTCCTTGTGTGCATTTTTTCTGATGAGAGGTCCAACGTTAGCCTAATGGGATATCCTTTTAAAGTAACTTGACATTTCTCTCTTGCCAATTTTAGCATCTTGTCTCTGTCTGTGGTTTTGGTCAATCTGGCTATGATGTGCCTTGAAGATCTTCTTGGGTTGATTTTATGTGGGATCCTTTGTATTCCTTGGATCTGGATATTTGAATACCCCTCTAGGTTTGTAAAGTTTTCTTCCAGGATTTCATGGAATATATTATCAATGTCCTTATTAGTTTCTTCACTTTCTGGGATACCAAATATCTGGATGTTTGGGTGTTTAATGTTATCTAGTGTTACTTATATATTATTCTTACTCTGAGGAGGTTAGTTTTTCAGTCTTTATGGTGAATTTTTCTAGGTCAGAGGTTCTGTCTTTTACATCTGAGATTCGATCTTCTGCATGATATAATCTGCTTTTAATACTTTCAAGGGAGTTTTTGATTTTCAGTTTTACAGCCTTCACCCAACAATTCTATTTGATTCTTTCTTGTGGTGTGTATTTCCTTTCAGATCATGCAAGAACTTCCTCACCTCCTGGAACTTGTTTTCTCTTTTATCCTGCATCTTCTGCAGTTCATCGTCTCTTTTTGCTTGCATCTCTGTTAACTTTGTCACTTTGAATATTCTAAATTCTTTATCACACATTTCCTTGAGTTTCATTGGCTTGTCTGTGGAGGATGAGGAGTAATTTTTTCCCCTGGTATCTGTGCCTTTGTGGTGTTTTCTGGTCATCTGATGGGTTATATGTTTTTTCTAACTTTTGGACTTAAATCTGAGTGTTCAGAGCCATGCAGGAGGAGGTGATCTGCAATCTCTCTGCAATATTGTTTTTCTCCCTTTTTGCAACAGATTCCATGGGAACTGAGGATTACTCTGACCTTAAAAGTATTCAAATATTTGGTTACTTTTCACCTAGACCTGTCTAGAAACTCAGTGTGTGAATGCTGAGCAGAAAAGTGAGAAAGGTAAATGAAAAGGAAAGGAAAAGAAAACAAAGAAAAAAAAGAAACAAGACAAAAACAATAAAAAAAGAAAAAGTTTCCTTCTTAAAGCAAAAAATGAAAACCACGTGGCATGGGTGGCTCAGAGCTCAAATATAGATGGCTTGTGATTGGCTTGTCCTATATGGGGGGGGGGGTAAAGAGATCAGGCTTAGCAAGATAAAAGAGTCAGAGAGGTAAGAAGAAGTTAAAAATTAAGAAAACAATTCATGTACTTTATGGAATACAACTCATCCCCCCCAGAAAACGATGAGACCCTGATATTTGATACAAAGTGAATGAATATGGAAGATTTAATGCTAAGCAAAGCAAGCCAGATTATGAAAGACAGGCTTTGTATGTCCCCACTCAACGTATACTGAATTTCAGCACTCTCTAACAAAAACTGAGAGGTCGAAAGGTATAATGGCAGAAAAAAAAAATGAAAGAAAGGTATAATGGCAGGAAGGAGAACTGTAGATACTAGAGATAGTATGGGAGGGTTGGAGGGCTAATAGGGAGTGGATAATATGGGAGGAGAGGTGGGAATCAGGGAGAAAACAAATGAAACATTTAATCGACACAACATAAAAGGTACTTGCTGATGATAATGTACATGGTAATGTTTTTGTCTTGACTGATATGCATTGTTTTCATGCTGGGGAAAACCATGTTGTACACCACTATAAATAAAATCAGAAATAGTAATAATAGAGACTAGCAGTTGGCGTAATGGCTATGTTGCTGGACTCCCATGTAGACTGCGGTTTGAGTCCCAGACCTGGTGGCTTAAACTCACGCCAGGTATGTGTGCGTGCGTGTTTGCCCAAGATCCCAAGATGAGAATGGAAGAGAAGGAATTGTGCTGTGGCTATCCCCCAGGGGGTGCTTCTTGCTTTCTGTCTCTCTGTCTCTCTCTGTCTTTCTGGAGAGCTCATATACCCTATAGCAAAAACCTCTCCAAAAAAAAAAAAGATTAAAAAAAAGAAATAGTAATAATAAAAATTAAGAAAAAAATATAAAGAGAGAGATGGAGGGAGATAGAATACAGAGACAAATAAAATACAGAGAGTGCTGTATCTGGCTAGATCTTGGAGTTAGGAGGGTGAAGTCAGGGCAGGAAATGTTAAGTTGTCCTAGTCCCTGAAAGGGGCTGCTCAGAGCTCAAATGTAGATGGCTTATGATTCTGAGACCTTCCTGAATTCACTGGGCACACACTTGTCCATGATCTGGGCAACTAAGGGTAACACTAAAGAGTGTTTTTCAAGTATAAGAAACAATTCCAAAAGGAGACTCAGATTGGAAAATAAATGAAGGCAACAAAAAGACTAGATGTGTGAGTAAGTATAAATGATCTGAAATGAATCTGATCTTTCCCTTTGGCAGGACCAGGGGACACAGCTCTGGTAAGTTTCAGAATGTCAGCTGCGTTTCACAGCTGAGCCAGGTGCCTTAGGAACTGAGGGGAGCTTTCATTGTTTTATATTCTGGTTGCCAGAATTTGGGGTGCTTGGGGCATTCTCCTTGCTCTCTAGTCTAGTCCCCTGCTGTCATGCCTTGGTGATCTTTTCATTTCTGCTTGCACCGCTCTTGGCCTCTCAAAAGTGAATATAGCTGGTCAACCTCTGTGAAAAGCGGATTACCCTGGAGGGATTTCTGTTTCCCAGGCTCTTCCCCAGTCTTAGTTACCTTAATGCCTATAGCTATGTAGTGTGGGGCTAGATGGGAATGTAATTTCTCTCAACTTTCCTACCCTGCCCCAATTTTAGATTACTCACTCATTATTTCCTGAAGATGTGAGGAAAAGGATTAGAAGATGATACAGTTTCCCTTTGTACCTTGGGCTTCTCAGGATACTAATCCATGGGGCTGGTTCACAGGAAGTCCTGTAAGATTTGTTAACAGTTAGATAGGGACAGCTCCATGGCGCTTACTCTGCGAGTTAGGGTAATGACTTAGAATTTTATCGCAAGGATCAGGTAATCATGGAAGGTGAGGTATGCTTATTTGATAATAGCCCTAATTCAAGAGAAATCAGAGCCCACATGGCTGCTGCACCTGGCCTAATCAGCCTGAAACACAATGGCCTCCCATGAGAATGCCCAGGATTTGATGGGCTGGAGGACTGGAGGAATGATATAGTGGAGTGACTAGACCTTGTTGGAGGTGCTTCTTTCTGTCTCTGACTCACTTTGTCTCTCTTACTTATGTGCTCACATACTCTATCTTGAGCCAAGGGGAAAGAAAGTTAGGCTGCTTACTCATTACCTCTATCAGTGGCTCTCCTGCTCTCCATTCAGTCAGGCATGATGGCAGATGTAGATTCTTCCTCTTCCTGGGGGGCTTGCCATTGTGACATTTGGTTCATTTAGGTTTCTTTTAGTCCTTAACTCTTTGGTGGATTTCAAAAGCAGCTACACGTATACAGCTTCTCTAAATTATTTTGGTTACTAATTTATTTAGGACTTGAATTTAATGTTGGTGAAATTAGCTTTGCTCTTATACTTGAAAAGACATACCTTCTTTTAATATGACAATAGTAGTAAACCAAATGGTGATGATAGTATTGGAAACAATATCAGGAAAAGAAGACATACAGGTTTCATATTAGTTTTACTCCAGTGTTACATTAAATAGTCTCAGGTCTATGGTGGTTAAGGCAGCTGGATCCCACATGGCAGACTACAAGATTCAAGTCCAGGATCTGGCAGCTTAAAAATGCACCAGGTACATGTACAACATACCTAAAATTCTGAGAGGAGAGTGAAGAAGAATGGATTATGGCATGGTCATCCCCCAGGATGGAGGAATAATTTCTCACTTTCCTTCTCTCTTTATTTCCCTCATGTGAGCACACATGCCTTATAGCATTAAATAAATAAATAAATAAATAAATAAATAAATAAATAAATATCTCTATTACATGATTATATGGAAACTGATCATAAATGACTGTTACTGCATACTAATATGATTGTTTTCAATTATGCTGATAGATATATGTGCTTTTCATTAAAAGTGTGCAAATAGGTAGTTCATAAGGGAACCATATTTCAATTATGTATTTATTCTTTAAAGTTTATTTATTTATGTATATATATATAGAGAGAGAGAGAAGTGCCCTTGACAGAGTCTTAATGCTAGGATCTTTCCCTCCCCCAACTCAGTCAGAATCACAGGCATGTACCAACACTCCCATCATGTTCAGATCCACTCCCATGTGGTCCAGTATTGTCCATTGCTGTCTGAGCCAACATGGCTGGGCCATAATTTTTCTTTAGTTATGATTGCTGAATGACAGATATTTGTAAATCTAAAACATGTCTAACACTTGGAAAGTTTTGACTGCATGCAAACCTCAAAGAGTAATTTTTATAATTTATATAATTATTTTATTTTTGTGCCAGAATTGCTCTAATTATATATCTTAAGCTTTAATTTCATGTCTAGTTAAGCCATGGGTAAAAATGTGAGCCTGAATTTTACATATCCTATTTATTTATTTATTATTTATTTTTCTGTTAACCTAATGTTATTATATTTCCCAAATGGCTCATTTGGGAAGGATTAAAATGAAAACAAAACCGAACACAAAATTGAAACCAAAGAAAACAAAAAAAAATTGTTTTGTTTTAATTACAGATGGTTTGGAAAGTACCATTCTGAAGCAAAATTATAGAAGTTCAAATTTTATTACTTTATACCATTTGGACTCTGATTATTTAATTTCTTCAATTGTGCCCTTGTTTTTAAAACTCACGCAGGGCACATGTGCGTGCGTGCCTATGATCCTGAGAGAGGAGAACGGAGGAGAAGGGATTGCGGCATGGTCATCCTCCTGGAGGGTGATTTCTCGCTTTCTGTCTCTCTGTCTCTCTCAGTCTGTCTGGAGAGCGTACATGCCCTAAAGCAAAAACCTCTAAAAAAAAAAAAACCAAAAAACAAAAAAACAAAAAACAAAAAATGAATATCCACTGCAGAAAAAAAAAACACAAGGGAAATTCTTGGAGACATCTGAGTAGGCAGAGCCTTCTTAAATAAGACCTCTAAAGCACAGGCAATAGTCCTGAAAATAGATAACCCGCAGAATGGGAAAATATATTTTCAAACTATGCCTCAGACAAGAGATTGATAACCAGAATGTACAGGGAACTCAATAAGCCTACCCACCCCCCCAAAAAAAATATATTACAAGTGGACAAACGAACTGATCAGACAACTCTCCAATGAAAGCATACAAGTGACCAAAAAAGCATGTGAAAAAATGCTCAACATTTCTTTCCATAAGAGAAATGCAAATCAAAGCCACAATGAGACACCATTTAACTACAGTCAGAGTAGCTAAGATTAAAAAAACAAACAAACAAACAAAAAAGCATAATGATAAATCTTGTCAGGCTGTGGTAAAAAGATAAGCCTCTTACACTGTTAGTGAGAATGTATATTAGTACAACCACCATGGAGGCCAATATGGAGGTTTCTCAAAATCCTACGAATAGCACTACCGTATGACTCAGAAATCCTACTCCTGGCTGTTTTCCCAAAGGCTAAACACTCAATTTGAAATATACTTGCACATCTGTATTTATTCCGGCATCATCCACAATTGCAAAGAAATGGAATCAGCACAAATGCCCAAGAACATATAACTGGATTTTAAAAATGTGTCATGTATACACTATGGAATACTACTCAGCCATAAAAAATGGAGAGACACAGGCATTTGATATAAAGTGGATGGATGTGGAAGATTTAATGGTAAGCAAAACAAGCCAGTCTATGAAAAAGAGGCATCTCATGTCTCTGCTTAATATATACCAAGTATCTACATTCTGTGACAAGAACGGAATGCTGGGAAGATACGATAGCAGGGAGGAAATTGTAGATACCACAGATAGTGTAGAAGAGGGTAGGTAACACAGGGTGGGAAGGAAAAGACACATAAATGAAAAGTTATCTGCTGGCGATAATGTATATGGTAATAGCTTTGACTAGATTCAAATGCACTGTATTTATGCTGGAAAAACATTTTGTACACTGTAAAGATGTACATTATTTTAATGTAAATTGTATAAGTATCAAAAGTATTTTTTTTTCTTTTTTTGGAGAGGTTTGCTCACCAGAAAAACAGAGAGAGACAGAAAGGAAGCAAGAAATCCCCCCGCCCCCCCAGGGAGGATGGCCATGCCCCAATCCCTTCTCCTCCATTCTTCTCTTGGGATCTTGGGCAGGCATGCACACTTGCCTGGCATGAGTTTAAGGACTGGGTCCAGGACTGGAACTGTGGTCAACTACATTACACTAACTGTGGTCTCCAAAGTATTTTTTTAAATGCCCAACTTGAAAACACATAATAAAATACACTGGAAAATTGTAAAAAAAAAAAAAAAAAAAAAAGTGAACAGCATTAGTATAGATCTAAAAAGCAAAGAAATTTACAGTCACGTAACCCAGAATCAGGAAAAGTTAGACCCTTTGGTTAGTGTTGGCAGCCTTGCACAATTCAAATGACCATAAGGTATGAAACTGCTAAAAAGTAATGTTGTATATAATAACTATTTATAAGTAATCTATTTTAAATAAATCTCTTTAAGCAAGGACAACCATGAAACAAGGTTGTATATGAGTCATTTGACAAGAATGCAGTGATCAGAGTCTTGTAGGAACCTGACTTGTATTTCCCAAAGGAGTAATAGTTTGGCACTTGCTATTCAGTATTTGCAATGACTTTACAGAACATAACTCTATGAAAAACATGAATTGACTATTCAGTTGAATCTCTATTTTCTGTCTTTCATGTCTTCTGCCTGACTGGAGGGTGAGTCTATGATCTATATGGGAAAGGAAGATGATCTTGTAGCTCCGGAGACAACACAGGATGTTTTATTAGCAGTTTTTCATAGTCAACAGCACATAGATGAGAAACTCTTTGTAGTTGAAAGCTAACTGTTGCTTTAGGTTAGAGCTCCCAGCTAAAATGGTTAATCTTTCTGTGGAGCCCTCAGCTTTGTTTATTCTGTTGTCCCATCCAGGCTTTTTCCTCTAATAAATCTGTGGGTTCCTGCATTTTGTTTGTTGAGTCTGTCAATAGTGAGTTCTTTTGTTTTATCTCTGAGTCTCTGTTATGTGGTGAATGTGCTGAATTTGCCAAGCATGAGTTAACTTCAGCCTGTAGCTTTAACAGGGGGTTTTTCCATAAAACTAACCTTAAACTAACTTATTCTACACATACTTCTAATGCTAATTTGGTTTATACTAACTTAATCTATATGTTAATTTTGGCTTAAAAACAGACAGGTGGGGGAGTCTTAAACTTCCTGATCCTCGTGTCAGTCTTAGGGAACCACATTCCTACAAGATCACTAATTGGCTTTATTGCAATAGTTGGGGGTGATGTTTTACCCTTGCAGGGTACCATAATAACAGTAAAACTCACGGCAGAGAATTGAATACCGGCCAGTTCAAGGACACAAGGGAGAGCTCGTAAACCGGGCCTTGCCTCAGTTTCTTCCCAGTCCAGGCCTTGCCTTAGAATGGGAGGCAGCATCCTTACCAGCTTGTGTTACCTGCATGGCCCCGTCACTCTCATCTGGTCACCTATCCAGTAGTTTGCTGAGAATAGCTGCTTTATTAAGTAGACACAAAAAGGAAGGTAATTATATGGTGGTAAAAGAGCAGGGAGCCCCCACTCTTGGGTCTTAGAAAGCAGTACTTTTCAAGGAAGGGGAGAAGCTGCCCTGAAGCCACTTAGGCATGTTTCATTTCAGAGCCAAGGGCAGACAGTGACAGCATGACAACCTACCTTTCTAAGTTCTTTCAAGAGTTTGTGTCTCCATTGCATAGTTTATAAGGTTTTGTTCTTTTTCTACTTTTTTGTTCAAATTTGTTTTCTTTCTGGTTGGTGGAATTCTTTTAAAATTCTGGAACAGATTGGCAGTTCTGATTTGGGGATTTTATGTAATTTTTTTTCCCCATTGAACATTTTCTTATGCTTTTTAGAGAAAGAGTGTAGTCAGGATGAACCAAAGCTGTGAAAAGTCAAGGACACCAATGTCTCCTGAGAGCAGACAGGTAACCTAAATGAGGAAAGCAGGTGAACATAAGGCAACAGTAGAGGTGATCACAGTAACTTGGAGAAGGGTAGTAGCCCTCCCCAGCCCCACCTGACTGTTGTTAGGTAGGAAGATAAAACCAGGTATATGATGTCTCTCTGATTTTTAAAGAGAACGTAAAGCCTTTTTAAAAATAAATTTTCCATTTTACCATACGGTATTTGTCAAACCAACATTAAGAACAGATTGATTCAAACCTGTCAATGGTCAGTTGAGAAGTTCTGCCCTTTGGGTTGGAAAATTTTTAATAGACTTGTGTATCTGATAGAATTTTGGCTTGGACATTTTTAAATAGATTTTTGGTTTTTGATCGCATTTTTATATACTCTAAAGTTTTTTCCTTTGTGCTTTAGAAGAATTGAGCTTGAAATTTCCAAGAAAAACGATTTTTCCCTGGAAACTATTAAGCAATATTAATAATTTGTCCATTCACTCATTTATCTATATATGTATTATTGAAAAGCACTTCTTGAGATATTGCTGTATGCCAAGCACTTTTACAGGCACTGAAGGTAAAGTAGAAAGTAAGATGAAGTTCTGACCTTTGATCTTGTATTTGAAGTGTGTATATTTGTGTATACAAATGTTTCTTATGAGGGGAAGAAAATACAAATAATAAATATACAACCAAATAAATACATAAGGTAATTTCACATCACTATTGGGATGACTTGAAATATAACTTTTCCCTTGTTGTACTCGCAGTTGCCTATTGGATCAGCTCTGATGTGTTTAAAGTTACTAAAAGTTCTTGAAACATACAACTTCTACCTCACCCAAACAATGCATCTCTGACATAGATCTTACTCCCAGAAGCCCTCTTAGAACTGAGATTTAAAATAGGCTTGTTGCAAATGAATTTCTTCCCTTAAGTATGAACAGCTCTTATTATTGATGTCTAGGGTGAGGAGTTCTAGGATTTACCCATAGAATTTAAACTAAGTTATACTTTTTATGAAATGACTAATGATAGTCATTTTCAGGCAAAGGGCGATGAAGTGGTTTTATAGTCCTTTATGGACATCAATATACTTACTAACTATATCAGTTTTTATTAAGTAATTTGAGATAGAACCAAACCCACACTTCAGGAAAGTCCATCTGAGTATAAACATTTCTCTCTGTGTTCTACTAATCTGAAGAATTCATGGAGTTTGAATAGGAGCTAAGAGTTGATCTGAAGACATTGAAAAAAACCTGCAGAGCCATGTACAACTGAACAGAGAGAATGCGACAGAAGAAAGATTAGGCTTCCTCTTAGATAGGGACTTGCTGGAATGGTATAGAACAACATGACGAGAGAAACACAGATATTCCAAGGACACTTGTAACTTTTTACTTCCCATAGATTTCTAAATGTCAAGGGAAAAAAAAAACCTCTATAAAATGTATAGTGGACACTTTGGACTGAAAAATGATTAGGATATGGATAGAATGAAAAGTGCTTCTACTAAAATTGATTGTAACTACATTGGAGACACATTTTCTAGGCTAATACTCCTTTTTTTTAGTGTTTAAGTACTGCAAATTACATAAAACTTAGGTCAACTTTTTTTTTGTTAAATGTTCCTGACATTAAAAGTGATTCTAGCATTTTCTACCGTTGCCAAGGTAAATTTTTTTTTTCTTTTTTTTGGAGAGGTTTTTCGCTATAGGGCGCGTGCGCTCGCCAGACAGAGACATAGAGACAGAAAACAAGAAGTCACCCCCCCCCCAGGGGGAATGGTAACGCTGCAATCCCTCCTCCTCCATTCTCCTCTCGGGATCTTGGGCACGCACGCACACACGCCCAGCGTGAGTTTTAAGCCACCGGGTCTGGGATGCGAACCGCAGTCGACTTCATGGGAGTCCAGCGACATAGCCATTACGTTAACTGCTGGTTCCCTCAAGGTAAAATTCTTAGATACAGGATTTTCAGTTTAATTTGAATATCAGGTAAAGAAAAAATATTTTAAAAAATATAAAGATATTTATATCTTTCCATGATAACCAATATTCTAATAAAATAAAAGATTTTTCATCTTAAAGATTAGCAGACAAGAAAATAAGTAATTGTATGCCTGCTGTAGAAATACAAATCCCAGCTGCCTAGAGTCTACCTTAATTTTTGATTTAAGTGAACATTCTGCCTTACAGTCTTTTTATTATATCCTAACCAATATTTGAATTGGATTTACAGAAAAATTAGTTGTGGTTTATATAAAATTCAAACTTAACTGATGTTCTTTGTTTTCATTTGCTTAACCTAGTCATCCTATTTATATTAGCAAATTTTTCAAGTATTACTTGATAAATTTTGTCTCTAGTTTAAGAACATGTCTACAACTATTATTTATAAAACCATTTAAGTTTGGGCCAGCTGATGATGTGGTGTTTAAGGTAGCAGAATACCACATGGCCAGCTGAGTGGTTTCAGTACCAGACCCAGTGACCTGAAAAACACACGGGTCATATGTTTGTTTGTTTGTTTTCTTCAGAATTCTGAAAAGAGGAAGAAGTGGAGGAGATGGGATTGTGGGATGACCATCTCCCATGGGGGGTGGTGATTTCTTGATTTCTCACTTTCTCTCTTTCTCTGTCTCTCTTTGGCAAGCATATGTTCCCTCTGATAAAAATTAAAATAATAAAGTATTTGATAATTCAATATGATTGTTATAACTTCTGAGGACATTGATGTTCACCTTTCATCTTTAAAAATCTTTCCCTTTCTGCTAAGAATCTACTTTTCTCCCCATCCATTATATATGTGTTCACACACACACACACACATAAAGCATCCTATTTAGGATTTCTATTAAACACAACAGAATTTTATATATTGACATGTCAAACATGTTTGAAAATAAATAATGAAGGGCTGCATGGGTGATACCGAGCAATTTCAGCCTGGTTGATCTATTTAACACTTACTTTTTAATGAAAGTCACTACTAACTTAAATATTTTTAATTCTGCATTATTAAACCTGCTGTGCTTTCTCTTCACTATAATCACTTGAACTCTCACTGCCTTTTCATAGGCATGGATTTCAGATAACCAGACCCAAATCATCCCCAGTGGAAATAAAGCCTCATTGTTTCTCTTCCTCTTTAAGAAAGATATAGCTAGTCAAAGACAAAGAGAAACCTTATCCATTAGCAACTAAGGGAGGAAACTTGAAAAATGAAACAAAAATTCCAGAGAGACTAAACAAAGAGTCTTCTGAAAAGAAGACAAAAATATGTTTGCCCTGTGTAAGAATCAATGATATCCCTTTGGCAGTTGGAATTCGTGCTTAAATGGTGACCACACAATTATTTTCCTGTTTGTTCTGTTCATCTTGAAAATGAAAACTCTTATGAATATCTCTCAGTATTTTAGTTTAGTCAAATTTTACTTTGATTTTTCATTCTATGCACATAGTTGTACTCCTGGAGGTTTCGGGCAAATGAGGTGTTTTAAATACAATGACAACAAACTTAAATTCTATTTTATTCTCATTCAAGCCTTCAAATTAATATTTTATTGTAAGTACATTTTTTCCTCCCCTCCATATCTTCTCCATCTTTGGAAACATAGACTGAAAAGACTAGAGATTTGGTAGAGAAAAATATACTGTAGGAATCCCTTCCCCTTTGAAAAAGGGCCTATGCTTTCTTTGAATTCATTGCTATTTGACTTGACCTTTTGACATTCTTCTACAGGGATCAGAGCTTAGGAGTGCAAGAGAGCAAAAACCAATAATTGATCCACAGAGAGCTGCTGTATATGAGTATAGGCTTCTAAACACCCCTGATTAAATCAGGGATGAGACATATCCACCTCGCCAGTTCTTGGATAACATCTTAGGAAATATTCAACTGCTGATAAGTCAACTCTGTTCTCTTCATGACAAAATGGAGTTAGATAGAAAATGCCCAAAATCCATATGCTAATCAACTCTTAATTTAATTGTCTCTCCTTTCTTTGAAAAAGATAAACTTAGAATTTAGTTATTCTTTTCAATGAGTATTAGTTTTTAATGTTAGTTATATAAATAATTTAAATATAAATGTGTACTTGGGGTGATGCCTATATCACATAGAGAAGATCATTTAGTAATTTTCAATAGGATCTTTCTTTAATATTGCGATTACATTCCATGTAATAGCCATTGAAAATGAATTTAGAATTCACTCAGCAGTAGGATAGTTCAGAATTATATGCTTATGTATTTTTTATCATAACATTTAATTGTATATTAAAAATGCATTACCTTTGACAGAAATAAAGTGAACTCTGGGGAATAAACTCACCAGTCTGTTTCAGTTCTCTTAAACCAAATGGAATTTGTGATTTTATTTTGCTTTGCATCTCAGAGAATTGGAGATAACCTGGCTGTTGGATGCCTGGTTAGTTTATTGGGATTCAAGGTTAACCTTCCCCTGTTGCAAAAATAATCAGCTGGTAAGATGCAGAGGACATCATCATCTATGAATTTAAATAGTTAGAAGGCAAGTCACTGGCGTGGTGGTTAAGGAGGCTAAATCTCACATGGACAGCTATGCAGTTAGAGTCCAGGACTTGGTGGCTTGAAAAACACCGAGCACATATGTGTGTGCCCAAAATCCTGAACAGAGAAATGGAGAGGAAGGATTGCTGCGTGACCCACCTCCCCACCACCGGGGTGCCTTCTCACTTCCCCTCTCTTTCTCTCCATCTTTCGAGAGTGTATCTCTCCTTTAGCAAATTAAAAATAAAAAGTTAAAATACCCACTGACTGCAGACTATTAACTAAATTAGTAAATGGCATAAAATCCTTAAAGCCACATATTTAGGTAAACTCTCCTGTGAGATCTAATAAGCGAAGGACCTAATAAGTAGAGTTGCAGAACACAATGTCTCTAGATACAACTGACCGTGAGTTTGTCCTTTAGTCAGGGAGGCCCTGGCAGAGTGGAGGTCCTGGCTGGGAGGTGGACGCGCTATGCTTTATGCTTCTCACATGTCATTCAGCGCATGGATCACCTTTATAGATGTGGAGGCAAACAAGTTTCTGAACAAAGGGTAATTTTACTTCTAGTCCTGCTGTGCTTTCTCTTCACTATAATCACTTGAACTCTCACTGCCTTTTCATAGGCATGGATTTCAGATAACCAGACCCAAATCATCCCCAGTGGAAATAAAGCCTCATTGTTTCTCTTCCTCTTTAAGAAAGATATAGCTAGTCAAAGACAAAGAGAAACCTTATCCATTAGCAACTAAGGTAGGAAACTTGAAAAATGAAACAAAAATTCCAGAGAGACTAAACAAAGAGTCTTCTGAAAAGAAGACAAAAATATGTTTGCCCTGTGTAAGAATCAATGATATCCCTTTGGCAGTTGGAATTCGTGCTTAAATGGTGACCACACAATTATTTTCCTGTTTGTTCTGTTCATCTTGAAAATGAAAACTCTTATGAATATCTCTCAGTATTTTAGTTTAGTCAAATTTTACTTTGATTTTTCATTCTATGCACATAGTTGTACTCCTGGAGGTTTCGGGCAAATGAGGTGTTTTAAATACAATGACAACAAACTTAAATTCAAGGATATTTTATTCTCATTCAAGCCTTCAAATTAATATTTTATTGTAAGTACATTTTTTCCTCCACTCAATATCTTCTCCATCTTTGGAAACATAGACTGAAAAGACTAGAGATTTGGTAGAGAAAAATATACTGTAGGAATCCCTTCCCCTTTGAAAAAGGGCCTATGCTTTCTTTGAATTCATTGCTATTTGACTTGACCTTTTGACATTCTTCTACAGGGATCAGAGCTTAGGAGTGCAAGAGAGCAAAAACCAATAATTGATCCACAGAGAGCTGCTGTATATGAGTATAGGCTTCTAAACACCCCTGATTAAATCAGGGATGAGACATATCCACCTCGCCAGTTCTTGGATAACATCTTAGGAAATATTCAACTGCTGATAAGTCAACTCTGTTCTCTTCATGACAAAATGGAGTTAGATAGAAAATGCCCAAAATCCATATGCTAATCAACTCTTAATTTAATTGTCTCTCCTTTCTTTGAAAAAGATAAACTTAGAATTTAGTTATTCTTTTCAATGAGTATTAGTTTTTAATGTTAGTTATATAAATAATTTAAATATAAATGTGTACTTGGGGTGATGCCTATATCACATAGAGAAGATCATTTAGTAATTTTCAATAGGATCTTTCTTTAATATTGCGATTACATTCCATGTAATAGCCATTGAAAATGAATTTAGAATTCACTCAGCAGTAGGATAGTTCAGAATTATATGCTTATGTATTTTTTATCATAACATTTAATTGTATATTAAAAATGCATTACCTTTGACAGAAATAAAGTGAACTCTGGGGAATAAACTCACCAGTCTGTTTCAGTTCTCTTAAACCAAATGGAATTTGTGATTTTATTTTGCTTTGCATCTCAGAGAATTGGAGATAACCTGGCTGTTGGATGCCTGGTTAGTTTATTGGGATTCAAGGTTAACCTTCCCCTGTTGCAAAAATAATCAGCTGGTAAGATGCAGAGGACATCATCATCTATGAATTTAAATAGTTAGAAGGCAAGTCACTGGCGTGGTGGTTAAGGAGGCTAAATCTCACATGGACAGCTATGCAGTTAGAGTCCAGGACTTGGTGGCTTGAAAAACACCGAGCACATATGTGTGTGCCCAAAATCCTGAACAGAGAAATGGAGAGGAAGGATTGCTGCGTGACCCACCTCCCCACCACCGGGGTGCCTTCTCACTTCCCCTCTCTTTCTCTCCATCTTTCGAGAGTGTATCTCTCCTTTAGCAAATTAAAAATAAAAAGTTAAAATACCCACTGACTGCAGACTATTAACTAAATTAGTAAATGGCATAAAATCCTTAAAGCCACATATTTAGGTAAACTCTCCTGTGAGATCTAATAAGCGAAGGACCTAATAAGTAGAGTTGCAGAACACAATGTCTCTAGATACAACTGACCGTGAGTTTGTCCTTTAGTCAGGGAGGCCCTGGCAGAGTGGAGGTCCTGGCTGGGAGGTGGACGCGCTATGCTTTATGCTTCTCACATGTCATTCAGCGCATGGATCACCTTTATAGATGTGGAGGCAAACAAGTTTCTGAACAAAGGGTAATTTTACTTCTAGTTAGGAAAGATCCTGAAGATATCCATATAAACTTCCAGTTACAATGAAACAATTGCTATAAATGTTTAAAGCAACTTACTAGCTAGCTAACTACTTAACACGGTAATTAATTAATTACTTTGGAGAGGTAAATGTTAAAAAAATAAACAATAAAGGCATGTTTAGAATATGCTAAGTAACAAAATTATTTCTTGAGTTTGACAACCTCCACAAAAACAAGCTCCTGACATATCAGTAGTATGTCTTAAGGCAATAAACTTGGGCTACAGGTGGCATTTTGGTTAAGACACCGGACTCCCACATGGCCAGTAGTGGTTCATTCAAGTCCTGGAACAGGCAGCTTGCTTTCTTACATTCTCTCTTTCCTCTCTCTCTCTCTTTCTCTGTCTCTGCTGAGCACACGTGTCCTATAGCAAGTTAATAATGATAATTAATAAAATTAAATAAATAATTCTTTAAGAAAAAGGAAAGAAAGCTTATTTTCAAGGGCAAATATATATATGTGTGTGTATATACATATATACGTACATATGTACATATGTATATATATGTATACATATATACATATGTATACATGTGCACATGTATGTATACATATGTACATATGTATATGTGTATACTCACACAGACATACTTTGGACCATATAGTTATTTGGAAGTGTTCTTTATATAACTGGCTATCATGTTGGTGCTCAAGGATGCAATGGCTACCCGAGTGGTGTTAAGTGCCTCAAACTCAGTAAGGAGTGAAAGTCGGAGTACCTAGCACACTTTCCATAGATTCCCTTCCTTAATGTGGATGAGTGTTGAGGAAGGAAGGTCCGTCCTTTGAGGAATTGGAATTGAGTAAAAGACACACTTAGGTGATTTTATTCGGGCACATTGGGGAAGAGACCCTGTTTAATCTACGTAAATTGAAGTCAGTGATGATGTCAATAAAATGTCTGTAAAAGAGGACAAGTATCATTAAGTAAAACAATTTGTATCCCCCACAGTATATATAGATAAAAAGAAAAAGGTACACCTAAGGTTAAAAATTATTCTTGCTAATGAGATTAATTTAGAGCTAAATCTTCAGGCAAAACTTCTAAACTGTGTTACTTACCAACTCACAGCAAATCTGTTGTGTACTTACCATAATTTTCAACAAACTTTAAAACCCTAGTGAGATTTTTATTCTGAATAACTATTTAATAATGTCCTGATAAATGTGTGACTATTGCTAGAGACCATGTTACAGAACTCCTGAGGAATGCCACTTCCCTGCAATAAAAGGAACACAATGCAGAACTGTTGAATTATGCTGTTAGAGGAGTTTGCAGTTCTCTTGCATTCAGCCTGGAATTAAAGAGAGAGTATCTTCAGATACTATAAATAAAAATGATAGTTGCTTTTCAGGACACCTGAATTTTAGTGAGTAGAAAACTTTTTACTCGTTTACTCCCTAAGTAATGACATTTCTCCTTTAGCAATATATTCACCATATTGGCCACGTAACTTTCTTCTGCTTGGGCCTTAGGGCTTCCTGTATTACTTCAGATTGGAAGTGATGGGCTTTAGTTAACCCCAAATCCCAGAGGTAAAGGGATTTTCTTAAGGTTTGTGATCAAAACCCAGCTATCTCATTCTTCACTAATTCTATATTCAGTGTCAGACCCTTCTGAAAATCTTTGTTACGTTTATAATTGGATAGCTTTCTCAGGGGAGATGGTCTTCTATGGAAAGAATTAAGTGTGCATTAGCAAGTATGACTCTTTAGGGTATGTTTACACTAACACTATTAGTTCTTGAATAAAATCTGTAAGGCTCAGGGCAGGAATTAAGATTTCATATACAGACCTCAATCTTTCAAGGCATTATTAATCATTAAAACTGTCCTGGAGGTAAGTTCAGGAACTACAGATTCAGCCTAACACTTTTTTTTTTTTTTTT
>NW_006159443.1:4274716-4296156 GCF_000334495.1 Tupaia belangeri chinensis
CCTGCTGTGCTTTCTCTTCACTATAATCACTTGAACTCTCACTGCCTTTTCATAGGCATGGATTTCAGATAACCAGACCCAAATCATCCCCAGTGGAAATAAAGCCTCATTGTTTCTCTTCCTCTTTAAGAAAGATATAGCTAGTCAAAGACAAAGAGAAACCTTATCCATTAGCAACTAAGGTAGGAAACTTGAAAAATGAAACAAAAATTCCAGAGAGACTAAACAAAGAGTCTTCTGAAAAGAAGACAAAAATATGTTTGCCCTGTGTAAGAATCAATGATATCCCTTTGGCAGTTGGAATTCGTGCTTAAATGGTGACCACACAATTATTTTCCTGTTTGTTCTGTTCATCTTGAAAATGAAAACTCTTATGAATATCTCTCAGTATTTTAGTTTAGTCAAATTTTACTTTGATTTTTCATTCTATGCACATAGTTGTACTCCTGGAGGTTTCGGGCAAATGAGGTGTTTTAAATACAATGACAACAAACTTAAATTCAAGGATATTTTATTCTCATTCAAGCCTTCAAATTAATATTTTATTGTAAGTACATTTTTTCCTCCACTCAATATCTTCTCCATCTTTGGAAACATAGACTGAAAAGACTAGAGATTTGGTAGAGAAAAATATACTGTAGGAATCCCTTCCCCTTTGAAAAAGGGCCTATGCTTTCTTTGAATTCATTGCTATTTGACTTGACCTTTTGACATTCTTCTACAGGGATCAGAGCTTAGGAGTGCAAGAGAGCAAAAACCAATAATTGATCCACAGAGAGCTGCTGTATATGAGTATAGGCTTCTAAACACCCCTGATTAAATCAGGGATGAGACATATCCACCTCGCCAGTTCTTGGATAACATCTTAGGAAATATTCAACTGCTGATAAGTCAACTCTGTTCTCTTCATGACAAAATGGAGTTAGATAGAAAATGCCCAAAATCCATATGCTAATCAACTCTTAATTTAATTGTCTCTCCTTTCTTTGAAAAAGATAAACTTAGAATTTAGTTATTCTTTTCAATGAGTATTAGTTTTTAATGTTAGTTATATAAATAATTTAAATATAAATGTGTACTTGGGGTGATGCCTATATCACATAGAGAAGATCATTTAGTAATTTTCAATAGGATCTTTCTTTAATATTGCGATTACATTCCATGTAATAGCCATTGAAAATGAATTTAGAATTCACTCAGCAGTAGGATAGTTCAGAATTATATGCTTATGTATTTTTTATCATAACATTTAATTGTATATTAAAAATGCATTACCTTTGACAGAAATAAAGTGAACTCTGGGGAATAAACTCACCAGTCTGTTTCAGTTCTCTTAAACCAAATGGAATTTGTGATTTTATTTTGCTTTGCATCTCAGAGAATTGGAGATAACCTGGCTGTTGGATGCCTGGTTAGTTTATTGGGATTCAAGGTTAACCTTCCCCTGTTGCAAAAATAATCAGCTGGTAAGATGCAGAGGACATCATCATCTATGAATTTAAATAGTTAGAAGGCAAGTCACTGGCGTGGTGGTTAAGGAGGCTAAATCTCACATGGACAGCTATGCAGTTAGAGTCCAGGACTTGGTGGCTTGAAAAACACCGAGCACATATGTGTGTGCCCAAAATCCTGAACAGAGAAATGGAGAGGAAGGATTGCTGCGTGACCCACCTCCCCACCACCGGGGTGCCTTCTCACTTCCCCTCTCTTTCTCTCCATCTTTCGAGAGTGTATCTCTCCTTTAGCAAATTAAAAATAAAAAGTTAAAATACCCACTGACTGCAGACTATTAACTAAATTAGTAAATGGCATAAAATCCTTAAAGCCACATATTTAGGTAAACTCTCCTGTGAGATCTAATAAGCGAAGGACCTAATAAGTAGAGTTGCAGAACACAATGTCTCTAGATACAACTGACCGTGAGTTTGTCCTTTAGTCAGGGAGGCCCTGGCAGAGTGGAGGGCCTGGCTGGGAGGGGGACGCGAGGTGGACGCGCTATGCTTTATGCTTCTCACATGTCATTCAGCGCATGGATCACCTTTATAGATGTGGAGGCAAACAAGTTTCTGAACAAAGGGTAATTTTACTTCTAGTTAGGAAAGATCCTGAAGATATCCATATAAACTTCCAGTTACAATGAAACAATTGCTATAAATGTTTAAAGCAACTTACTAGCTAGCTAACTACTTAACACGGTAATTAATTAATTACTTTGGAGAGGTAAATGTTAAAAAAATAAACAATAAAGGCATGTTTAGAATATGCTAAGTAACAAAATTATTTCTTGAGTTTGACAACCTCCACAAAAACAAGCTCCTGACATATCAGTAGTATGTCTTAAGGCAATAAACTTGGGCTACAGGTGGCATTTTGGTTAAGACACCGGACTCCCACATGGCCAGTAGTGGTTCATTCAAGTCCTGGAACAGGCAGCTTGCTTTCTTACATTCTCTCTTTCCTCTCTCTCTCTCTTTCTCTGTCTCTGCTGAGCACACGTGTCCTATAGCAAGTTAATAATGATAATTAATAAAATTAAATAAATAATTCTTTAAGAAAAAGGAAAGAAAGCTTATTTTCAAGGGCAAATATATATATGTGTGTGTATATACATATATACGTACATATGTACATATGTATATATATGTATACATATATACATATGTATACATGTGCACATGTATGTATACATATGTACATATGTATATGTGTATACTCACACAGACATACTTTGGACCATATAGTTATTTGGAAGTGTTCTTTATATAACTGGCTATCATGTTGGTGCTCAAGGATGCAATGGCTACCCGAGTGGTGTTAAGTGCCTCAAACTCAGTAAGGAGTGAAAGTCGGAGTACCTAGCACACTTTCCATAGATTCCCTTCCTTAATGTGGATGAGTGTTGAGGAAGGAAGGTCCGTCCTTTGAGGAATTGGAATTGAGTAAAAGACACACTTAGGTGATTTTATTCGGGCACATTGGGGAAGAGACCCTGTTTAATCTACGTAAATTGAAGTCAGTGATGATGTCAATAAAATGTCTGTAAAAGAGGACAAGTATCATTAAGTAAAACAATTTGTATCCCCCACAGTATATATAGATAAAAAGAAAAAGGTACACCTAAGGTTAAAAATTATTCTTGCTAATGAGATTAATTTAGAGCTAAATCTTCAGGCAAAACTTCTAAACTGTGTTACTTACCAACTCACAGCAAATCTGTTGTGTACTTACCATAATTTTCAACAAACTTTAAAACCCTAGTGAGATTTTTATTCTGAATAACTATTTAATAATGTCCTGATAAATGTGTGACTATTGCTAGAGACCATGTTACAGAACTCCTGAGGAATGCCACTTCCCTGCAATAAAAGGAACACAATGCAGAACTGTTGAATTATGCTGTTAGAGGAGTTTGCAGTTCTCTTGCATTCAGCCTGGAATTAAAGAGAGAGTATCTTCAGATACTATAAATAAAAATGATAGTTGCTTTTCAGGACACCTGAATTTTAGTGAGTAGAAAACTTTTTACTCGTTTACTCCCTAAGTAATGACATTTCTCCTTTAGCAATATATTCACCATATTGGCCACGTAACTTTCTTCTGCTTGGGCCTTAGGGCTTCCTGTATTACTTCAGATTGGAAGTGATGGGCTTTAGTTAACCCCAAATCCCAGAGGTAAAGGGATTTTCTTAAGGTTTGTGATCAAAACCCAGCTATCTCATTCTTCACTAATTCTATATTCAGTGTCAGACCCTTCTGAAAATCTTTGTTACGTTTATAATTGGATAGCTTTCTCAGGGGAGATGGTCTTCTATGGAAAGAATTAAGTGTGCATTAGCAAGTATGACTCTTTAGGGTATGTTTACACTAACACTATTAGTTCTTGAATAAAATCTGTAAGGCTCAGGGCAGGAATTAAGATTTCATATACAGACCTCAATCTTTCAAGGCATTATTAATCATTAAAACTGTCCTGGAGGTAAGTTCAGGAACTACAGATTCAGCCTAACACTTTTTTTTTTTTTTTTGAGAGATTTTCACTGTAGGGTGCGTGCGCTCGCCAGACAGACAGAGAGAGACATAGAGACAGAAAGCGAGAAATCACCCCCCAGGGGGGATGGTCACGCCGCAATCCCTTCTCCTCCATTCTCCTCTCGGGATCTTGGGCACACACGCACACGCGCCCGGCGTGAGTTTTAAGCCACCGGGTCCGGGACACGAACCGCGGTCGACTACGTGGGAGTCCAGCGACATAGCCATTATGCTAACTGCTGGTTCCCCAGCCTAACACTTTTTATGGGTGTGGTTCTACTGGAGAGTTTTAATAAATGAGCTGGGATTTTTGAACCAGGTGAAAATTCTATAAGTGGCTACATGATTATATATTTGGGCTCATGTTTATATACTGTCATTTTGAATTGTTTTCATTTTAAAATCCAGAAATTAGTCATAATTTGCTCTTATTTTAAAGTGAAATTGAATAATTATATTAAAGAAACAGAATTCATTGAGAAATAATTTTTCAACAAGGAATTTTAAAAATATTTAGGGAAGCCATTTGCTTTTTACTAAGAGCCTATCCAAAAGTTTATAAAAAATAATCTAGTATCTCATGCCTTTGCAAATTATTACATAGTATTTCTTCTCTTTTGGAGAACTGGGACTTTGTGCTGAACAACTGTATGTTCCTCTAGCTTTCAAATAATTTCTATTTTATTTTATAATTTTAAAAATCCATTCATCTATTTCCTGACAGAGAGAGCACGGAGAGAGAAGCACCCCCAACAGGGTCCTCTTGCTGCAACACACCCTCAGTCTCAGTCACACTGAACCCTGAGTACACGTGTGCAGGCAGCATGCCTAGAGATGCCTTGAGACTTGAACCCAGGGCCCCATCCTCATGGGTCCAGCCTGTGCCAATGCTGTGTAACAGATTGCACCCTCCACCAAATATTTCTATTAATCATATCAAATTGGAATATCCTTGAGGGGAGAGTTTGAAAAATGACATAATTCAGGCGTAATATATAGTGTAGCAGAGGTATATCAAGCAAATTTATTGATGAACAAGTGGGAGAGAATACCCACCCTCATACATTGTGAGTGTTTGGATTGGGTTGTCTGGAAAGTCTTGACACATTTCTGCATAGAAAAATATGGCTTGACTTTCCTGACAACCTAATAGTCTTAGATATTATATTCCCTTCCTTACTCACTAATGTTATGAAATTCCTCTACCCACACTCCTGTCTCACAGACAGTATGGTTTAAACAGCATCGTCAGTTAAAGCATGATATAAATCTGTGTTTATAATGAGTAAGCTCATGAAGGTCAGTGGATGTTCATTACCCATGGTACCCTGCTCATTCAGATCTGTGTGTTTGAGAATATAGTCAGTTTTATGGGATCCTTTGGGACATCCAGAGTAAGTATAAAGATTATTAGAAAGTGAAAACATTTGAGCTAAGTAAAATGCAGGAAGAGATCTGAACTTCTTTTCACTAACTGAAACACAGAATCTTCAGAAAATGCACCTTCCATTAACTCCTCTCCAAGGAAATGTCCTGCAAATTCAACTGCCATGGAGATGGACTGCCATTTAAGTTAGTATCAGAAATCCAACAGAAACTTCTGTACCTTCCCATGGAAGCCCCCTCTCCCTTTCCTCTTGCATACACTCTTTTCCTTTAATTTGGTAAAGAAACCTTTTATCTTTGCCTATTACGTGAGTTACTCCTCACTTGATACTGCATGACAAACTTGGTCTTTTTCTGCTTTTAATCTGTCTGTTGTCAGTTCATTTGCAGGCCCCCAAATATTGGTCTCAGGTTGGAAGAGAAAAGTCTCACAATAGTTTCCTCATTTAATACAATAGGACTTAGAACATGGAAATTGCATGGGATGTTTCTTGGTAGGAATTTCAGTGAACTATGCTTTTTTTTTTTTTTTTGTTCTCTGATTTTGTTTCCTTCCTGTTCCTTTGTTTCATGCCTGTGTCCCATTAGAAGCCAAAGAATGGCTCATCATGTACATTGTGAAGCTAGAGGAAACTAGTCTGATGTTTTAATACATAGTATCTGCCGCATTCACATGAAACATTAATTTTGCCTGTTTTTTAAAGGCATTTGCTTTATGATAACAAGGTTAGCATTAACCTGTTTTAGAACATTGTCGTGGTGCAACTACAAAGGAATTACTCAACTAAAGCAAGATTTGATCCAATCTTCCTTATATTTATACAAAACAAAATATAAAGTTTTAGTTTGTGTCAGGGAGCCAGTAAAGTACCAGCTACAGGGAGGAATATTGTGGAGATTAGGTAATAAAGAATAAAATAATAGCCCCTCAAAAATATACCAAATGTGATGAAGTGTGCCCAAAATTTGGTAACAACAGTTACTTTTTGAAGACAGGCAGATACTAAAGAGTCTAGAGAACAAGAGAGACCAAAGGTTCACCTTCAAAGTCCATGCAGGGGGCAGCAGGAAAAAGGGAGTGAAAAAAATGAAAGGGGAAGAATTCTCATCAGAAAAATAAGTTGAGCAAGTATTTAAAAATTCATTTGCTTTTGTACCAGTTTGCTTTAACCTACAGAATTCTTCCTGGAGTACAGAATAATTTTTTTCTACATTTGTTCTTTTTGAAAATGTTTCTATTTTAGCTTTGTAAGGGAGATTATGTGGTCTCTAGCAAACAGAGTGATGGATCTGGAGCAGATAGATAGATATAGATAGATAAATGATATGTATTTTACAGATATTTTATATATAGATATTTTATAGGTATAGGTATCTAAGAGGAAAAATGGGAGGGGAGGAAGGACCCAAATAACCTTATATCTAAATTTTTAAGTTTCTCTTTCAGAATGTATTCTTCCACTTGTATCCCAATGTTATTTGATGGTATCATCATTAGTCCAGTTATTTAAATAAAAAAACCCAAGTCATTCCTAAACACTCTCTCTCATACCTACATTAAATCATCAAATTTAGTCTATTTTACCTCTGAAATAGTTTACCCATCAATTCTATCTAAAGTTTTCTAATTCAATGTTTCATTATTTCAAATCTGTTCCAATGTATTCTTTTTCTCAATTGTCAAAGTGTGTGTGGAGCCACTAAAGAAGGGAGAGAGAACCACCTAAAGAAGAGAGAGAGAACCTCCTAATGGGACATGTTCTCACCATAGTTCCTTTTCCTTGATTTCTCCATACCTTTGGGATTTGGGGCATCACATTTGCCTGGCCTGTTTTTCACGTCACTGGGGTCTGGATATGAACTTCTGTTGGTTTTGTGGGATCTACCTTTCTTAACCACTAGGCTATGGTGCTGGCCCTCAGTATATTCTTAAGTGATCTCTAGAGGTAGAACTTTTCATTGCTTCCTAAGAAGAATTTCCTTTTCTATAAAAATAAAACATAAACATACCTCTTTCCTGCTCAAACTATTCGACTGGATCCTGATGACTTATACGATTCAGGTGGAGATGCTCAGAGCAGTCAGGTATACAGGTCTAGAATTTGGGGAGAAGAGCTCGGTACTGGACCTATAGATGTGGGAGATACTGGCATGGAGCTGGAAGTTGCAGCTAATTTTTCTGAGATTTTAAAGTGTTCTTGCAGGACAAGAAAACTCAAAGCAAAGGATAGAACCCCATAGATGTGTGTTATTTAATAAATGGTTAGAAAATAATGTTTCACTAAATAATAAAGAGGAAGATTTATTAGAAGGAGAAGAAGGATCACTGAGTTTTAAAAGGCTAGAGGAAAAGACCATTACATGAGAAGAGGTGAAGGCAAGGACTGAAGAGTATCCTTTGGATTATCTTTTGGGAACTCAATGGTAGTGAAATTACTGATACAATCACTTCTCTTGGGACAGCAATGTAGAATAGTCTGAGCACAGGACAGATGGTAGATGCAATGGACGGCAGGGAGTGGAGAAAAGGCAATGTTCAAGTCCTTGCATTCAGCCGTCTTTGAAGCCAGATTTTGACTCTACCCATGGTAGTGATGTAAATAAATTGTAAGACTGAGAAGCATGACTGTTTTTTCTTTGTTTTGTTTTGGTTTGTTTTTGTCACTGTAGTGCAGAAGACTATTAGAAACATGGACAGATGTTATCTATCTACATAGAAGAGAATCAGATGTGTGAATGTGGTTAGGCTTATCAATGATATGTGAGTAGGAAGTTAAAGAAGATCATGAGGCAGGAGTTTAACCCAGCCTATATTTTAGTTATTCATTTTGTTACAAATATGATTTTCTCAGTATCTAAGAGACTTTAGATTCATCAATGTGTTTTTTCTGTCTTTTTATTCAACTCAAATCCTATGGGAATGGACTTTAGATTTTCTTTCTTCCAACAGTGACTCAGATATGAAAAGATTTTAGATTAGCTAGATTTCTAATATGATCTTTTCCCTCTTAGGAAGGTGAGGATGAAGAGAGGAAAAGGCAAATTGGAATGTTGGTCAACTGCGCCCTCTCTCTGGATATCTTCTGTGATATTGCTCTCTTGATGACTGTGTAGATATTTCTTGCCAGCATTGTCAGATTGCAGTGGCTACTCATCCTGACTAACTACTGCTGAGAGAATGGCCTGCATTTCATAAAAATTGTGTTGTTCCTATCAAGCCAAACAAAAATGTATATGTCACTATTAAATATTATTCCATAAGGTATTAGTACAGTAAAGGAGAGCAGAAGCAATTGCAAAAAGTGTTTCATCAGGGCCCCAAAGGCCCAAGTTTGAGTCTACCCTGTTTATCACTATTTTGTGACCTCCACCGAATCAATGTAACTCTCAGGGCTTGTTTCCTTGGGTGTAAACATAGAGAGCTAAACCGGCAAGTGAACATGGGCGGCTTCACACTCAAGGGTTGTGCATTACTGTATTGCAGTATATACTGTCTAAATTTCCAATCCCAAAATTTCATTCTTCATGAAGCCAGTAGAGTTGGGGTGACATAAACATAATTTAGAACAGGAAATCTTACAAATTAATTTTCCAACAATGTTCTGGTGCTGCTATTATGGATTAAGGAAAAGTAAAATTCTCCTTATTTAAAAAATTCTTAGTCTTCATTTCATGACACCTAGATGAAAAATGAGATTTCTTTAAAAACTACCCATTGAAACTTTGCCTGTTCCAAAACAAATTTTTTTCCAGAACTTTTAAATATGTTTTACTTTTTAAAAATTTACTTATATTCATTCACTGTGCATCAGTACAGTATATAAAATGAATACATTTTATATTGGTTCAATCAAGGATATTACCATACATGCTATTGTCGACAAAAATTTTTCTATTCTCGTTCTTATATATTTTATCTTTCCCCTCGCTTGATTCCCTCCCTCTCCCCCTCTGCCATTTCCCCCTTCTCCCACACTTTCTCTGGTATCTACAGTTGTTTCCATACTTCTTTTTTTCACTTTTTTTTATTGATTCACTAGAGATCTTAATTTTAAAACTTACTGTAGCAAGCACAGCTGATACATACATATCTATGAACACATGTATAACAGAATTATTGAGACTAGATGTATTATTACTATTGATAATTACAGACTGGGAAGAAAAAAAGTGGGAAAATGGAGGATAAAGGAGCAGGAGCAATTCTTTGCCTTGAAGATGTGAAAAAACAAAGGACGATAAGGTAAAATATACCCAAGGCTTAGAATTGTATCCCAGTATCTATAATGGTGAGAAGGCCAGGTGCAAACATCTTGCTGGCTGTTGATATTCTCTAGCATGAGGTTATCCTGAGTGAACCTGTGGCTGTCACTCGGTCTTGGAGACAGCAATGAAGACTGCCTTGGCTCTGCCAAGTATCCCTCTTACTTTGCATTTCTGAAGCCAGATGAACAAATAGGTAACAAGAATGACCACACCTAAGTCACCCATCTCTGAATCACCCATCTTAGCTTCAGGAGAAGCTGAGTGAGTCTTTGTTTGTTCAGTATGATGAATTGACATTAGTCTTAAGTGAAAAATCAACCAAAATGTTCTACACAATAGATTGGATGGGGGGAAAATTGTTTTTCTTGGCTGATTGGAAATCTTTTGAAACTATCAGAGGAATCAGTCTTCTTGGAAATCAGAACTACCCAAGCTCAAACACCTGTTTAGAGACTTTTTAGATCTTTCTTTCACTCAAAATTCAAGGTAGGCTGTGTTGGCTGAGCAAATAAGCATATTATAAATATTTGAGACACGTGTCTTTTAAATTAGAATCTTTTCCAGTTTTTGGACCCAATAGCACTTGGAATAACACCTAGTAAATTTAAATAACGTTCTGGAAAAGTCATTGCTCACTCTTCATCACAGATATGTGTGTAATATTTAACACCTACCATTTAAATCTATCCAAAGATTGAAGTTAAATTTAAGTTATTAAACAGGTAGTGCAATGTTGGGATAATTCCAATTAAATTATTATCTCTGAAGTGTTACATATTTTATGTTTTAAAAAATGGCAGTTCTGCCAGCTTTTCTAAGTTTCACATTATACTCAACTCCTTATGCCAAACATAATTGGATAGTGTTTAATTAAAAACAATAAACTCTGACCAGTAAAAACAAAGAGCATAAATAGGCATTAATGCTTCAAAACATTTGCGTTATTTAAGGACAAACTGGAAATGTATCTCTTCTACTTTGAGTTTTATTCTACAGTGTCACCATTTTAAAGACTGATATTAACTTATCCTAATATTAAAGACTTCTCCATTTTGTTGACATCAATTATACTGCAGAAAAACATTTTCTAAGATAAATTACACAACCTTGTGGATAATCACCATGATCTTATAAAACGGCTTATTAGCTGTAAAGGATTAAATGACAGTTTAAAAATATTGCTTGGGACCATCTGAATTCATCCCGTTAGAAGATAAAAACAGTATACTTTTAACACTGGAGCGGAAGCTTATTTAATCAGGTGATTATATCTATGGCTATGTGACCTTCTTAAATAAAAGCAATGTGGGAAATTCGATTTTAAAATGGTAGAGAATATTAAGTTATCCAGGGAGAATCTGGTGTAAGGTCAGAGAGCAATAGGACTGAGAAAACCATGATGATTACAGAATAATTAAGCCCAATTTTTTCTGCCTGAAGACAAAGAGGGCAAAACCATAAAAATATTCATTGGCTATGTCTTTATAACATTTCTCCTGTGGTTACTCTTAAGAATTAAGATGTACTCAGCTGAAAAATAAGATAAAAATTTCAGGGATTATATCTTAATTTTACTACTATTTTTATCCTTATGGTACCGGTTTAAGATATTTTATCCAAATTTCAGAGGTTCAACTTTCCTATGAATTCATTTGTGTTCCTTTGTGACAAAGTCATTTTTAGAACTGAAATAATCACCTGAATCTCTTTTACATTTTCATCTTTATATGTTAAGTGCTTCTTTATAACTTGGCAACCTTTACATTTAGTGAACTTGAAGTTCTCCAGTCTGAAAATTTCAGAATACTCTTACTCCTCACACTCTTCCCAGACATTTCTACTGGGTGTTTCTGTGCACAAGATAGTGCACAAGATGTAGATTTTTCTCTCTTATTTTGGGTGTGCAAAAACAGTGCTTCTCATGGTCAATGTTCCCAGCAGAGATAGCATTGATTTACTTCTACTTACACCCAGGCTACACATTGCCACTAGCTTAAAAATTCTTAGTGTTGGGACCAGCAGATGGTATAATGGTTATGTCACTGGACTCAAACATTGTCAACCGTGGTTGCCTTTCTGGTGAGCACATGTACCCTATTGGAAAAAATCTCTAATAAAAAAAAAGAGATAATCTTACTGTTACTCCTTTGCTTAAGCACTGTTCATAAATCCTCATCATGTACATAATAAAGTAATAAAATCTTCTACCTGGAATCCAAACAATCTCACTATTGCTTCTGTTCCCTGATCATTTTATTGGTCTTCTCTTCCAAACAATCTCACCATTGCTTCTGCCCCTGATCATTTTATTGGTCTTCCCTTTGGCTGTAACCCAATATCAGCTATCCATCCCTCTTTAGATCTGGTCTCAGTGTCAAGTCTGTCTCCAGGTGTCAGAAAGAGCCCCTGGTCAATTTCACTGAGCTGAGATTAAGTCAGCTCATGCTTGGCCCTTGACCCAACATTGTCTCATTTCAAGTGGCTGAGTGTTGCTTCAACTGAATTCCAAATCTACCTGTTCCTGGACAACTGAATTTCTCCAATTTTCCTTCCAGCTAGCAGTGATATGTGATGTAATTCTGGCCAATGCAGTGCAAGACAAATCTCCTGTGAGCTTCTCAGAAACATTCTCCACCCAATTCCCAATCCCTACTACATGATTTTTAAAAAGCAGAGGATCATAGGAACAAGCCATTATCCAGGTATTTATTATTTCACTTTCAGGCCATGTATGAGTTGGTGGGACTAAGATGTTTCTTTTGGAGCAAAACAACAAATTTGAAATCCTGAAGCAATAAAACAGAATAACAAAGTCAATGTGAGAGAGATAACAGAGATGGAGGGAATGGAGAAGATGGAGAAATACTGGGGCCATAATTTCCAAGCCAACTTGGAGATTGTCTGACTCCAGACTTCCTGCCAAGTAAACAATAAAGGCCAAGTTGTTTCAAGGGAAAATGTTAATTGGGGAACTCTGTTACTATGTCCAAACCATGTTACCTGGTACACCAACTTTCTGATTAATTTACATCCCTCTCTTGCTTCTTTGTGAGGCATCCAAGCTGCTTCAACACTGTATCTGGTTTCCATGTATCTCCACACCCCTACAGTTCACCAATAGACTTCTCTGATGTGCACTAAATTTTACTTCTCTGGATTTTTATTGAGTGGCTGTGTAACAGCGATGACATGTCCACCATTGCACTAGTTCATAGGGAAATTTCAGCAAGATTCTATCTTGCTCATGGAATCAAGTTTTCTATTTATCCCCACACAAGTTATCCAAGTTCAACACCCGTAGGAGTTCCTAAATGTCAAGAACTCTTGTGCAATGGAGGATCACAGGAAATGACATAGTGAAGATTGGCTCCATACATGTGAATAGTTGGGTGTGAAATCCTTTCCACTGTTCCTGAAACTATGCAATAAAACATCTTCCCATTTCCTTTCGTTGTTAGAGATTATGCTGTATCTGCTCCTCCTTTCTTTGATGAGTAGCTTCTTTGCTTTATGCACCCCCCTTCCTCCAGCCCCAAATTTGTCTTGTCTTTGAGGAAAATACTGCTATAAAAACATGTATTTGAACTATATTTAGGCAATGTCTTCTTTGAGTCTATACTTATTTTCTATTTCAGGTTAGAGGAAAGACCTAGCCTTTATGGTATTGGTGAGTGAGTGTAGAATAGAAAACACACAGGAACAGCATTAATGGCACAAAGAGGTGTGGTATTATCTGTTGAAGATGTTTTGTAGTTTTATCAACTGTACTAGGGAGAAATGTTCACCTGCTGAAATATCCACTTTGTAAGACAAATAATAATGTAATAGAATGTATAAAAGTAAATGAAATGAAAAAATAATTTTTAAAAAAGAAAATACACAGGAACAAACAGATGGTATAACTTTTTCATACTTGCTTCTCTTCTTTATGCCCTAGTCCCCATGGTCATTTCTGGAGATTCCAGATAGTAGGACAACTAGAACAGCAAAGTTCTAGAGTTCAGATCAATCCAATAATAGCCTACACATGAGGTAACCTGAATAAACGTAAGGATGTCATTGCTAAAATGTCAAGGTCCAGGGAATCAGCTGTTAGCATAATGGCTATGCCGCTGGACTCTCACATAGTTGACCACGGTTTGCGTCCCGGACCCGTTGGCTTAAAACTCACGCCGGGCATGTGTGCGTGTGTGCCCAAGATCCCAAGAGGAGAATGGAGGAGAAGGGATTGTGGCGTGACCATCCCCCCTGGGGGATGATTTGTCACTTTCTGTCTCTATGTGTCTGTCTGTCTGGTGAGCGCACACGCCCTATAGCAAAAACTTCTCAAAAAAAAAAAAAAAAGTCAAGGCCCAGGACCAGCAGAGGGCATAGCAGTTACATTGTTGTACTTCCATATGGCAGACTATGGTTCAAGTCCCAAACATGGTGACTTGAAACTCATGCCAGGCACACAAGCATGTATGCCCAAGATCACAGGAGCAGAATGGAGGAGAAGGGATTATGGCATGGCTACTCCCCCTGGAGGAGGAGGGATTTCTCACTTTCTCCTTGTCTCTGTCTCCCTTTGCAGCGAGTGCATGTGCCCTAAAGCAAAAATGCCTACAAAAAAATGAAAAAGAAGAAGTTAAGGCTGTAAAGGGAGGGCATTGTTTTATATATAAAAGTGCAATTTCATATGTAAAAAGAGAAATAATTGGTGAAGTTGGACCCCGGCAAGGATGAGATCATTCTTAAAATGAGTAAGAGCTGAAATGAATGAGATTACATTTACGGAGTGAGCACATTCTGTTCAGTACATGTATAAAATTGGAAATAGTCCCTTAAAAATCAATCACATGCTATTTTCTATAGCTGTGCTTTTCAACATGGCAGTCAATAGCCACAGGTGGCTGTTTAACACTTCAGTTGGACACATTAAAGCTGAGAATTGTTTTAAGTAGAAACTACACATAGATTCTGAAGACAGGATGAAAGAAGATTGTAAAATATTTTACTAACAATTTCTATATTGGGGCCAACAGGTGGCATGGTGGTTAAGGTGCTGGACTCCCACATTTGCCAACTGCGGTCCAAGTCTGAAACCTGGCAGTTTGCTTTTTCATTCTCTCTCTCTCTCTCACTTGTTCTCTGTATGTGTGTCTGTGTGTCTCCCTGGTCAAATTTAATAATAATAATAATAATAAAATAATTCTTTAAAACATAATTTCTATATTGATTAAATGATGTTGAAAGGATAATTTGACTGTATGGAGATAAATACAATATTATTAAAATTAAAACAAAAATCTCTCTTACAGACTCAAATTCTAAGCACCCATCTGCTTAGAGCACCACCTGAGCCAACTAGAGTAGCAAAGCTACACCAGGAGCTACATTGCCTGGTGTGAAAGCTTAGAATGCAGACTCAATGAGAGCCAAGAGCCTTTTTATATCTATTAAGAATGGTGCCTGATACAGGGTAACCCTAATAAAAATTGTTTAATAATTAAACAATGGTGACCTTCTCTTGATAATGTTTAGGCAATGTTTCTCCTTTTTCTATTGGCCTCTGACCTTAGTCCTGGCCATCACTCTCCTGGCCCATACTGTCAATCACTGGCTAGGGTGGATGGGAAGAGGGATAGATGAATGCATACCAAGACATACAGAAAAACATATATCATAGGATTTTTTTTAGTTTAATCTACTGTTCTTTCCATTTCTTAGATATATTTATGAAGATGATACTTTGTATATCAAGAAAGATATATATATATATATATATTTTTTTTTTGAGAGGGTTTTGCTATATCGTGAGCACTTGCCAGACAGACAGAAAGATATATAGAGAGAGACAGAAAGTGAGAAATCCCCCCAGGGGGGCTGGCCACACTGCAATCCCTTCTCCTCCATTCTCTCGGGATCTTGGGCACGCACACACATGTGCCCGGCGTGAGTTTAAGCCACCATGTCCGGGACTCGAACTGTGTTCGACTACACGGGAGTCCAGCGACATAGCCATTACACTAACTGCTGGTCCCGATATTTTTAAAATGTTGATAATACTATGAACTTTCAGGGAAAGCTAGAAAGATAAATAGTATCATATTTTACATAGACACACAAAATAAAGTGTTTTTCACTTTTTTGTCCTTTGGGTCTTCTAATTTTAATATAAACTAGAGGAAGTTGGGTAGAATGATTGCAATAGCTCTTTTTTAACCTCCTGATCCTACACACACATATGCACATACATATATTCATCCTGATATTCCTGATATACTTACCTCTATTACTCATGGCACCCTCTATATTTTTCTTGTGATATATTTGTTTGTGTGTTGTCTGTCTCCTGTTACTATTTCCAGAGAGCAGGGACTGTTTGTATCGATGGCTATGATAGAGTCTAGTAGGTAGTAGGTGGTCAATGTATATTTGTTGAGTGAATGAGCTGAGGAATGTTAAAATAGACATATGAGGGCCAGCAGGTGGTGTGGTAGTTAAAGGCCTGGACCCCCACACAGTCAACTGTAGTTTGAGTCCTAGACCTGGGCAGCTTGCCAGGTATGTGTGCATGCATGCCCAAATCCAAAGAAGAGAATGGAGGAAAAGGGATTGTGATGTGGCCATGCCCACTGGCGGGGGCGGGGAGTAACTTTTCTTACTTTCTCTCTCTCTCTGTCTCTCTGGTGCGTGCACGTTCCCTATGGGAAAAAAGGAAGAAAAAAGGAAAGAAAGAAGAAAGAGAAATAAATAAATAAAATGGACATGCTCATCATCTTTAAGAGCAGTTTCAGAAAGAATCAGAAAGAAAAGTCAGTCCTTCCTTGCCATAGACACAACACTAGGCATGCAATGTCACTGTCATGGGACATAAAAAGCACATTAAAAAAGAAAAAAAATTAAATGTAATGTCATTTAATTAAAAAAGGGGTTAAGAGAAAAATATGTATTATCTTTATTCCAGAAGTAAGAAAAATAGATCTTCAGATTTATGTACTCTTTAATTTTGGATGTTTCTAAGTAAAGTTCAACATGTTAAGTCTAAGGAAAAATATTTTCTCATAATGGTTAGTTGAACTTAGAGAAGTGAGTGAAGATGAAACTCTATTTTTATCACACTGTGAAGTAACAGAATTTTGCATTTCCACAAATAAAATGCCAAGAATATGAGGCACATGATAAAGAATCCAAAAGATTCAAAACTTGTCCCGGCATAAACTGAGGGAAGATAGAATTAAAAACAAGACAACTGATTAACCTTGGCTGCTTTTAGCTAGGATGAAATTAAGCAAATGTTCAAATAAAAGTGTACTCTTATTTTCATTGGTGTGAGTTAGGTTGTTTTTTTTGTTTTTTGTTTTTTTTTTTCCCCTATAGCGTGTGTACACTTGCTGGAGAGAGAGAGACAGTGAGAAGGAAAGTGAGAAATCACCCCCTAGGGGGATGGTCACTCTACAATTCCTTATTCATTCTCCTCCTGGGATCTTGCGCATGGACACACACATGCCCGGAGTGAGTTTCAAGCCACCTGGACTGTGATTCAAACTGTGGTCATCCATATGTGTTGTAACTTTTCTAAAAACCTGAAACCAGCAGTTGGTGTAATGGCTACGTTGCTGGACTCCCATATAGTTGACCACGGTTTAAGTCCTGGACCTGGTGGCTTAAATTCATGCCGGGCACATGTGCGGTGCCCAAGATCCCAGAGGAGAATGGAGGAGAAGGGATTGCAGTGTGGCCATCCCCCCTGCGGGGTGTGATTTCTCGCTTTCTGTCTCTCTGTCTCTCTGTCTGTCTGGTGAGCAAAAGTGCCCTATAGCAAAAACCTCTCAAATAAATGAATAAATAAATACCCAATAGTTAGTCATGAATCATTTCCACTAGATTTACAATGGTTGAATGATCTGTTTATTAATTATGGAGACTTTAAAAATACTGATATATGGTACTTACTGGCTGTATGATTGATTAGTTTTAATATTATCCAGGTATGTTAAGAATATTTTGTAATGATAATTATCAATGATCTAAATGAATTAGACCAAGTGCTAATTTTATGTACTTATAATTGAATAAAATTTGTGGCTAAACTTGGCAAGAAGGCTTGAACTAGAGATATCCAATATGACTTAAACTCATGCGAATTCTGTTTATCTCAAGTTACAGAACCTACAATCTCATGCCCAAAAGCAGTACACGTGGGGTTTTTTGTAACCTTCATCTTGGAAACAGACTATTGCTCATGCTCTAGTTGTCAATTACTAAGTCAGACTACCCTGTGCCTTTGAGATTTGCCACTTCCAAACATCTCCAGTATGTTTTATTTAGTCTGCTGCCAGTATAAACCACATTTTTAAAAAGTGCAAAAGTTAGATATAATTCCTACTGATTGGTTTAGTGAAAGTATTGGGACAGATGCGTGGGAGTCCAGCAACATAGCCATTACGCTAAATGCTGGTTCCCCCATGGAATTTATTTTAATAACAATAGTTTTATCTCAGAAGTTAAGGTCAGAAGATTCACAATAAAGGGAGAATTTTTCTAGCCCATCAAATTCTTTCTCAAAATAAAATATCATAAAATCAAAGCCAACCCTCACAGACATCATTATGGACCACAGGTATGGTTCTTGTAACATGCTTTCTGGTATTTCTCCTGTGTCTGTTGACTGGGACTATGAAACCCAGCCTAACAGGATCAGCAGATGGTGTAATGGTTACATTGCTGGACTCCCACAAAGACGACTATGGTTTGAGGCCTGGACTCATGCCGGTGCATGTGTGTGCATACCCAAAATCCTGAGAGGAGACTGGAGGAAAAGGGATTGCAGCATGACTATCCCTTTTGGGAGGTGATTTCTCATTTTCTGTCTCTCTTGTCTCTCCAGTGAGCGCACACACCCTCTGACAAAAATCTCTCTTAAAAAAAAATCCATTCTTGCTTGGGTCTTCATTGAATAATAAACACTGATATTTTTCTAGATATAGGGAAATAGAAAATGGCAATATAAAAGTTATTCTTTAAAGATATAAAGAGAGGGCCAGCAAGTGGCATGTTGATTAAGGCGTTGGATTCCCACATGGCTGACCATGGTTCAAGTTCCAGACCTGGTGACTTAAAAATCACACTGGGTGCATGTGCATGCATGCCCTAAATCCTGAAAATCCAGGGAAGAAAATGGAGGAGAAAGGATTGTGGGATGGCCATCCTCCCTGGGGAGTGGTTTCTCACTTTCTCTCTGTTTCGCTCTGGCAAGTGCACATGCCCTATAGCAAAACCCTAAAAAAAAGGGAAAAAAAGATATAAAGAGCATGTATTGAAGAGAAAAAAATGAAGCTTTGTGAAAGACTAGATGTCTCAAAAAACAGTATAGGAGATATGCATACTAATTAAATTTTTAAAGATTATTATTTTTAAAGTTTTTGCCATAGGAACTTCCCTGATATTATTATTTTTAATGTATTTATTTATTGCAAGAACAAAAGATACGCTTAGTAGAGTCTTGCCACACTATGCTCACTTGCCTCCCCAGCCTTCCAGTTAACCAGGATCATGGGCTCACCTAGACAGCTCAGGTTGACATAAGATTTGATCCTGGGACCACCCATGTGGCTTTAATTATCATGCACTGTTGCCCTACTATCTGTGCTACCATAGCTGGGACATAATTGGATGAAATAATGATGAACAAAACCAGTGTTGTCAGAAAAATAATACTAAGACAAGGAAGAAATACGTAGGACAGTGTATAATGCAATAATACTACCACTCAAAATGTACATTTCCACTCAGAAATTAAATTTAATACTGATAACATTTTTAAAAGTTCTTCAGCTATGCTGCATGCTGGAGGAACTATAGACTAAGCCAAAATTCAGTCATTATCTTCAAGAAACTTCTACTGCTGACATTTATATATTAAACAGGTGAATGTTTAAGACAACACACTTTGCAGTAAGGGAAACAAAGAAAAGAGTAGCAAAGAGAAAATAAGAATTCTACCATATTTTTTTAAAAGTTTAGTGAGTAATAGTAATTTGAGTTGACATAGTATTTTTTATTTTTATTTTTTTTAGAAAAAGATTCTTCTACAGTTAATAATTTGTTAAGAAGAAGACAAGGCAGTATAGTAGAAATGAGTACAGATTTTTAATTCCAGCACTGTGGCACTTGGTAAAGTTATTTAAAACATTCTGAACATAATTTTCTTTTTCCATAAAGTGGAAATATAGCCTTGATCATAGTATTATGGTGAGGATTAAATGCTTAGTACAGACCATGATATTAAGTCTTCAGTAAATGTCAGATGGCATTCTTGTTATCATCATCATTCTAGTCTTGATCATTACTGGGTTGTTCTAAGGCTAATAATAGACAAAAATATCCCTGGCATATGGTGGTGCTTTAAAAATGGTAACAATTCTATTGCACACTATATATCTTTATTTGTAATCAATAAAGTACCATGACTAGTTTACAAATGGAAACACCAAGGAAATTCACATGATTGCCCAGTGCCACAGAACATTAATAGTGACACTGTGCAAATGACCTACTGTCATGGTAGGACTGCAGGCTGCAGAACCAAATTGCCTGGGTTTAATACCTGATGGAACCACTTTGTGGCTTTCAAGAAGTTACTTCTCTTTCTGTATTACAAATGTTATCTCTAAAGTAAAATGAATATTGATGACTTCCTCTTGACCTCATCACATACCAGGAGGCCACCCTTTAGATTACTGTGGCAGAAAAATGTGCTTTTCAACAAACATCCGCATGCTCCTCCTTTCTCACAGACCCTTTGCTGACTAGTGCTGGCCAGTGAGTTACAAAAACAATGTCATCTGGGCCAAAACACTTACCAACTAGTGAATGACTTCCTACATCTCTCTTTCCTAGCTGAGTGACCTGGAAATCACATGTTGATATAGTAGTTTTACAAATCAAAACAGTGTGAGTCACTGCATGGGAAACAGCTTTCTTGGAACGTCACTTGACCTGCATTACAATTCCTCTGGGCACAAAATTAAACCTTATTGTGCAAAGTAAATGAGATATTTGTTTTAATTTTTTTTTAATTTTCCAGAAAGCATGTACACTTGCTGGAGAGACAGAGACAGAGAGAGGAGGGTAAGAGTGAGAAAGCACTTCCCATGCCATGTTTCTCAAGCTGCTGGGTCCAGAACTTGAACTCCATAGTCAGTCATGTAGGATCTAGCTGCCTTAGCTACCAGGAAACCATCTGACCCAATTCACTTTTTTTTTTTTTGGAGAGGTTTTTCTATAGGACACGTGTGCTCGCCAGAAAGGCAGAGAGAGACAGAGAGACAAAAAGAGAGATATCATTCTCCAAGGGGGATGGCTACACCACAATACCTTCTCCTCCATTGTCCTCTCAGGATCTTGGGCACACATGTACATGCTCCTGGCATGAGTTTAAGCCACCAGGTTCGGGACTTGAACCCGGTTGACTACATGGGAGTCCAGCATGTAGTCATTACGCCATCTGCCGGTCTCCTCAATTTACTTCTTTATGATGTGATAACTAAGCCTGTCCTGACTGTGCAATTGTGGCTATAGTTCTAGACCAAAAGCCCACCTGTAATACGTGTACTGGGAACTCAGAGTAGTGACAGGAATATAAATATAAAGATGTAGAGTGAGTTATAGTCCTAAGTTTTGACAAGTCCAGGAAAAGTTGTCTCTTCTTCAGTTCTTTTTTTTTTTTTTAGAGGTTTTTGCTATAGGGCACGTGCGCTCGCCAGGCAGAGAGA
>NW_006159443.1:4297177-4311037 GCF_000334495.1 Tupaia belangeri chinensis
TCAGTTCTTTTTTTTTTTTTTAGAGGTTTTTGCTATAGGGCACGTGCGCTCGCCAGGCAGAGAGACAGAGAGACAGAAAGCGCAGAAAGCGAGAAATCACCCCCTGGGGGGGGATGACCACGCAGCAATCCCTTCTCCTCCATTCTCCTCTTGGGATCTCGGGCACGCATGCACACATGCCCGACGTAAGTTTTAAGCCACCAGGTCCGGGTGAGTGCACATGCCCTATAGAAAATTAAAAAATAATAATAACAATAAATAAAATTAAATATAACAATTTAAAAGATATTCTTTAAAAAAAAACACATCTGAATTGGAAGGTAAGCAAGCATAGCTTAAGGGGGGAAATGCTCCACTGGGAAAGTTTCAGAAGAATGATTCCTTTTCATTACAATGCTTCTAAAGGAAAGATTTTCTCAATAAACATTTATTTTGGGTAAAGAAAAGCCTCCTGAACATTCAGACAGAAATTTTATATGCCCCAAATTTGAAGAATCAAATGTTTCAACTAGGCAGGTACAATAGGATATAAATATTTTGAAAAAGAAAACTTCTTGTTATTCTTTTCCTTTGCTTGTCTTGTATGATATTTATTTGCAACTTCTTGTTACTCATTTCCTTTGCTTGTCTTGTATGATATTTATTTCAAAATTTAGGTAAATCCATGGCAGCATCAGTCAACTTAGAAGAGCTTATCTCATAAAAATTGCATAGATTTTTAGCAGAACTCCTTCCTGTTGGCTAGTATAATCTATAATGCCATGCATTCAGTAAGAAAAATTTACTCTTACATTTTAAATCAACATGTATAAAGCATACTAAAGTCTAATATTTCCAACGGTTTATTTCCTTTCACTAAACTGCAGATCCTGCTACATAAGGGTGCTGACATTTAACTGCCTGGTCAACAGATGTGCTATGATTCAACTCACCAAATTATAATGACTCCTTGATTGGAATACGCAGGCCTCTCCAAATTTGCCCTTGCTCACCTACCCTCTTTAAAACATATTCTCTTTTAAATATAATAGTACCATCTGTGGTGGGATTTTTTTTTTCCCCAACATCTGAATTCAGTGTGACCATTTTGGTCTCTTGGTGCTCAAGCTTGCCTCTTCAGACCTCCTGTCACTCGCCTTTGCATCCTGTGCTTGTGCCAGCCTGAACAACTTGCAGTTAATGGAGAGTGTCCTGCATTTTAATAGTATTGCGCTTGTACACACACCACTCTCTCCCTCTGCAATGCCCTCTGCCTCTCCTTCACCTTCTTTTGCCTGATTTACTTCCACTCATCCATCAAATCTCATTTTCAGTATCAGCTTTGCACAGTCAGTCAGTCTATGTTTAGGACTGACCCAGTGCGCTGTTTGGAACTCATCACAGTATATGTGACCCTGTGATTTCCTTTCTTCCCCACCACCCACCAGAGTGGAATTTCTTTCTTTTTTTTTTTTTTTTTTGAGAGGTTTTTGCTATAGGGCACGTGGTATATGTGTCCCTGTGATAGAAACAGTTGCTTTCCTTTCTTCCCCACCACCCACCAGAGTGGAATTTCTTTCTTTTTTTTTTTTTTTTGAGAGGTTTTTGCTATAGGGCACGTGCGCTCGCCAGACAGAGACATAGAGGCAGAAAGCGAGAAATCACCCCCTAGGGTGGATGGTCACGCCACAATCCCTTCTCTTCCATTCTCCTTCTGGGATCTTGGGCACGCACGCACACATGCCCGGCGTGAGTTTTAAGCCACTGGGTCCAGGACGTGAACCGTGGTCGACTACATGGGAGTCCAGTGACATAGCCATTACGCTAACTGCTGGTTCCCCAGAGTGGAATTTCTTGAGCACAGAAACTGGTCTTTTATATGTATATTCTCAATGACCAATATTAGGTTTAGCAGATAGTCACTGCTCAATAAATCTCTGAATGAATGAATGTGTAAGGGATTAAATTTGCTTCATTTTACCTTTCTATGTTTTTTTTGTTTGTTTGTTTTATTCTGGCCTACAAATGAAGTTGTTACAAGACAGATTGATAAGAAGAAAAAATTGTGTATGTATGCACAGGAGTTCCACAAAAACATGAAAGTCAAAGAGTCAATCAGATGGTGGGAACTGATACAGTATATCACCTTGAGACATGAAAGAAATAGAGTTTGGTGCATTTGGATGAGGAGGTGGATAGAAACTATGGAAGGATGCGGGGAGATAATGTATGGTAAAGACAGATTGTCTTGTTATGCAGATAACAGTGTCTCAGGTAATTAAAGTTGGGTTTATTAATTTATTAATATATTGAATTGTACAGGTTTGAGGGAAAAGAAGGTGAAAGTATGTGGAGAATGAAAGTATGTGGGGATGTACATCCAGCATACGTGGAAAGAGACAATTTAGTCATAGTACATCTTAACAGCATACTGTAGTGGTTTTTTCAAAGCCTACATGCATTGTATATCAACCAAGCAAAGATGTTAACATATACATCATCCTCAACAGATAACTTTCCATTGTATGTGTTAAGTGTTTTTTTTTCCCATGATCTCTTCCTTCCCATTTCCCACTATCCACCCCATCCACAATACAGTCTCTGGTATTGACGCTAGCCATCCCCATTGTTGTATCTTTCAGTCTTTTGGTTTCTGCTATAAAGTGCAGGCATTCTGTTTATATTGAGTGGGGATATGCAATATCTGTCTTTCATGGTTTGGCCTTTGCCTAGCATTAAATCCTCTATATTAATCCACTTTGTAGCAAATATCAGTAAAACTACTGTAGAAAACAATGCATAGATATCTCAAAATCCTACAGATATAACTACCATATTAACCAGTAATACCATTCCATATTATCCAGTAATACATAAATGATAGAAAAACATTCAGTCGGAGAGAGACCTGTACATTATGTTTATTGCAGCATTATTCACAATTGGTAAGATATGGAATCAAACTAAATGCCCAAGAATGGTAGACTGGATTGAAAAAAAATGTGGCACATATACGATATGGAATACTGCTCAGCCATAAAAAAATAGATATTGACATTTGATCAAAGAGTTAAACATAAAACCTCAAACCATAGAACTACCAGTAGAAAACACAGGAGAAATTTTGAAGACATTGTAGTAGGCACAGATTTCTTAAATAAGGCCCCTTAAGCACAGGCAATAATTCCCAAAATGGAAAAACTGGACTAGAGCAGGCTAACAAAGCTTCTGTATAGCAAAGGAAACAATCATCAGAGTGAAGAGACAACTCTCAGAATTAGAGAAAATATTTGTAAATTATGGTTCAGACTGATAATCAGAGTGAATAGGGAACTCAAACAGTATACCTGCAAAAAGAAAATTAAAAAATGGGCAAGTGGGAAAAACAGACAGCTCTTCAAGGATGATTTGCATTTTATTGTGCTTATTTCAGTATAAATTTTCTCTCAGAGTTTATTGAAGTACTAATTAACATTAGTATAGTAATTGAATTATTACTGTATTTTAATCCAAAAAATGACCCTATAGCTTATGTGTGATCATTACATCTACTTTTCAGATGCAAAAATTTGATGTCATATAAACTAAGCATAACAAATGTATAAGTGGTAAAGTCAAAATTCAACCTAGTTCTTCTGGATTCAAACATCAGGCCATGCTGCCTTTTTTTGTATACAAATAATAATGTACATTTAGAACCAAAAATAATTTTATCGGAGAGAAAGTAGATTAATAAAATCATGATAATAAACAAGTCTGCTCTAAAGTGTATGATTCCTGATGCCTATGCCCACAGAACAAATCTAAAAGCAAACATTTATTAACTGCCTGACCTTGAAGAAGTCAGCTTATCCTAGAATCACTTCTCTTATTTTTTTCCCCCAGAAGATGCATGTGCTTACCAGAGAAAGACAGAGAGACATAAACAGAAAGAGAGAGTGAGAGAGAGGAGAATAGTATGCTACAATTTCTTCTCCCTCCTTTCAGGATTTTGACATGCATACAGAAGCACCTGCCATATTTCTAAAGCAACCTGGTCTGGGACTCAAACTATAAGGTAGCCCTACGGGATCCAGCTGCCTTATCCACAAGGCCACAGAGCCAGCCCTAGCATCACTTTTCTCATCATTAAACAGCAGGTAACAGTTGTCCTGATCACTGTTATGAGGATTAAAAAGAATGTGTAAGAGGTCCTGGCACATAGTAGGTACTCCCCAAGCTATTATTGTTCTACCACAATTTCTTTAAAAGTTAGCTGTATGGCTTTGCACTGAAGGAGAATAGGAACTGAAAGGTATACATTTATTAAAGTTGAACACTACTTAAAAGTGTATGAAGAATGTTCGTATATTGGTTTCATCCTGTTGCATTTTTTTTTATTCTCCTTGGGCAACATATATTTTGAATTTTAAAGCTCCCTAGTTTGTACAAATAAGAAAAAGAAAAACAACTTTCAAGTATATGAATGCTCAATGACACAACAAAGGGAACTTCCAAGGCAAATTTATTATTGTGCATTTCCAGGTAATGTAAGCAAAGAGATAATTATTTGTCATCTTCTGAATGTGCTAAAAGCAGATGAAAACACCTTGCAATTTGCACAGCTATTGGAAAGATCCTCAACCTAGAACTGTGTGAGCCTGATGCTGGCAGCTCCCAACAATGGATACAATACCCAGTTATGTTTTAAAAACTGGCAAGTTCACAGCAGTGAATTTCTGCATACTTGAGGCTGCCTTGTTGATTTCTTTTCAACTCGGACCCAAGTCAAGCCAGGCTCTCCAATGCAGAACAACAATGTGGCCACCAGGAATGAATTTTTCCCCACCCTTCATCCCCCAGTTCCTCCCTTCAGACAAATCATCCTACCCAGATTTCAAAGAAATCCCAGAGAGGCATACTTGCTGTTATATCGCCAGGACTCCAGCCAGCACAAATCAAGAAAATGGTTTCCAGGTGCACACTGCCTCCCTGCCCCCCCCCGTCACTGTAAAATCTGACGATTATTCCAAGCTTTAATCTAGAGATGGACGATAGGGGGAACAGGAGGGTAACCTTAGGATTCAAAAGCCCATAGAAAATTATTTTGCCGTTTTCATTTTAGAGGAGTCATGTCCATTCTCCAAAACATATCACACAACCCAGCATGATTAATTCTGTCCCTTTTGATAAGTCTCAGACCTCGAATAACTAGGATACATTATCTGAACTATGGAAGGAGCCCTACAGAGTGACACATTCACAAAGGTAGCTCTAATCCAGTGCTATTACTATCTCCCAGACACTAGCTCCATTTTCACACAAAGCTGTAATTGGTAGAAAAATTGCTTACTTTTCCCAATAGCTCTGAATTTGCTAAGTTCAAGTAATGACTGATAATTATTGATAAACAAAACACTGAAGGGAAATGTATTTTCAGAACTTTTCTAGACCCCACAATGTTCCTAGTAGTAAAACAACGATTGGGAGTCACAACGTTTAAAGCAAGTCCCAGTGGACCTGTTCTTCTCTTTCAGTTTAACCATAGCAATTTCTCCTATGCCCAAATGCCAGGATGTTCACCATTCTGAACACCTGTAACCCTGTGATCATGAGGATTTCTATCCTTAGATACAGATCCTTATACATTGTCAAAATATAAAACCTTAAAAGACCTTCAGATTCCCTTTTATAATCATAATGAAATCATCTCTCTCTTTTTTTCCTCTCTTTTTTTTTGGGGGGGGTAGGTCAAGTCTAAATTTTTTTTTTCTTCAAGTTCATTTATTTCTTGTATGAACAAGTAAGATAGCACTCCTACACTCAATAGGGTATTGATGCTGTGATCCACTGCCAGCTTCAGCCAGCCCTGGATCATGGGTACACAGACTTCTAATATACTCAGGGATGTTCCTGGATGTGAACTTGGAACCTTCCCATGTGAGTCAGCCACTCAGAGCATTGTGTTTTCCTTTTGCACCATTATCTGGCCTCAAGTCTGAATATTTGTAAAGCAATTCATTTTGTTTGCCATATAATTATCATCTAATTTTATTACTGATTGGAGAAAGTTAGGCCTTACAGAGAAGAAAAGTCTGTCTCTGAATCTGTAAACATGGTCCGCCTGTAAGTTACATTTCATATGTCACACTAAATTTTTTTCTTTTTTTATTCACACCAGCAACTCAACGCCGTCAGATTATAAGGTGCTTTATTTGCTTTCCTCAGAATTTTTGAAAATCCACATAGCTTTTTTCTCTGGAAGTTCCCAGTTTTATTGTTATGCTCTTTCCTGTATAATTTTGTTGCTATATTGCTTACATTATTTTCTCTAGCTTTCAGATCTATATTAGTATAATTTTCAGACTTCCAATAAAATCATTTGTCGAGTTGGAATCCATTTAAATCTTTCAAAATATATTTCTTGTGTAGTCCTTTGTATTTCTATTTTATTTGGGACATTGTGTCAGAAACTGCTAGGTTTTTCCACAATTCATATTGTCTTCCTCTTTGGCATATAATAAATATATGTCCAGGCTCCTTGCAGTTAGACATTCTCGCTGAGAGTCCCCGCGGCTTCTTGCTTCAACAGTGTTTGAACAAAACCTGGCACTTGTCCCCTGTCCCAGCCGGTCACCCAGAGCCAGTCCTCCACCACCAACTCCGAGCATCTTCAGACAGCTCCCAGGCCCCCTGCCACCGCTCCAGCACCGCACAGCCACTGTGGCTGCCGCCCCCTGCCATAATGACCGCGTCTGCCTGGCAGGTGCACCAGAGCTTCCACCAGGACTCAGAGGCCACCATCAACCGCCAGATCAACCTGGAGCTCTATGCCTCCTACGTGTACCTGTCCACATCTTTCTACTTTGATGGAGATGATGTGACTTTGAAGAACTTTGCTAAATATTTAGCCCATCTATCTCATGAGGAAAGGGAACATGCTGAGAAACTGATGAAGCTGCAGAATCAACGAGGTGGCCACATCTTCCTTCAGGATTTTAAGAAACCAGACCATGATAACTGGGAGAACTGGATTGAATGCAATGGAGTGTGCATGACACTTGGAAAAAAACATGAAGCAGTCACTACTGGAACTGCACAAACTCACCACTGACAAAAGGGACCCCTATTTGTGTGACTTCATTGAGACACATTACCTGAATGAGCAGGTGAAGTCCATCAAAGAACTGGGTGACCATCGAACTAACTTGTGCAGGATGAGAGCCCTGGAACCTGGCACAGTACAGTATCTCTTTGACAAGCACACCCTGGGAGACAATGACGATGAGAGCTAAGCCTGAGGCTACCTTCCCCGGAGCCACAGGATGACCTCCCTGCTCACCACGGCAGTGCATGCATGTTGGGGTTTCTTTTACGTTTCCTGTAAGTTGTATCACAACATCCACTTAAGTTCTTTAATTGTTATTTGTTCCTTCAGACAAAGAAATTTAGTACACACAAAAAAAGAAGAAAGAAGGAAGGAAGGAAGGAGAGAAAGAAAGGAAGGAAGGAAGGAAGGAAGAAAGGAAGAAAGGAAGAAAGAAAGAAAAGAGAAAGAAAGACATCTGATAAAGTTGTGGCTAACACAACTGACGAAAGTGGTGTGCACTTTTCTGGGCTGGTTATATAAACCTTTCCTTTGTTTAATCCTCTCTCTCTTTCTCTATCTACTAGATGAATGGGCAAGACTAGTAACTGAAGGCCTGGACAAACAAATAATTCTGGGTGCCTGAGCGACAGAATGAAGCACACATTCCCTATCTCCTAACCTGCCTTGGAATGTGGAAAATAAGCATATATTCCCAGTAGGAAATAAGTTTATAGTGTCTGATCCACTGTGATTTAGATAGTATTTGTTCAAGCCCTTATCTTATCCTGACTATTATAGAAATTTGTACCTGAAATGGATGGATTAAAAAATGCAGCGTAGTGGCTAGGTGGAGACTGCTGGAAATCACTCTGAGACCTGGAACCCTATGAGGATCTGTTACACTGTGATTTTTAGGACCACGTTGAAGGAAAGTGTATGACACCTGAGCATAAACCTCACAGGAAGTGGCTGGAAAGATTGAGAGTAAATATGTGTTGGCAGCTACTGGCTAAAGTATTATGAGAATGAGATGAGTTTAGGTAAGAATTGGCTAGCTTGCAAGCAGAAATAAAAGAAAATAGAATCCAGAAACCAGATGCCATTAAAGAATGGAAAATTCAGTTATATTCTAGAACACAAATGGCAGAATTAAGAATGAAAGAGTCTTTAATCCACTATGGCTTGTTAGGAGTGAGATTTTGCCTTCTCAAAGTGGCCTCGAGATAGCCAAGAAATCAAGTTTGAATAGTATGTCTAGAAATACATTTTGGTGTGGATTTTGGGTCTGAAAACTTTAACTAATAGATCATTAGTTTATATACTTTTGAAGTCATTTTATTGCCAAAGGATCCACTGACTTCAAGGTAAATCTTATTGACCCCAAAACACAAATTCTAAACCAGAAGAAATTTGGAAATGCATGAAGGCATTTTTTATGCCAACTACTGGTCCCAGTGAAGAAATTTTTTTAAAATTGTTATATCCTGGGGAATGCTAATGGTTTCTAGAGGATAAGGCCAGGGAAGCGGCTCTATTTTCTAGAATGCACAGGATTGCTCTGTAACAAATGATTATGCATTCCAAAAATATGCAGCTCAGGGTAAGAAACATTCTCAAACTTGCATGAAGAAGAAATGAATTTTAAAAGCTGAGTATCCTACAAGGGCTGTAGATCCCATATCTACTGCAGAGTGGGCCATGGAGGATGTTTGAACAAGGAAAAACTTTCCAGAGGAAGGAACTAGATCTGTGTGATTCTTTTTTTTTTTTTTTTTTTTTTTCACTGTAGGGCGCGTGCGCTCGCCAGACAGACAGAGAGAGACATAGAGACAGCGAGAAATCACCCCCCAGGGGAGATGGTCACGCCACAATCCCTTCTCCTCCATTCTCCTCTTGGGATCTTGGGCACGCACACACACGCGCCCGGCGTGAGTTTTAAGCCACCGGGTCCGGGACACGAACCGCGGTCGACTACGTGGGAGTCCAGCGACATAGCCATTACGCTAACTGCTGGTTCCCGATCTGTGTGATTCTTGATGTTGGTTATAGCCTGCCAGTGCAAATGATACCCATTTTTAGTGAAAAGTGGGCAGGCTGTCTAGTGAAAGTATATCAGCCATAGTTGAGACTGTCTTGTTTATTTTCTTTCAACTCACATTTGATTGAATTGACTGACATCGAATTAGCAGTTCAAAATAATGTTCAACGCACTGACATTTGCCCCACTGTCCTCTGACATTCAATATTACTGATTAAGTTGTGAAGTCCATCTGATTCTAATTCCTTAGCAGGTGTCCTATTTTCTCTCTGAAACTTTTTAGGTCTTTCCTTGTCCCTAATATTCTGAGAGTTTACAGAGACATGACTGGGTTGGGTCCCCTTTTCACTTCTTTTGCTGTGCATTGGAAAAGTTCCATGTATAAATGTCTCTGACCTTCTGCTCTAAAAGTCACCTCTGTTATTGCTTTAATCATGTCGTTTGTTTGTTTGTTTTTTAACTCATATTTTATGGAGATTGACTTTTGTGGACTCATTCTTCATTATGTTTTCTCTCATACGTTATTTTAGATTTTTGCTCTGCATTTGGGGAACACTTACAGATTTCAAATTCCTCCTGCTGCTATATTGTGCTTAGCATAAACCTGAAGTGTCAGAAATTTTTCATGTTATTTCTCCAGCAGTAGCTTTGTCCAGGTCACACAGTTTGTGCTACAGAGGATCTCTCTCTTCCTCTGTCTCTTTCTCCTTTTCTCTTCATGTCTGCTTCTCCCTAGGTCAGCTGCCAGGCTTGGTAAACCTTGATCCCCAGGGCTGGAGCTCCATCCATGTTCCTGTTCCTTCACAGTAGTTAACGACTCCTTTTTCACCAGTGCTCAGTCAGCAGAAGTGGTTTTCTTGCCCCTCCCCAGAGTCAGAGGGCTCCTATCTGGTGTCAGTGCAGGGCTGAGATGGGCAGGTTTCCTGCCTGTCCCCCAGCAGCAGGGCAACAGCCAATCACTACATTGTACTCATGCAGTACAGATGAGATGCTCTTGGTTCACCTGTTTCAGCTTCACATGTGGGCTGGTCCTGAATTATTGAACCAAAGGAGAGGCCTCTTTTAGGTCTATAAGATTAGGCCTTAATTAATCTGATCAGAACTCAGAGAAGGGTGTGGATAGCGGTTGATAATAGGTACAGACTCCTCTTTGTCCAGGACTCTGGGGATTCTGACCACATACAACCTTAAAGAACTTAACATCATATATATGTGTGTGTGTATAAGTATATATATTTTTTTAATTTATTTTTTTAACCAGATTCTAAGGTGGCCAAATTTTGGTCTCTGTTCTAATCAAAGGGGAAAAGTTGGTGAGTACCATCTCTCCTTAGAGGAGCTTTTTGCCCTTGGGATTTCAGTTCACATGTTGCCTTAGGATCATAGCCTTCTGATGGCTAGGAAAAATAACATAATTTTGTAGACTACCAGTCCTCTTCTTGTTGTTAGGCTGAGAACAACATTACCTTATGGCTGTCTACATCCTAAGCAGAAGTAGAAACTCCTTTTTTTTTTTTTTTTCTGTTTTCCTTCCTTCCATTTTTTATTTCTTCCTTTTTTCTTTCTCTCTTTTGTTCTTTCTTTCTCATTTTCTTTTACCTTCCTTCTTTTCTTTTTCTTTCTTTCTATTTGTTCTTCTTTCTTTTTAAAGAAAGATTTTGGCTCAAAGGCACATGCACTCACCACAGAGACAGAAAGTAAGAAATCATCCTCCAGGAAGGATGGTCACTCTGCAATCCCTTCTCCATTTTTCTCTTGAGATTTTGAGTAAGCACACACATGCACCTGGTATGAGTTTTAAGTCCAAGGTCCACAACTTAAATGTGGTGGACCATGTGGGAGTCCAGTGAGGTAACCATTATGTCATCTGCTGGCCTCTCTCTGTTTCTTTTAAAATTTCTAAGAATGCTGTTGTTTCTTGATAGTTCTTTTTCCTCAATGCCTATTATATTTTAGAGCTTTACTATGTTCTTGGATATTACTAAATTTAATAAGAATTTCTTGAAACTTCCAATCTTTTAGTTATTTCTGGAATGAATTGTTCATACTTTGTGCTTCTTGCTCCTCCTCTTTGGTGGTGTTAATTTTCCCTAAATGTGTTGTGATTTTCAGCTTTCCCTCTGTAATAATCAATGAGATACTGCATTGACCAATAATATAGTTAGTATGGGTGGCCTGCCCCATATCTGCCATTTTCTTTTAATGGAACAAATGAGTGGATGGACCAGGCAAAGTACTTTACTTTTAGGTTGATAGGTGAACCCTAACTCTACCTGTACCCCAGCAAATTATATAATTGTTTTGGGAATTCTCATAAGATTTTTTTCTTGAAGGGAGGGGAAAGGTCCTCATTACCTTGAAGCCCAAGGAAAATGTGTTATTTTTCAGTCATTCCTTATAAATGGTCTTTTACTTAGTGACCTTGGCATCTGCCCTAACTCCTGCTTTCACTCAATCAGCTCTTGTCATGAAGCTTCTCTATTCTAGGCAGAATGTGTGTACCAGACTGAGGGTTTATGCATTCTCCACTGACCATCTGTACATTTCACAATCAAGTCACTCTTTGTCATTGAGAAACATATTAACATCTCGATCTGCAAATATGTCCTCATTTGGATTCTTGTCATTTCAGTGGGTTTGAGTGATGGTGGGGTGTTTAACTGGAAGGAATCATCTCAGTCACTTGAACTGGTAGTTTTCCATCCATCCCAAACATCTCTTTCCCCTTTGTCATTTTTTTATTCTTCTCCTTTCTCCTCTTTCTTCTTGGAATGAAGCAAAAATTCCTTCACTTGCCTAATGCTAAGTAGCTTATACTTCTTCTCTGAGTCCTTGATACCAGCCACATCAGACCTGCATACTCCACCAATTGTTTGCTTGCATGTTTTCCCAAGCAGATATTTCCATTCTCACCAAGTAAATGTAAGGTATTAGCAACAAAAATAACAGTTTCTCTCACCTCATTTTGTTAATATACAGTGTGTAAAAAGACCATTTTCATCTTCTACACCCTTCAAAGGATTTCTTTTTAAAATTCTTTTCTTTCTTTTTTGTTTACATTCAATCACTGTACATCTTACAGCATATAAAATGAATTTTCCCAGCATGAATGCACTGTATATTAGACCAGTCAGTGATATTACTATACACATTATCATCAACAGATAATTTTCCATTGTTATGTTCATTAAATCCCTTGCTTCTTTTCCCCCCAATTCAAAAGCTATATTACTTTCATAACGTCATGCACTTTCCTATCTAACTAGATTTGTATGCCCAATGTTTGCTAGTGTTAACTCTCCTCTCTAACCATGTTTTCATGTGAACTAGACTATCAGGGCTTAGTTACTGCCTTTTCACATGTCTGAACTATTATACTCATTTTCTTTCCCCTTTCCACCTCTCAGGGTCATTTGAAATCTCACGTTTTCCATCAGATTTCCCACACACCTAGCCTGGAGAAGTATCTTATTCTCTTTCTACTATCCCCTTTAGTAGGGATTGGTTGATTCATCTGTTGCTGCTTTTTATTACTAGCTTGTTAAAGTTTCATGTGACTGAAGTACAACAGAAATAACACTGGACTTAACATTACAGGGATTATATTTTATTCAGTGTAATTGCTTCCTAGGTATGTGTCACTGTTGTATCACTTAGCCTTTCACAGTTTCAGTTTCTTCATTCATAAAATGAGAAATATTTATTCATCTACTCCCTAGAATGAAGATAATAAAGCTACTTCAGAGGGTTGTTGGGAAGATCAAACAGGAGAATCCGTGTCTAGTGTCTAATTCAGAACTGTGCTCACAGAAGATGCCTAACTAACCTGCATCCCCTGTACTTTTGTGTGAATTTTCTATGCTGTGTAACAGATCTTCATACAGTTGGCAGCTTAAGACAGCACTTTTTTTTTTTTTTAACCTCATAGTTTCATTAGCTCAAAAGTCTGGATACTGTGTGATGGGACCTCTGCTTAGAATCTTAACAGGCTGAACTAAAGGTGTCGGCCAGACTGTGTGCTCATTTGGAGTATGAGGTTCTTTTCCAACCACCTTCTAGTCGCTAGAAAAAGCCAGTTTCTCATGGTTTTAGAATTGAATCCCTGTTTTCTTGCTGAGATCTTGAGGGAATCCAGGACACAGGTGGAAAGATAGGAGTAGACAGAAGAAAAACATTATTTTTTAAAATTTTATTTCAATATTTTTATACATTCAATTATGTTATTTAGCTTGCAGAGTGCATATTTCAACATAAGTACATTTCTCACTATTCCAGTTGACAATACTACAAAATTATCTTCAACAGATAATAACCCATTTTTTTGTCCCATAAATGATTGGCCTCTCTATTTTTCTCTTTAATGTCCTTCCTCAGACTCTACTCCTTCACTCACCCTCTTCTCACACTGTATCTGGTATTCACAACCAATTACTATGTTTCTATATCCTTTAGTCATTCATTTTCAGCCATAGAGTGCAGACACTTGGTATATATTAAGTGGAAACATACAATGTCTCTCTTTCATAGCCTGGCTTGCTTCACTCAGCAGTAAATCTTCCATATTCATCCACGTTATGTCAAAAGCCAGGGTTTTGTTGTTTTTTATAACTGACTAGTATTCCATAGAGTATATGTGCCACACTTTTTCAATCCATTCATCTGTTCGTGGGCCTTTGCGTTGGTTCCATGTCTTAGCAATTGTGAATAGTGCTGCAATAAACATCGATGTGCAAGCACTTTTCTGATGAAGAATTCTTCTGTCCTTTGGGTAGAT
>NW_006159443.1:4311146-4311403 GCF_000334495.1 Tupaia belangeri chinensis
GTGTAAGACAGTTCTCCTTTCACCACCCCCCTGCCAGCACTTATCATTTTTTTGTATTATTAACCTTAGTCAATCTGATTGGGGTTAGGTGTTATCTCATTGTAGTTTGTTTTTTGGAGAGATTTTCACTATAGGGCGCGTGCGCTCGCCAGACAGACAGAAAGAGTCAGAGAGACAGAAAGCGAGAAATCACCCCCCAGGGGATGGTCACGCCGCAATCCCTTCTCCTCCATTCTCCTTTCGGGATCTTGGGCACT
>NW_006159443.1:4311862-4313920 GCF_000334495.1 Tupaia belangeri chinensis
GTCTTTTGGAGTTTCTCCAGAGTTTTCCAGCAGCAGTTTTATAGTTTGAGGTCTTAGGTTTAGATCTTTGATGCACATTGAGAAGATTTTTGTCAATGGTGAGAGGTAGGTGTTCAGATTCATCTTTCTGCAGGTGGATATCCAGTTTTTCCAGCACCATTTGCTAAAGAGGTTTTCCTTTTCCCACTGGACTGACTAGTACCCTTGGCCAAAAAATCAGTTGACTGTATGTTTGGGAGTTTATTTCTGGGGACTCTATTCTGTTCCATTGGTCCACCTCTCTATTTCTGTTCCAATACCATGCTGTTTTGATTACCACAGCTATGTAGTATAATTTTGGGTTAGGGAGTGAGATGTCGCCCACTCCACTCTTCTTGTGCAGAATTGCTTTGGCAATATGAGGTCTTTTATGATTCCAGACAAATTTTATGATTGTCTTTTCTAGATCTTTGAAGAATGTCTCTGGTACCTTGAGTGGGATTGTGTTAAATGCATAGATTAATTTGGGTAGAACTGCCATTTAGTTTATATTAATTCTTGCAATCCAGGAACATGGGATGTCTTTCCACATTTTTGTGTCATTTTCAATCTTTTTTTAGTTTCTCATAGTTTTCCTTGTGGAGGTCTTTAGGGAGAAAAACATTCTTGTAAGACAACTGAGGAGGAGGTAAAGATAGGTATACCATACAAAAAAATGAAGCTGGGAGAATGATAATGGACAAAATAATACAAGAATATTTTTGTTCATCCTTGATAGTGCCACATATAATTAAATTAATGGATAAGTGAATGAAGGAGCAAGTTCTGCTTAAAATGCATGCGCATGTCTGTTAGCTACTATCTTTTCCATATTGTGTATTTGGGTTTCTGAAAGTCATAACAACCCAATGCCAATGTGGAAACTAGAGTACTGGGTTTCATTACATAACCAATGATAGTGATAAGAATTACATGGCAAGTATACAATATATATATGATCCTAATACTAACTAAATAAAGTGACCGTGAATCACTCAGATTTAAACGGATTCAAATTTTTGTGATCTGAATTTTGTTACAAAGCATCATAAGTTGAATACTAGCTTTTGTTATTTTTTGTAGCTATATTATTAACCTCAAAGATTTATTAAAGTGACAAACATATACTGTTCTTTACTTTTCACAACAACCCTGCTTTGATATTAATAAATTTAATGCTGCTTTTAATTTAAGCTAACAAATACATGTTAAGAAACTATTATGTTCACAGCAATGTATTTGGTGATTTGAGGTGTATATAGATAAGATATGGTTTACATAAACATATTTGGTGATTTGAGATGTATATAGATAAGATATGGTTTATATAAGCAACTAATTTACTTTCTAGTGGGAGAAAGAGACATGAACAATTACTATTCTACTTCAAGGCATACATTGTTCATTTCAGGGTACAAATGAAGGGCTTTGACAACAGCATGGGTTACAGAAGTTTAGATGTTTTCAGTTTCAATTTTCTTATTTATAAATTGAGAAATTTTCCCTGCATAGGACAATCTAGGTCAGCTTCTTAGATAATGTGGGACTTGAGTATGGCCATCAATCTTCCTAAGGAAAATTAAAACAGTAGCAGGTAGACATGTATAAAAATGGCAATCTAAGACTTGAAAATAGCTTATATAAAGGTAATGATGAGATAGTTTAGAATGTTCAGGAAGATACTAAGGTATAATTTATAGTGTGTGCTATCAGGAGGGACAGGGATGACTAAATAAGAGTAGAAGGGGATCAGCAGGTGGCATGGTGGTTAAGGCACTGGACTTCCATGTGGTCAGTTGTGGTTCAAGTCCCAGACTCTGCCTTGAAAAATCACACCAGGTGTGTGTTCTTGTGTGCCCAAAAGCCCAAAATGAGATTGAAAGAAATGGTATTGCAGTGTGACCATCCCCCTAGGGGGTGATTTCTCACTTTCTCCTCTCTCTCTCTTTTTTTCACTCACAAGTGAGCACACATGCCCTATGCTAAAACCCAGAAAAAAATGAGATTATAGGACTGGATACCTAGACAAAAAAAAAAAAA
>NW_006159443.1:4314235-4331976 GCF_000334495.1 Tupaia belangeri chinensis
ATAGAGACAGAAAGCGAGAAATCACCCCCCAGGGGATGGTCACGCCGCAATCCCTTCTCCTCCATTCTCCTTTCGGGATCTTGGGCACTCATGCACAGGTGCCCGGCGTGAATTTTAAGCCATCGGGTCCGGGACGTGAACCGTGGTCGACTCCGTGGGAGTCCAGCGACATAGCCATTACACTAACTGCTGGTTCCCTCTCATTGTAGTTTTGATCTGCATCTCCCTTACAATGAGGGATGTTGAGCATTTGTTCATATGCCTATTGGCTATTCATATGTCATTCTCCCATCTTTTAATAGGGTTGGTGAACTTTTCTCAGGACAACTGCTTGAGTTCCTTGTGTATTCTGGTTATCAATCCCCTATCTGATGCATAGTTTACAAAAATATTTTCCCAAATCAAGGGCTGTCATTTCACACTAATTACTGTGTCTTTTGCCATGCAGAAACTTCTTAGTCTGATGTAATCTCACTTGTCTATTTTTGAGAATATTGGCTGTGCTTTGGGGGTCTTACTTAAGAAGTCTTTGCCTGCCCCAATGTCTTTTGGAGTTTCTCCAGAGTTTTCCAGCAGCAGTTTTATAGTTTGAGGTCTTAGGTTTAGATCTTTGATGCACATTGAGAAGATTTTTGTCAATGGTGAGAGGTAGGTGTTCAGATTCATCTTTCTGCAGGTGGATATCCAGTTTTTCCAGCACCATTTGCTAAAGAGGTTTTCCTTTTCCCACTGGACTGACTAGTACCCTTGGCCAAAAAATCAGTTGACTGTATGTTTTGGAGTTTATTTCTGGGGACTCTATTCTGTTCCATTGGTCCACCTCTCTATTTCTGTTCCAATACCATGCTGTTTTGATTACCACAGCTATGTAGTATAATTTTGGGTTAGGGAGTGAGATGTCGCCCACTCCACTCTTCTTGTGCAGAATTGCTTTGGCAATATGAGGTCTTTTATGATTCCAGACAAATTTTATGATTGTCTTTTCTAGATCTTTGAAGAATGTCTCTGGTACCTTGAGTGGGATTGTGTTAAATGCATAGATTAATTTGGGTAGAACTGCCATTTAGTTTATATTAATTCTTGCAATCCAGGAACATGGGATGTCTTTCCACATTTTTGTGTCATTTTCAATCTTTTTTTAGTTTCTCATAGTTTTCCTTGTGGAGGTCTTTAGGGAGAAAAACATTCTTGTAAGACAACTGAGGAGGAGGTAAAGATAGGTATACCATACAAAAAAATGAAGCTGGGAGAATGATAATGGACAAAATAATACAAGAATATTTTTGTTCATCCTTGATAGTGCCACATATAATTAAATTAATGGATAAGTGAATGAAGGAGCAAGTTCTGCTTAAAATGCATGCGCATGTCTGTTAGCTACTATCTTTTCCATATTGTGTATTTGGGTTTCTGAAAGTCATAACAACCCAATGCCAATGTGGAAACTAGAGTACTGGGTTTCATTACATAACCAATGATAGTGATAAGAATTACATGGCAAGTATACAATATATATATGATCCTAATACTAACTAAATAAAGTGACCGTGAATCACTCAGATTTAAACGGATTCAAATTTTTGTGATCTGAATTTTGTTACAAAGCATCATAAGTTGAATACTAGCTTTTGTTATTTTTTGTAGCTATATTATTAACCTCAAAGATTTATTAAAGTGACAAACATATACTGTTCTTTACTTTTCACAACAACCCTGCTTTGATATTAATAAATTTAATGCTGCTTTTAATTTAAGCTAACAAATACATGTTAAGAAACTATTATGTTCACAGCAATGTATTTGGTGATTTGAGGTGTATATAGATAAGATATGGTTTACATAAACATATTTGGTGATTTGAGATGTATATAGATAAGATATGGTTTATATAAGCAACTAATTTACTTTCTAGTGGGAGAAAGAGACATGAACAATTACTATTCTACTTCAAGGCATACATTGTTCATTTCAGGGTACAAATGAAGGGCTTTGACAACAGCATGGGTTACAGAAGTTTAGATGTTTTCAGTTTCAATTTTCTTATTTATAAATTGAGAAATTTTCCCTGCATAGGACAATCTAGGTCAGCTTCTTAGATAATGTGGGACTTGAGTATGGCCATCAATCTTCCTAAGGAAAATTAAAACAGTAGCAGGTAGACATGTATAAAAATGGCAATCTAAGACTTGAAAATAGCTTATATAAAGGTAATGATGAGATAGTTTAGAATGTTCAGGAAGATACTAAGGTATAATTTATAGTGTGTGCTATCAGGAGGGACAGGGATGACTAAATAAGAGTAGAAGGGGATCAGCAGGTGGCATGGTGGTTAAGGCACTGGACTTCCATGTGGTCAGTTGTGGTTCAAGTCCCAGACTCTGCCTTGAAAAATCACACCAGGTGTGTGTTCTTGTGTGCCCAAAAGCCCAAAATGAGATTGAAAGAAATGGTATTGCAGTGTGACCATCCCCCTAGGGGGTGATTTCTCACTTTCTCCTCTCTCTCTCTTTTTTTCACTCACAAGTGAGCACACATGCCCTATGCTAAAACCCAGAAAAAAATGAGATTATAGGACTGGATACCTAGACAAAAAAAAAAAAAATCATTGCCACTTTGGCTCCCAGAGTAGAAAAGTTCATAGTTATTCTACATGTGACAAAGTTCCCTTGAAGGTTTGTAACTAGACAAGTGACAAGAATATTTTTGGAAGAGGACTCTAATGGCAGAGAGAGAAAAAAGATTGGAGGTGGGGAGATAAGTTTGAGAATGGTATGAAACTTATTTAAGGTGGATATTTATTTATTTATTTATTTTTGGAGAAGTTTTTGGTACAGGGCGCATGCACCCGCCAGAAAGACAGAGACAGAGAGACAGAGAGTGAGAAATGACCCCCAAGAGGGGATGGCCATGCCACAATTTCTTTTACTCCATTCTCCTCTTGGGATCTTGGGCATGCATGTGCATGCACCCAGCGTGACTTTAAGCCACAGGGTCTGGAACTCGAACCGTGGTCAACTACATGGGGGTCTAGCGACATAGCCATTATGTCAACTGCTGGTCTCTGAAACTTATTTAATATTTGTTGGTTATTTATAATATGCCTGAGGATGTGCTAGTACTAGAAATTTGATAGAAATAATATATGGTGTCTACCCTCAAGACAACACAAACCATGTAACCTACTGGTAATGTTCTGCTTCTTTATATCTCTGTGCATCGATGTAAAGTGGATGATAAAACACAGAGGGACAGAAAGCTAAAATGGGTGTCAAGTGGGTGATAAAACACATTGGGAGAATGAGCTAAAATGATGTGCACAAATTATTTAGGGTCTTGCACTAAAGTGTTAGGCACTGAAGAGTTGATATATTATTAAAAACTGTTTTAGAAAGATAATTCTATTACATGGCAGAAAAATAAACAGGAAGAACATCTTGACAGTTTAGAGACCACTTTGAATGTTACAGCATATTATATGAGAATTGATCAGGGCCTGAATGAGAAGAAATAGAATATTGATGAATGAGTTCTAAGAGTGGGAGAAATAGAATTGGATTAAGAACTCCGGTGCACATTTCGCTTTTAGAAATGTTGAAACTTCCTCAGGGTTGAAGCACTTACAGATGATTGAAAATGTTGGGGGGAGTGAGAGGTTGGAAGCTATGAGAATTTGTACCTGCTCACCTGTTTATCTGTGGGTAGAACAAAGTCCACCTTGTGGTGCAATTCAATTCTTAGGACAGTGACAAAGACTGAGTAGTTCATTATGAAAGGTAGAAATGATACAAGATAAAGGACAAGTAAAGACACCAACAGTGACTGAAGGCTGTATCTTTGTAGTAGGTTTTCTATTTGCCTATTTGTATACATTTTTCCATTTGCATTTTGGTGTATTGGATATTTGAATGTTTTCCCTATCAAAGAGTCAAATGGCTTAGCCCTCAAATACAAGAGTAAGTCTCAGCCCTTTAGTCCCACCAGGTCACTGTTATCGGCTATACAGGCTGCACACTGCCGGCCCCTTTAAAAATATTCTTAACTACTGGAATAATTCTTTGCTGATCTTTGGGTGGGATTTCTTTTTATACTGTTTGACCTGAACCATTGGCCCATGCTTTTCATACTGTTTTTATTATTTTAGTCTAGTTAAAGCTTCCTTTACCATGTGAATCTCCTTTAAAAATAGTCAAATTTGAAAGTTATTAGAAATTTACAGTTTTTCCACTAGATCTCCTGGTGGAATCTCTAATACTATCAAGTAGATACTAGGGAGAACAATGGCAGAGGGTATCTGAGTCTATCCTTTTTTGAGATGTAATTTTTATACATGAGAAGTGACCTTGAATTTTGAATTTTCCTTTACTTTGAGATCCAGTGTCATGGGCTATAAAACAAATGAACAAGCAAACAAACAAAATAGTTTATATTTGTGGGTCGCAACATGGAAATGTCTTGGAGCTTTCTTGTAGAAAGCTTCAAGGGAAACAGAACTCAGAAATCTCAATTTTTTTTTAAGGAATTTTCTCTCTCTCTCTCTCTCTCTCTCTCTCTCCTCTCTTTCTTTTCTTTCTCTTTCTCTTTCTTTCAATTTGATCAGAGAGGGACAGAGAGTGTATGTGTATGTGGTGGGGGGGGGGCGTTGAGAAAGCAAGCCACCAGGTCCAGGATTCAAAATGCAGTCAGCGAGCAGTTCCGGACACCAGACAGACTGAGGCTGTAGGCCTGACCTATCTGAATCTTCACACATCCCCACCGTTCCTCCTCCTTGGACCCCAGGTTGGTTGTCTGGGACTTTAAGGCGAACTCCCACACCCCCACACCCGGAACCCGGATCGAGCTGGCCAGCAGTTCCGGACACCAGGCGGACTGAGGCTGCAGGCCCGACCAACCTGGTTCTGTCACTCATCCTCTGACCCTTTCCCGCTAACTAGCCTTTGAACTCTTTGAATTTTGGTGATTTGAATAGCGTGTGGAGCGTTGCACGCCACACGATTTCCTTTTTTTGTTTTGTTTGTCTTCGCTCTTGAGGTGTTGCTTATTAGGTCAGTTGGAGGCTCACTACTCCTTAGAAATAGGGAAGATTTTGGGCTATCCAGAGCTAGTGGCAACAGTTAATGGTAATTGTGAGCAACAGGTAGGCCAACCAATGAAATAGAAAATAAACGAACCATACAGAAAATAAATGAAAGCAAAAGCTGGTTCTTTGAAAAGATTAACAAGATTGATACACCATTGGCTAGACTGGTCAAGAAGAAAAAAGAAAGAAACGAGATTAATCAAATATGTGATGAAACAGGCAATATTACTACAGACATAGCAGAAATACAAAATATAATTAGAGGATACTATGAGCGACTATACGCCAACAAACAAGATAACCTGGAGGAGATGGACAAATTCCTGGATGCATATAATCTACCAAGATTGGATCAGGAAGACACAGAGAACCTGAATAGACCTATAACAAGCCAGGAGATTGAATCAACAAAGAAAAGCCCAGGCCCAGATGGCTTCACTTGTGAATTCTACAAAACTTTTAAGGAAGAGTTAACCCCTATCCTACTAAAATTATTTCTAAAGATTCAAAAGGAAGGAAACCTTCCAAATTCATTTTATGAAGCCTCCATCATCCTCATCCCCAAAACAGATAAGGATATGACAAAAAAGGAAAACTACAGACCAATATCATTGATGAATATAGATGCGAAAATTCTCAACAAGATACTCGCAAATCGTATCCAACAACATATAACAAAGATCATTCATCACGACCAGGTAGGCTTTATACCAGGGATGCAAGGGTGGTTCAATATACGCAAGACCATAAATGTAATACACCACATTAACAGAAAGAAAGATAAAAACCATATGATCATCTCAATTGATGCGGAGAAAGCGTTTGATAAAATACAACATCCTTTTATGATTAAGACTCTCAGTAAGATTGGTATAGAAGGGTCATTTCTGAACACAATAAAAGCAATCTATGAAAAACCTACAGCTAATATTATACTGAATGGGGAAAAGCTGAAAGCTTTTCCTCTGAAAACAGGTACTAGGCAAGGCTGCCCACTTTCTCCACTGCTCTTTAATATAGTACTGGAAGTCTTAGCTATTGCAATCAGAGAAGAGAACAGTATTAAAGGCATTCGAATAGGCAAAGAAGAGTTGAAAATATCTTTATTTGCAGATGACATGATGGTATACTTAGAAGACCCAAAGGTATCCATGAAAAAACTGCTTGAAGTAATAAGTGAATACAGTAAGGTGGCAGGATACAAAATCAATATCCAAAAATCTATAGCATTTCTATTTATGAACAACAAGTTGAATGAAGCAGAGCTGAAGAAAGGAATCCCTTTCACCATAGCCACAAGATGTATAAGATATCTAGGGATAAACCTAACTAAGAAAGTCAAAGACCTTTATAAAGAAAACTACGAGAATCTTAAAAAAGACATTGAAAGTGACATAAAAAAGTGGAAGGACATCCCATGCTCCTGGATTGGTAGAATTAACATAATCAAAATGGCAATTCTACCCAAATTAATCTACATGTTTAATGCAATTCCAATCAAAATACCAGAGATATTCTTCAGAGATCTAGAAAAGACAATTATAGAATTTGTCTGGAACCATAAAAGACCTCGTATTGCAAAAGCAATCCTGCGTAAGAAGAATGGAGTAGGAGGCATATCACTCCCTGATCCCAAGATATACTATAAAGCTGTGGTCATCAAAACAGCATGGTATTGGCATAAAAACAGACATGTGGACCAATGGAAGAGAATAGAGACCCCAGAAATAACTCCCAAAGCTTATAGCCAACTGATCTTTGACAAAGGATATCAGTCAATCCATTGGGAAAAGGAAAACCTCTTTAGTAAATGGTGCTGGAAAAACTGGGTATCCACCTGCAGAAAGATGAAACTGAACCCCCATCTTTCACCATTAACAACAGTCAACTCAAAATGGATCAAAGATCTGAACCTAAGACCTCAGACAATAAAACTACTTGTGGAAAATGCTGGGGAAACTCTGGGAGACATTGGAGTAGGCAAAGACTTCTTAAATAAGACTCCCAAAGCACAGGCAATAATCCCTAAAATAGACAAGTGGGACTATATTAGACTAAGAAGTTTCTGCACAGCAAAGGACACAGTAACAAGTGTGAACCGACAACCCTCAGAATGGGAAAATATTTTTGTTAAATATGCCTCAGACAAGGGACTGATAACGAGAATACATAGGGAACTCAAGTGCCTTATGCGAAAAAAAATGATTAACCCGATTAAAAGATGGGAAAGTGAGCTGAACAAAAGTCTCTCTAAGGAAGACATACGAACAGCCAAAAAGCATATGAGGAAATGCTCGACATCCCTCATCATAAGGGAAATGCAGATAAAAACCACAATGAGATACCACCTAACCCCTGTCAGAATGGCAAAGATTAAGAATATAAAAAGTGATAAGTGTTGGCGGGGATGTGGTGAAAAGGGAACCCTCCTACACTGTTGGTGGGAATGTAAACTAGTTCAACCACTGTGGAGAACAATATGGAGGTTCCTCAAAGATCTACAAATAGAACTACCATTTGATCCAGCAATCCCACTTCTGGGTATTTACCCAAAAGACAGGAGAACGCTCAGTCAGAAAAGTGCTTGCACATCCATGTTTATTGCAGCATTATTCACAATTGCCAAGACATGGAACCAACCTAAATGTCCACAAACTGATGAATGGATTGGAAAAGTGTGGTATATATACTCTATGGAATACTACTCAGCCATAAAAAATAACAAGACCCTGGAATTTGATAGAAAATGGTCAGATATGGAGGATCTATTGCTGAGTGAAGTAAGCCAGGCTATGAAAGAAAGATATTGTATGTATCCACTCAATATATACCGACTATCCGCACTCTATAATAGAGAGCAAAAATTCGGAGGACATAAACACAGTGAAGGTACTTAATGAGAATAGGACAGTGTGGAATGGGGTAAGTGAAGAGAAGAGGATAGAGAAAGATAGCAAGTGAACAATAGAGAGACAGGACGTTAGTGAGAAACAGATAGGGGTTATTAACTGTTGATGATGACATGTATAGTATTCTCAACTGGATTGGTCTGAGAAGTATTTCATGATGGGTAAAGTCTTTTTACAAGCAAAATGAGAAATAGTGATTGACTGTTTTAAAAAATAATTAGAATAATAATAATAATGATGGGGAAAACATAGAAAAGATATTGAATGTTGAAGCGGGGAGATTAGTGACTGTGTATTGACTGACATGCATGGCATTCCCTTTTGAAAAAGCAATGTAATTCACTGTAAAGTTATATGTAATGCAATGTAATATAAAGAAGATTATGCTGATAGTAAAAATTTAAAAAAAAAAAGAAAGAAAAAAAATGTGGTCAGCCATGTGGGAGTCCAGTGTCCTTAACCACCAGGACACCTGCTGACCTCTAGAATTCCAACAGGTCTATACTCAGGATTAGAATAGTGCTTTACATGCCATATTACTCTTCTGTGCAGAGAACTTACTATTCAGATTCTTGCTAAAGCATGCTTTCCTTCAATACTCACAACAATATCTCCATGATCCATTCAAAACAAAATTCTGAGGACAAAGATGCTGAGAAGTATTACCTACTTGCTATGCTGCAAAGGTCCATGTGACTTATACTTTTATTATTAAGATCTCTATTTTACATTTTGGATATTAATAGTGAAGGCCCTGAGTGGTATCATAAATAGCTAATGTAATAGCTTTCAGAGATAGCATAGAATAGTACACTAACATGTATTCAGAAATCATTACTTCTGTTCTCTGTGGGAGAATCCTGTGATCTAAAGAGATTAAGCATCTATTCCAGTGAATAAAAGCACTAGAACAGAACTAATAGCTCTGTACTGTCTCTATAATATGTCCTACTTTTAGGTATATAGTAACAAAGTCAAATAAAACTGGCAATAGGATTTAACATTGACAAGAGGATTGTGCCATTTCAAGCCATAATAAATACCAAGACCAATTTCATATGTGAGATTTATTTCTTCCCTTTCTTGTTATCTTATGTCATTTCATTGTGCTATAATCATAACTGTAGAAACATAGCAAGTCTGCAGAAAACAGTGGTGATCCTGTGTTTACAGACAAATCTAAAAATTGGATTTGGCTTAAGTCTTCTAAATCAAACTAATTCCCTCTCACAGGTTAATGCCCCAAGGCTAACATAATATACAGAGCTTACAAGATAGCTTTAGTGTTGTATTTAAGATGAATGGCTTATTCAAATTCAAACAGTAACATCCATAGTAAAAATTTTAGCTTCATGAAAGTTAAATTTAATTCAGTGTATGGAAATATATCATGGTCAATGTAATAACTTTGTCAATCTTTCAAATTTTCTCTTTTTTCAAAAATTTGTACTTACGTGAGTAAGTCCAGCAAGGCAGCTGTTAATATTTGTTCTTCTTGTAAAGTAAATGGTTGCCTTTTCTCTACCGTCCAAATCAAATACAGCAGATTGAAAAATCAATGAAACCAGACATCACACTTGCAAAAGTTTAGGCACATAGAACTAAACCAATTGATATGTGAGGGCTGGTCATTTTCCTTGAAGATACATTTAATATGGGGCTGTTAAAGAGCTATTCCCAGAGACAGGGGCATAGGGCAATGATATTCCAAATTTTTCCTGAGCAGCCTTCTTATTAATGATTGAAAATTGTCATAATGATCCGATGAAATCCTGAGATCAGGTTTTGAAATCTGCCTGATGTTACTTCCCTTTCCTACAATCAATGTGTACTTTACCACCTGCTCTGGGAAAGCTTAACCCTGGCTGGCAGAGTGTGAATCTCCTGCTGCAGGAACTGGAATTGCCGACAACAAGCAACATCTCTAAAGGGGAAATTAGAACATCTTCAAATGTGAAGTATGGCTCCAGAAAGGAAATGCTGAGCATTGGCCAGTGCTTGAGGTCAAAACAAAGTAATTTAATTTTAGGAGTTAATCACTGAAAAGCTCGGATGATGCTAGATCTGATTTGAACCTTTTTGGCTTTGTATGTGAATTCTATCACTGATACAGAGGTGCCAGATGTTTTTTTTTTTTTTTTTTTTTTTGGCTAGAATTTTCAATGTGTATCTGAATACATTGCAGAGGTGAAAATGTCCCACTGGGCTATAAACACCTGAGATTATTTGAATTTTTTTGTGTGCAAACCTCCAGGATTCAGATTTAATTGCTTAATTTCATTAGGATACGGTACTGCACTGAAAAATGAGATCTTTCTCAGCACAGTCAGGGAGGAATGTACAGAAGCATGGGCATATTATAGGTTAAAGGAGTCACAGACATTGAGTTTCTTTCAAGGCTTTATACTAGGAACATAATTCAAGATGTGATTAGGCCATTTTATTTTCAATAGGATGGAGATTGGTACTGAGGTCACTGGACTCCCATGTAGTTGACCGCAATTCAAGTCCCAGACCCAGTGGCTTAAACTCATGCTGGGCACGTGTGCGTGCATGCCCAAGATCTTGAGAGGAGAATGGAGGAGAAGGGATTGCGACATGGCCAAGCCCCTGGGGGATGATTTCTTGCTTTCTGTCTCTCTTTGTCTTTTTGGCAAGTGCAGGTGCCCTACAGGAAAAACAAAACAAAACAAAGCACCTTCTAAAAAAAAATAAATAAAGTGGGAGCCTAAGTGTCTCTCCTTGGACTGACAGAAATAACTCCTTAAGGGATTTGCAACAGATCAACAGACTAAATCTTTGGAGACAAGAGAAGTCCCTATTAATCTCCAGGCAAACATTTTTAAAACTTAGTTAGAGTCTTGGTCATAGAAGACTGCCCTACTTCCAGAGACAAGTTGGCAAGGGAGAGATAGTGTCATGGCTTGATGTGTGAAGCCCAGGATTCAAAAACTGGAGTTCTATGCAAGACTCTGAATTTCTATCTAAATCTAAGGGACAGATTCAATCATAAGGACTAATATAGCCTAAGGGGACTTAAGACTTTCTGTTCACCATGAAAAATCTAGGCTCCAAAAACTATCCCAGACTAGTAGGAGACTAAATTTATGGTAATAAAATTATCCCAAATCCTTAGTGAGTCTGCTAGGACTCATTTGTTGCTAGCCCTAACCAAGGTGGCACGTAGGGGTCACTCAATAATTACTTCTCTAGAGCTTGGGCGGCGGGAGGAGCGGTAGCATCTATCTGCTTAACTCTGCTAAGGCTCTGGGCGCACCAAGGCCTCCAAGGCACCCAGCATGCACCTGTCCACAGCCAAGATGGCCAAGAGGAAGGTCATCTCACCAAAGGGATTGGCAAAGGAAGAGCTCAAGAGGAGATCAGTGGCGTTGCCTCTTAAATCTGCTCCTGCAAAAGTGGAGACAAAGCCAAAAAAAGGCAGCAGGGAAGGATAAAATCTTCAGACAAAAGAATGCAAACAAAAGGGAAAAGGGGACAAAGAGGAAACAGGCTGAAGTGGTCAACTGAGATGTAAAAAAAGATTTACCTGCAGAAAATAGAGAAACTAAAAATGAGGAGAGTCCACCCTTTGGTGAAGCAGGCGAGAAAGAAGTCAAGTTTGAGTAATATCATATACCAAGTCTTATCAGTGGTCCCTGTCTCCCTTCTTGTACAATCCAGAGGAATATTTTTATCAACCATTTTGTACATGTAAGTTTTTTAGTAGTTCTAGAAACATTTTTAAGAAGGAGAGAATCTCACCTCATCCCATTTTTTAAGTGTAAATGCTTTTTTTTTTTTTTAAGAGGCAAAATCATTTACTGGTTGTTTATTTTTCAATACAACAGAAAATAGTGGGATATTGACTTATAGGAGGCTTTGACTCTGTTGATTGTCAGCTTAGCATTCCATAGGTGGGTCCGGTTGGGTAGTTTTTATATCCTAAACACAAAGCATACTAAATGGCAGTTTGGAGTTATGTCATGCATTTAATGTGTCTTGAATATTTTAAATTACTTCTATTATATTTTTTAGTAGTATTGTTTCCTAAAAAGAAAAAAAAAAAAAACACAACACTCTTGGATCGTTGCTCTCCCTGTCAGGATTGTGTGCACTCTGTAACATTTTTGGTCATGGTAATCCAGTTTTCCTAATAATTTTGTTAATGTGCTGTGAAAGATTGGAAATTTGAGTATGTAGTGTGTATGATACTTAATTGTGATTTGGTGGGACTTACATAACAGCTGTCAATATTTGAAGACAGTGGTTCTTGATTTCCTCTTAAGAAAAATTGCCAATAAATTTGAAGCTGGAATGTCACTGGACTAACTTAAAAAGAACCATAATACTTGGCTTTTAAAATTTGGGTACTTATGTTAAGAATCAGGTACAAATTGTAATGTCTGTAAGGATCCTCGACACAACCAATAAATCTCAATTACAAAAGAAAAAATATTTCTCTAGAGAAAACTGAACTTGATATCTGGAGATCCTATGATGAAATTGCATATTATGAAATTGATGAAATACAAACACTGACCAACGGATATCAAAATGTTATATGTTAGAGGAGCCAGTAGGTGGAATGATGGTTAAGGCACTGGACTTCCCAGTGGTTGACTGCAGCTCAAGTTCCAGACCTGGTGGCTTGAAAAATCATGCTGGAACATATGTGTGTGTGCCCAAAATCCTAAAGGGAGAATGGAGGAGAAGGGGTTGTGGTGTGACCATCACACCTGGCAGAGGTAGGTGGGTGGGGTGGGTGGGGTGGGGTGGGGTGGGGGAGGAGGTGATTTTTCACTTTTTATCTCACTGTCTCTCTCTGATGAGCACATGTGCCTGTGAAAAAGACCTTACGTTATAGTTCTTTAAGAAATATTCTCTTTGTACCTTTTGCAAACCATTCTGAATGCAGGCCCAAAGGGCAGGGAGTGCTATTTGTCTATGTCTACTTTAGAAAAAAAGACAAAAATGAAGTTAGTAGGGTTGACCTGGTAGTTGAACATCACAGTTGAGATGTAGCTCAAAAACATTACTCCTATGAATTCCTCTCCTTTCTAACCTGAGTCTTTTCACCTGTACCACCTGTGATAGTAAGAGGTTTGATACACAGATTTTGACAAGAATCACTGGCCTCTTCTCCAGCCTCAGCACGAAGTCTCACTCTAATCATTGTGGCTTCATGTCTGTGTTCAATTTATCCTGCAGGATTTTACTCTCAAATTTCTGCTCCTGGTTTACTTCTCTCTTTTCTTGTTCAAATTTTTGTACCCTTCAAGTCCACCTTGATGACTCCTAGAGTTCTTATGGTAGGGTTCCTAACATTTGCAAGTATTTTCTGAGATGTTTAACATCTCCATTTTTTCCCAACAGAGAATTTTCGCATGTCCTAGAGGACTTAATAGGAGCTCGCAAAAGCTCAGTTTGATTAATTGTTCTACATTCTTACATAATAGATCATGTATTTATACATTTCAATTATAATAGCAGAGTGTAGGCTTGGGAGATAAGTAGTATCAAAAATGTTGTTAACACATATATATTTCTTGAATATTTATTTTTTTAAAGTGTAAAACAAGATATATTACCTCAGGCTCTTTATCTTCATCGTACTGAGAACTGAAACAGATAACCCCCTAAAAGTCCTTCAATAACTGTGAGTATGTCTAATCATAAGAAGATCAGCAGGTCAGAGACCAGCAAGTGGTGTGGTGGTAAGGGGTTGGACTCTCATGTACTCAACCGCAGTTCTAGTCCCAGACCTGATAGCTTGAAAAATCACACTGGACATGTGTGCTCAAAATCCCAGGAGGAGAATGGAGAAGGTATTATGACCTGGCCATCCCCTCTTGGGGATTGCTTCTCACTTTCTCTCTCATAGTCTCTCTCTCTCTCTGAATCTCTCCAGCAAGTACACATACCCTGTGGCAAAAACCTTAAAAAATAATAGATCAGTTCTTCAGTGCCTTGTGATAACATAAAGTTTAGCCTATATAATTAGATGATTCTGGGAGGGGTGGTTATGTTGCTCACTCTGTACTAGGGCAGGCCTGTACAGGAAGGTAGGATCTAGAGATCAGGCTCAACTTGCAATTATGTCAAATATTTAGAAACTTTTAAAACAAGTGTGGAAGAAGTTAGCATTGGGAAAGGACAAAATTCAACAGTTGGTAACGTGTGTGGACCTGGCAGAAAGGTATCTTATGCCATTAGGAAGTTCCAACAGCACAGAGCAGGGACCTACACAGAGACTGGAGTTCATGGCAGAATTACAATAGAGGAGGAAAAGTTAGGGATCATTTCATGAAGTAGGACATACATTATGAGTCCAAGTTCTGTCTTGGGCTCTGTGATCAGAGTCAGACCTGCAGCAATTCTGAACAGAAGTAGACAGAGGGTGCTGTTAGTTTGGGGCCTCTTGTAAGTTCTTTGCAACCAGTCAAGATCAAGAAATTGGTGGGGACTGAATGAATATCTAGGGTTTAAATAATCTCACTCTGAAGGTCACAGGGAAGCAAGGACAGAGAACCAAGCACATAATTACAATCTATTACCTTTCCAGAAAAATGAAATAGATTTGAATTTGGTACTTCTATGCTTCTTTGAAGACCGGTTAATATTTATACAAGGCAGACCTTGATGAAACCATTGCCGATTGCACAAGAGATGGGATGTACTCTGAAGCTGGGGGTTGGGGCACAGGTCGGATTATAAAAATAAATTATTATAATACAAGCTTTTTTGTATCACAGATATCTCTACCAAGGCAATTTTTATCAGCCGATTCTGTCATAATCTGCAGTTATCTTTCTGCTTTCTTTCCAAACACCTACACACTGTTATTCTGTTGATTTCTTCTGTCACCTTAATACTTCTAAAAATGTTTTCTTCTTGCCTCTTTCTATAATAAAAAGTGTCACTTTTTCTGACTTTAGAATAAAGAGATATAATAGTTCGTGATCACTGAATCTCATGGAAAATGAAATCATGTGTTTTAAATTCTATACATTTTTGTTTCTCATTTTGGTCTCCTGTGGCAGAAACTGTTTTCCTTCTAGTCTTTCCTTCATCTCTAAAACCTTTCTTAAAATTCTTCCCAGACAGAATTAATAAGTAATGTTAGGTAGTAGTACTCATCAGGGCTATGAGCACAATTATCTACCTCTCATGAAGTATATAAATACATATACTTGTATATACTGATCTGGTGTGTAGTTAAGAAGGAACTCCCCAGAGCAGTAGGAAAGATTAAATATAAAGAATATATATCACATGCATATATAAGAAAGCATGAGGAATGTTTTCATAAATGTTAAAGAAATATACAAATGAAATGACTTAAGAAAGACAGGAGCTGAAGGGCATCAGACTGAAAAATTGAACCAGGCTAGTGAAGGATGAATTACCTCAGGGTCTTGAACCAAAAAGGACAGACTAATGGCCCAAAAAACTTCTCAGAAATGTATTTCTGTCCAAGAAGGCAGATGAGCTCTAGGGTCACTAAGACAGATCCGCTTTTCTTTAAAAACCAAGGATCAGACCCAGCCTCTGTGGTACAATCAGTGGCTTACTAAACTTCTCTGCTAGAAGCCACATGGCTGACTGAGGTTTGGATCCTTGGCCTAGTGTGCTGAGTGTATACTCAAGATCCTATGAGCTGGAGGGCTAGAGGATGGGGCTTGTGACATGACCAGATGCTGTAGAGGTACTTTTTAAAAATCTCCTATGTGCACATGTGCTATCCATTATGAATAAAAAAACTTTAAACCATAAAAAATGAATTTATTTAAAAAAAAGACAATGACCAGAGAGAGGGTGGCATCTTTGGAATAGATTTTAGAGAAGGACCTATACATTGCTAATAGACTGGAATTTGATGGACTCTATGACTGTGCTGGTAGCTTTGTTTAGCTGAAGCATCTCAGAAAAAATCTGCTCATGAACTTTAAGGGCTGAAAATGTGACTATTTTCTAGGTCATGTTCTTTTTCATCTTTGTTGAAATTCAAGTGGTACATCCTGTTAGAGCAGATTGCAAGGCACTCATGCTGATTTTTTTTAATGTTTGTACATATATATAAGTATATATACATGATTAAATTTAAATAAATATTATATATGTATACACATACATATGTATATTTTTGTGGAGCACAGTCTGATTTTTCAAAGCATGCATGCAGTATGTGATTATTAAGTCAAGAATATTATATTCACCATCAACAAAGAGCATTACATTATGTGGTCATCTTTGATTTTTGTTCAACTGTTTTTTTAAGATATGTACATGAGATTGGCAATGCCCCCCCCCCTTTTTTTCACTCTGTTCCATGACCTATTTGTCTTGTTTCATGCATCCTTGTGTCTTTTAAGTGTTTTTTCCAAAGCTCCTTCCACTCCCACCCTATCTTCCATTCAGTCTTTGGTGTCTATCATTGAACTCTCTACGTCTATGCCTTTGACTTTTTCAATTTCTGCCACAGACATTTGGTATTCGTTAAGTGGGAACATACCATGTTTATTTTTTATAGTCTAGCTTATTTCACTTGGCATTAAATCCTTTATATTGATACACTTTGTGTCACATGATAAAATTTCACTGCTCTCTGTGGCTGAGTAATATTCTATTGGGCATATGTGCCACATTTCTTAATCCAATCATTAGCTTATGGGCACTTAGGTTGATTCCATGTCTTAACTATTGTGAATAATACTGCAATAAGTAGGGGTGTGCACGTGTCTATCTGGCAGAGTGATTTCTTGTCCTGTGGATAAATACCAGATTATTAGATAATATGGTAGTTCTATTTGTAAGTTTTTGAAGAACTTTTATATTGTTTCCCACAGTAGCTGTGCTAATTCATATTCCCATCAACAGTGCATGAAATTTCCCTTTTCTCCACAACCTCTTTTTCTTTTTTTGGAGAGGTTTTCGCTATAGGGTGCGTGTGCTCGCCAGACAGACAGAGAGAGACATAGAGACAGAAAGCAAGAAATCACCCCCGAGGGGGGATGGTCACACCGCAATCCCTTCTCCTCCATTCCCCTCTCAGGATCTTGGGCATGCACGCACACGCGCCCAGCGTGAGTTTTAAGCCACTGGGTCCGGGACGCGAACCGCGGTCGACTACGTGGGAGTCCAGTGACATAGCCATTATGCTAACTGCTGGTTCCCTCTACAACCTCTTGATCTTAAGTTTCTTTATGACAAGGATGTGAGTTTTCTACCATAGTATGCATGATACCTAGCACAATGCCTGAAATACAGGAACTTTAAAGAAAAATTGGTCCTTTTCTGAAAAAGAACAGACATAAGAAGCAAGTAGAACCACAGAACTACTCAGTTTTAGTCCCATTTCTCTGAAGCAGCTACTAAAAATATTATTTTGTGTTTGTAACACAAAGCTTTCAAAACTTTACCAGTGGATCAATTTTTTTTCACTTTTTTTAAGCTATTTTGAGGTGAAAGGCAAAAATATTTTGAAATTTATTTATACTGATACAGAAGACAGTTCTATCTTATGGAATTAAGGGCTAAATTTTGGCTATTTTCTGGCTCATTTTCTTTTTAATCTTTGGTGAAATTCAAGTGATACTTCCTACAAAGCAGATTGCAAGGCATTCATGCTGATTATGTATAAATATAGATAAGTATATATACAATTAAATATAAATAAGTTATATATATACACACATATTTTATATATGTATACACACACGTGTGTGTGTGTGTGTGTGTGTGTATATATATATATA
>NW_006159443.1:4340339-4358921 GCF_000334495.1 Tupaia belangeri chinensis
AGAGTGCAAACGCCCTATAGCAAAAACCTCTAAAAAAAAAAAAAGAAAATTAATTTTATTATTATTATTATTATTATTATTATTATTTTCATTTTCTATAGGGCATATGCACTCACCAGAGAGAGAGAGAGAGAAAGTGAGAAAACAAGCTGCCAGGTCTAGTTGGCCATGTGGGAGTCTGCACCTTATAGACCATGCTACATGTTCTACCTGCTAGCCCCGCAGTACTTTAAAAAAAAAAAGAAAAAGGAATCGGATCTTAGCTCTGATACCTTTTTCTCAAAAAGCGTCATCTTTGACGGCCCACTCAAGTTTCTATTTTATGTCTACAAACAACACGTACTTCCCTTCTAAGCCCTCAGCTGTAATATTACAGTAATGTGTGTGATTACTTGTCTCCCTTTCTGACCTGAGAATTTATTCTTATAGAAACAACTGCTTTCATTTCTTAAACCAGGATTTGCCCTCCCTCAGGAGAATGATGCTGTAAAATCCCCAGTACCTACAACAAGAGCACCTATCACCAAAAATAATTTCTTAAATTTTGTTGGATGAAGGAATGAGAGCTGAAAGCTAAACTCTGGTTCTCTGTAGATTTAACCACTTCTCTTAGTCTGGGGAAAATGTTACAGTGCCCCAAGAGACTAAGGTAAGGTAGATGTTACTTTTCTGTGATAAGGCACTTCTCATTTCAAAAACTTAAAGACCACCGTAAGGATATCTTGGGAACGGCCTAGAACAGTTCAGTTTGGGAGGACACGATTTCCTCCGAAGATGCAACCATCACTGAGCATGCATGTGCATAACAGGTCATCCGTGCCCAATGAACTCAGGTCGCAGTTTCCTTCCTCACTTCCATAGAGCCCACAAGAGCCAAGATGGTGGCTTCTGGCTTCACGTTGGGCTGTCAAGGCCACGGCCACTTCCGAATTTGTCCCTTCAATGTTGCTGCTCTAGGGTCTCTGCTCTTGAGTGAGTGGATGTAGGCTTGTGGACTCAGGAGCTGGTGTTTGTTTTGAATCACTTGAAATAATCATTATCATGGCATCTAACACTTTTTTTTTTTTTTTGCATTAACTAAAGAACTTTCAGGTTCAAGTAACAATTATGCCGTTGCTAGGACAAACCCCAAGCGTTTTTTTTTTTTCTTGAGACAAGTACGGGTTCTACATATATGTTGCATTCGTGGGCAAGGCCATATTGAAGGATAAGAAGCTGTCTGAACAACTAAATGTATCGTTTCAGTCTTCACAGTTGGTGAAAACTTTACCATTCTTATTTGAGATACATCAGGCATATAGCTAGAATAAATAGATTGACAGAGCAGTAGCTATAGATAACTCACTAAAGAGTTTTTGAAGCAGCTCATATTTGAAAGAAATTATTTAATAGACTATTTAAGTTGTGTGAGGCCATAATTGCCCTGAGGCATCATATAATTTGAGATTTATAATTCACAGCTCTGTATTATTTTATGAATTTATAACATAAAAAGAGAGGCAATGAAAAAATAAATTGCTCAAATAACTTTTTGCTTTTTACAAAACCATACTTGATTTTCAGGTTCTCTTACACAAAGACCCACAAGAAAAATTTCCAACCTAGTTTAGCTTATATTAAAAATAAAATATCCACAGAGCATATGCCATACATTTACTCTCCTCAACTCCTTTTACATGCTCAGAGTCCTTAGAAATAAATTTAATATCTCGGTTAAAAACAGTTTCCCTCAAGAAATCAGCAACGTTGATTTTCTTCCAATCTTTGTATGATCTCTACTATGTGAGGGGCTTTCAAAAGTTCATTTTAAAAAAATGGAATTAAAGAACAAGTTTGTTTTAGTACAAAAATACTTTGAAATTCTTGCACTTTCTTTTACAATATGCATTTTCCATAAACTTGTTAAAGATCACTCATGTTCTGATTCCAAATTGCCATGTTTTATGTTACAGCTACTTACATATTTTTTAAGTCCTTTCAAAAAAACCCATAGGCAACACGAAGGCAAAACCTGTACTCTCCTAATTCCCTCACATAGTATCCATTACAAAAGGGCTTTATAAATATTTACTGAGTAAATTGATAAAAGATGTTAACATATATGTCACATGGACTCTGTAGCCACATTTCTCATGTATAAAAGTTTCAAATTTGTTGTATATAGGGAATGTATAGCAGGATTCTCTATGGAGGAGGAGTCTTGGGGAAGGGACTTGGAATCAAGGGGGTAGATTTGCTTTTCGAATGCTGGTTTTGTTGTAGGAGCCACCCTACCCTGCCCCCCAACACACACCCATACATTCATTTTCTTAATCCCATAGAGGGTAGCAGTGGACAGGTTATTACAAGAAGGAAGGTGAGTAAAACTTCATTTGAAAATATGTTTGCATTTATCCAATAAGTCATTTGTCTCTCTATATAGCATTGAATATATTGACCCCTATGTGGACAAATCAGTTACAGGGCTGGAGAGAAGGCAAGGGCAGGCTGCTCTGGGTTTGCTGGTGCGGCAACAGAAGTCCTTTTCAAAGACATCAGTTTTGAATCTGTTTTTATACTTTTGTTTTTGTTTTTGTTTTTTAATTACCAGAGGTCACTTATTATCAGAGAGAGGGAGAGAAAGCACACCCCAAGGGGGCATAGTCACACTCCAATCCCTTCTCTTCCACTTCTCCCTCATTTTGAGATTTTGGGCATATATACAAACATGCCTGGTGACTTTCTCAGGCCACTGGTCTGGGATTTGAACCAGTCAGTCACGCAGAACCTGAATCCCTGAAACACTAGGTTCTAGGGCTGGATTATGACTGTTTGATTACATAACAATCCTAGATTTTAATGGTTAATGGCAACCAAATAAGTTTTTCTTTTTTTAAAAAAATATTTAATCCCTGTTTTTGGTGAGGAGGGACATACTCTCCAATGACCTAATTGCTAGAAATCACCTCCCACCCTGAATTGTCCCCAGCTGTTTCTAGGAGTCTCCATGATACCATTTCATGCATAGCTATCATGGATTGGACCAGCCTCACACTATCATCTTGCAAGAGAGCAGAAATGCTCTTATATATTTAACCATTTTGATCCTGAGTTTAATTATATTCATTAGGGTCTGAAGCAGAAGTAGCATTTTTAGGATCTGGGAGTCGTGTACATACCTTCTAAGAAAATTGAACAAATCTTTCAAAAGCACATTTTGTTAAATTTCATTTGATTGAATCAGACACACATGAATTGAACTTACTTGAAACAAGAGTATTAAAACTTAAGAGTCTAAAAAGCCTCATGATGTGTTTCAGATTTTGATAACATTACAAACCAAAGTCCTTAAGCATTAGAGTAGGTGGGCTCTGGGTTGAATACAAGCCCACCCTAGAAGTCTTTTGCCCTGAAACATACCCTAGGTCAGAGGTCAGCAACCTCTTTCTATAAAGGGCCAGATAGTAAATATTTTAGACTTGTGGGCTGGACTATCTCTGTGACAACTACATAATGCTGCCACTGTGATGCAATTATAGACAATACATACATAAATGAGTACAGCTGGATTCCAATAAAACTTTATTTACAAAAATAGGCTGGAGGCCACGTTTGGGCTACAGGTAGTTGTTTGAAGACTTTGACTCTAGATGAAGAGAATTTCTAATAAGAGGTGGTTTTTCTGGTAGGACAGAGTGTGGACATTAGTGCCAGCTCTTGTTCATGGCTGAGATCAGGACATCTTAGAGCAACTTGAGAACAGGTCTAAATTAGACTATAATGTGTTTTGTGTCATGTTTACCTCTTTTCAGACTTTATTGTTATTTTTATTACGTAAGTAAGAAATCCTAAGTTCAGAAAAATCAGACAGTGGATTTGAACAAAAAGAATAAATTAAGTTGTCAGAAAAATCATGACACATTTTTCTGTGCAAAAATGAGTCATGACTTTCCAGACAACCTAATAGCATGTCTTTAATACCCCTCCTAGAAAAGTTATTTTCTTTTGTATCATTACACATAGTTCATTATGTATAAAAATAATATTATCTCTAAATACATAATTTTAAAATTATAAAAATTGAATTATACTACATATATGTATGTGTGTGTATGTATGTATGTATGTATGTATGTATAGGAACCATCTTAGATTTAAATTGAGTTTTGTCAGCCTTTAAGAAATCTTAGTTGACCAGCCATGTAGCAGTGAATTTATTTTTATATATTCTACAGTCTTCAAGTTTGAGCCAAGGAACATAGCCATTGTATTATAGTGAAATATACAGATAAAAATAAACTCACATACATTTTTGTGATCTTATATCCTAATTCTAAAGGAAAGCAACTTATAGTTTTCCTAGTATTTTTTAAAGATCATTTTTGGGTAAGTGAATACATTTTTTAAAATTATATTGGATATTTCCCTTCTTCAAAATCATTTCTGGGTGTTCGTATTGTACTTCTGAAAGCAATAACCTAACTTTGGTCATTAATTCTCTTTGGAACTATCCTAAATATTGGAAGCAAATGAAAGAATTCTATTCAAAATCTTGACTGTATTTGCTGTTTGGTACAAATCTAAATCTTGGCTTTATAACATTTTAAAAAAAATTCTTATTGGGGCAGAGATCTAATTTTAGAATTTGCCTGGTATGAAGACTGCTTAAATCTGCTCCCAGAATCTAAATATGGAGTCTGTCCTTAATGATATCTGTTTAAAAATCAAGGGAATGAAGATGCCTCTTCTGGAAGGATATGGGCAAAAAAGAGCCTCTCTCATTTAATCACAGTCAGACTTTCTTCTAGGGGTTCCAAATTAGCAGTGGGGCAACTTTTATTTTTTATTTTCTAGTTTGAACAAGCAGGTGTTTCTTTCATGAGGCCCATATGTTACTTCACAAGCTTTATCCAAAGCACCTACAGTATAGCCTATGGCAACATGGCACCCAGCCAAATTCCTTACAAGATTTTCCTCTTTATTCCAAGGAGAATATGTGGAAAGTGAATATTAGGGTATATATACATGTGCTTGCATTCATGTGTGTGTGTGTGCTTGCATGCATGTGCACACGTGTTGAATAGACAGAGCAAGAGAACAACAAACCTCTCTTTGGGCTGGTGGAAAATTGCTCATGATGCCAGAAAACCACAGTGCAGATGAGCTGTCAGGGAGGCCTTAGGTCCAAACTGAGCCCACGCCAAACTCCTGCTTGTCGGAATATTTCCCAGCAGGCTGTAACATGGTGATAGCAGACCCAGAGAGCAGCTGTCTCTACCTGGCACATAGGCAGTAGCCTGACCAGGTGGATTTCTCAAGTTAAAAATCACAGTCATTCCAAAGAAAGAGGAGCACCACTCAAAGTTAATTGGTCCTTGATCAAGCAGGATCACCAAGAAAAACCCAAAAGAGAAGGGCAGGGTGAAGAGGAAGAAGTTTGTAGAGGTAAGAAAATAGGCTTCTGCAGTAATTGCAGAAAAATAGGCCATAGCTGGGGACCCAAGATGTGTGTTGGAAATGCTTTTCTCTATAAACAAAGCTTTGAGGTCATCATAAAAGGGTGGGTCATTGGGGGGAAAAAGCATACAACATTTAGGAAGGAAAAGCTTCTGCCCCTCAGAATGAGAATTTATTCTGCTACTTTTTACAGGAACAGGAAATAATCTAGAGCAAAAGATATCTGTGCTATTTACTCTTCCAAGCTTGAAAATGAACCTGTCAATTTTACTCATGCTAGACTCACCCTTGTTCCTATGTGAAAAGTCTGAGCCCCTTTTGTCTACATTTGCCAGAGATATGAGAATAGGTTACTGTCAAAATAATACCATTACAAAAATTCTTAAAAGTTGAATAGTTAAGGAAATATGAATTGAAGCACACCAACAAATACAGAAACCATGACAATTTGTAAAAATGAAATCAGTGACAGTATTCTGCTTGGGCACGATGATGATGCTATTTTTTGAAGTAATTGTTTATTTTTGTATAGAGAAGATAAATAGGACCAAATAGCTACCTATAAGTTGTTTTTCATTTGGACTTAATTTCTTTCCCGGTATAATCATACCTTCTAGTGACTTGTTACTGGAACTGTGATTTGTGGATCAGCAGCGACATCATTTCCTTGGAACCTGTTAGGAGTGCAGAATTTCTAGTTCCACCCAAGATATACTAAGTTATAATCCACAATTTAACAAGATACTCAAGTGATTTGCATGCCCATTAAAATTTGAGCAACTGTCCTGGTTCTGTCAGGAAACTTAATTTCTGTAGTTAGTTATACCTATTATTTATTTTGGGCAACACTGATTGTAATATTTACCCAGGGACATGAGAAGATGAGTCCATCAATTGCTATCTAAACCTTCAGGATCCTGAGGTAAAAGTTAAAAATCCTCCTCAGTGTTTTGGCTGAAAATGATAATTCAGGAAGAATTCAGTTTATTGGAATGATCAAAGCAAAGCAATTTGGATTTACACATTTCTAATCATTGCCATTTCAAGGCGTTTGCCTTAATCACTTTAGACACAGCTCTATTGTTCTAGGATGGTTACATGAAAGAAATGATGAAATAATGATGCCTCCCATTAGAAGATACTTACTAACTTCCATAAAGTCAATTCAGAATGACATTCAGTGTAAATTGAATTGAAACCATATATCTCAGGAAAAAATCAGGGACTCTTAACTTTCATCTATTAGATAAAATTGATAAATTTAGTCTTAGATAAAATTGAAAATAGAAAATACAGTAAGTTGTCTTGATGGCCACAGTCTCTTCAAACAGTCATGAAAAGTGATTTATGTTTCATTTTTGAGATAAGTGGCCAATGGGTTTATAAACAGCAGCACTGTACAAAGAAGTGTTACGGTGAAAGAATAAAGTGGTAGAAAGGACTATATGATCTAGCTCTGCAATCTGAGACTGCATGCTGCTATTGACCTGCTCTGTGAACTTCATCTAACACCAATGGAAATCCTGTATGTGGACGACGACAGGGCAACTCTGTAAAAGTTTTAAAAAGTCAAGGCTCTGGATAAAACTATTCAAAACACATTGTCCATAAACTCAGGGAATCCACATTGCCTTTCAAAGAACAAAATTTTTTTAAATCTAAGAAAATTTCTTATTTATCAAAATTAGTAGACTTTGCATTGGTGGTCCCCTCACACACAGACACACACACACACACACACACACTCACACACACACATTATGAGATATAGCCGGGAACAGCAGATGGTGTAATGGTTATGTCACTGGACTTCCAGGTAGTCAACCATGTTTTGAGTCTCAGAATGGCAGCTTAAAGCTTTTCTTTTAAAGAAAAAAAATGTAAATAAACATTTTAAAATATAGATATCCTTAGGAAAATTTTTATGAACTCATTCTGTGGATCTCGGTTCTCAAACTGTCTTGCACCAGAATTGTCTGCAAGTCTGGTTGGAGAACACGATTTCTGGGCCCTATCCCAGATTCAGTAAATCTGAAGCAAGACCTGGAATTTGTGTTACTAACATGTTCCCGGTGATGGTGATGATGATGATGGTCCAGAGACCATACTGAAAAATCACCAAAGTAAGATATATTACTGATTACTGTCATTGCTAATTTTATGTTCATTTATTCTACAAATATCATTATTTTCTGTGTGCCGAAAACGACACTAGTTGCTGAAGATGCAGAGTTGAACAATTCATTCTAGTTCAAGAGGTCATAGTCTAATAGGATCACACAATACCACGGAGGAGTACCTACTCTGTTTAGGCATTAAATTCTAATCAGAATTCTTCTCCCTACCTTCAGTACTAGAGAAGAGCCCGGTGTCCCCCTTTTCCTGCCCTCAGAGGACTCTAAAGAGTACAGCAAAGAACAAACATTGTAACAGTCTCAACTCCTTCCATCCTCATCAGAGGGCATTCGACATTAGTAGGTCATCCAGATGCCACATCCAGTGCATACTACCATTCTCATGTTGCTCTCTGGGACTCATTTACTCTCTGTCATATACAAGATATGTGACCTAGATAGTAGGTTATGTTATCTCACACACGGGAGCTTGAGTCAGCCCTATGCATCATAGTTACAAGACATAGATATCCATCATGATTCAGCAAATATTTTCCAACATGGGCTTTCTGGTACAGCCCTTGTAACTGATGGTCTCATCACAGAGGCTGACCACCTCTGCTGTTTCTATCTGTTTGTGATATTATATGTCTGTTTTCAGATCTCAGTCATGAGCCTTAATAGAGTCATAGCAAATATACTCATTGCACAGTTCCTTGGTGCTTCAAGTCTGATTCTTCTTTCAGAAACCTTCCCTCTCTGAGCTAATTCTCCAGCCTCTAGAAGATCACTGGTCACTTACTACCAGAATCTTTGCCTCAGCCTGTGTTTGTTGTTCTTACTGTGTGTTCATATAGTTCATAATACTATTCATATCTTAACATTTAGTATACTTAGTACGATTCTTTGTTTCTCTACCTCCACTAGACTTAATTATTGTGGGGGTAACATGTAGCATTTACAACTTTAAATAAATTAATTGGTCTGAATTAATTTGGCAATTAGTAGATTCTAAGAATATATTCCAAGAAAATATGTATTTTACATATATTTATTATAAGATAAATATTTTATTACATATGTAATAAATTAATATGAATCATGTTATTATTTTTAAAATGGCAACTCTGAGTCCCTCATCTTTCATCTCTATCATTATCAACACTCCTATAGTGTCCCTGGGTGGTAGATGGGGGAAAGGGAGTTGAAGAAGGCACACTGATACTTAATCGTGTAGGCTAGAAAGGAATACACATTCCTTAAAATCATTGATTATAACAAGAACAGTCTTTCATTTCATTTATTACAACTGTTAAAGTGGTCCACCTGGATGTGAGAGAAACAAAGACATTTCCTCATTATATTCCTACAGTATGAAAAGACAGCATAAATCTTTGGCAGGCCCTGAATCATCTTTTTCAGGATCCAAACACACCTTTCATACAAAATACAACCAATTCCTCAAGCCAAAGTTCATTCAGTTCCTATCTAACTATTAACTGCTAACTTAAAGTTCAGGATTTCTAAATGATATTCACTATGTTCTGTTAAAAGTATATGCATTTAATTTATTCTGGTAACTTGGGAATGGAAAAGCTCTAGTACATAGATAAAGAAATCAACTTAGACTAAATGATGTATTTAAGTCGAGGGTGGCAGAATCGAGATTCATGCCCTAGACACTATCAGTGTACCTCCAGAACTCAGGCTCTTTCCCCTTTCCCACTCCACCTTCCCACCAGTGTTGTCAGTAGTGACATAAGAAGTTTCCCCTAAGGTAACTTTTTACATGGGTAAACTACTGTTCACCCAGCACATTTAATATTTCCATTACCTTTCTCAAAAAAAGGGGGTTTCTACTTAAAAAAGTTGAAGTAAAAAAATTCATCTGAGAGCAAAAGATAAAACTGGGACTGGAGAGCAAGAGCTGAGACAAGGGTATAGGCGTACTTGGAAGACCTCTGTCTAAGGCTGAGACATTATCGAAAGCAGAGAGAATATTTAGCATCTACCAACCTAACCCTAAAGCAAAATGCCCTCTGGCTAAAGTTCCCAGAGCATGCCACCTGACTAGTGCTAGGTCTAAACTGACTTGAAAGATGAACTGATAAATTATGACCAACCAACTGAAAATCATCACTATTTATTCTACAGAAAATGTTGTTGACAGGGCTAGTCCTATTCTGCAGTGATTAAGGGAGGTGGATCCCACTACAGTTCAGATTTGAACTACAATTCAAATCCTGGTCCCGATGACTTGAAAAACACATGGGCATATGTGCCTGCATGCTCCAAATCCCTATGGAATGGAGAAATGGAAAAGGGACTGCAGTATGACCACAACTCTTGAGAAGGTTTCTTTCTTCCCCTCTCTGTTTCTCTGTTCTCTCTGACATGCATACGCATTTTCTGGTAACTAAAAAAAAAAAAAAAAAAAAAGTTCCTGACAAACATAGCTAGTTACTGAGGGTTTTCATAAACCCGATTTGTCTTGTCAGTGTGGATGTCCTTAATTCACCCTAATGTAGCATGGGATTAATTTTTAAGGACATACGAAATATGTCAAATATTTTTCCTATTTTCTCAACATGTATTTTTGTTGATTTTGTTTATTCAATTAAAACTATTTTATATTTAATAACATTTCCTTTAACTGAAATATTTTTTAAAATATGTAGTAAAATTTTCCCAAGTGTGTTAAGTTCCCCTAGAAAGCTTCATAAGAACTATTGTACCTACTTTAACATTCAGAGTTAGCTGAAATATAGATCGAATTTATCATGAAACTGACTGTAATGACCTTTGAGTGCAAAATTTTAGGCTCCCTTAAAAGCTAACAATGAGAAGATATAAACTTGTGATAAACCTGTCTCAGAACTTCCCACATTTGACCAAGTAGAAAATTAGCTCCTACATGCTCTGTTTGATGTGACCCAGAGGAGGATAAAGGGACAGATACTGATCACTCAAGCTGAAGTCATAAACTTAGGAAAGATAGCTTTAATTCTTAGGTCAGAGATTCAAACTTGTTTTGAGCTGACCCCCATTGCCAATTTTAAAAGACCTATATTCTAAACCATTGCTTCCCCTACTCTCTACTCTCAGCAGTGCCCATAATACCAGTTGAGGTTTGCAAGTCTATGCAAGCAGGAAAAAGCATGTTACCCACACAATTCTCATTTATCTGGGCCTAGGTGGGGGATATACGGTCCAATCTAAATGCAGAATTGTGAAGGAAGTAATATTACTCTATAGTGAGTCTGGATGATCTTTATTGTTTTGTTCCTTAGTAGCATACCATTTCCAGCATTCCAATGTTCAGAGATTTTGTTCCTTTCCTGATTATATACTAACCTGAATGGATCCTGATAATTCCCAGGACTGGACCATAAACTTCCAGCCATAGGCTTGCTAACCAACCAGGCCTCAGGATCTGCAGCTGAGGGAGTCAAAATGTTGGATTTTGTCTGAGAGTTGACACATGTCCTCATCCTTCACAGTGACTGGGTCCTCTTGTCCTTAGTGCACTGTTTGTTTTGCTTTCTTACTGATAATACTTTACATTAATTATTATCAGAAATTAATGCCTTTCTTTTCTGATTTGACCTATCTCATCATTTCTAAAATATGTTTCATTTTTGATAGCTCCTATCTTTAAAAACTCTAACATGCACTTTAAAATCAGTGGCATCTTTAGGCTAGGTGGCATGTGTGACATGGTTATAATTACTCATATTTGCTTGTTATCCCTGGTGTCAGGAATACACAACTGCAACCCCTTTGTTTCATTCAACAAACTACCTATGTAGGCCCATTTAATAAGGAAGCATGAGTCCTAGCTCTTGTCTAAACCTTTAGCTGACACTTTATAGTAAGCTAATGGAAGGACCAAATCAGAGCTTTACAGAAAGAATGCCAGCAGGTTAGAAGAAAATGGTAAAGAGCAGAGAGAAGTCTTTAAAAAAGGTTTATCACCAGTACCCTTAAAATCATAGAGTAGTGACTCAAACTTGAGCGTGTATCAGAGTCACCCTGTAGGGTTTGTTGAACACATAGTGCGGACTCCAGTCCAGAGTTTTGTTTTAGGACAGCTAGTGGCATGATGGTTAAGGCAACTGGATCCCACATGGCTGGCTGTGTGCTTTGCAATTTGAGTCCTTGATCTGATGGCTTGAAAAACACACCCATTGCATGTGTGTAGGTGCTCAAAATCCCAAAGGGAGAATTGCTTTTTCACATTATCTCTATATATACTTCTCTTTCTCTAGCAAGTGCATAGACGCTTTTTTCTTATTATTATTTATTTACATTTTAGTGCATATACTCTTTCACAATTAAAAAAAAAAAAAGCTTCTGTTTCAGTAAAGACCTGGTGTTGAAAGCAAAAAATGTGCATTTCTAACAAGATTCCAGATGATGCTGATCCTGCTGATCCAGGGATCACATTTTCAGAATCAGTGTCCTAGAGAATGATTAGATATAAAAAAATATCTCTCCATCTGCTAGCTATTAGGGCAGAATGAAGACAGCTTGGCACTGAGTCAGCTTCCAGAGTTGGCTTTCTAGAACTTGCAAGCAAAGTTTTCTGTTTCCTGAGCCATAAAAATGTTCCTCCACTGTCCTCTATGGACTTTCTTCTTTTGCTTCCCCAGCCTGTCACTATTACCTCAATATCTCCTTGCCGAAGCACTGGCCTTTGCAGCTATCTTTTGGATCTTGGACAGCATTTGGCCCTTTTGCTTCTCCTTTCACAGTGGATATTCAAAATTCTTGGTGTGAACAGGTTGCAGAGGAGAAGGGCATCTGGAAGGGCGGATGAATTGGCCCTTGGGATTCATTCAAGAGAGTTTAGTAAGCTGGAGGGAGGATTTAGTGCAAAATCCTACAACAGAAAACAATATTTTACATTTTTATACTGCTGCACGTCCTTCCCTAGTTAATCTTAAATTTTAGGTTGTGTTTTCCTCCCCTAGAATTGAGAAACTGAAACTCTGTCCAAATCTGTCTTCTCAATAGGTAATTCCCATGTGCTCCAAAAGTGAAGCAATGAATATTCCTTCAGCATGTAACAAATATAAATTTTACTTCCACAAATAAGATGTTTGCAAACAAGGATTTTGCTTTATTTTTGCACCTGACATGCTTCTCTTGACTCTTCAGCCCATCATCTGAGCTCCCATCTGCTTGGAGCAAGCTGGTCATGCTTTCCCATTTTAGTAAACTCAGTGCAATCTAAAAATATTCCACTCAAAACTAGACATTACAAATGTAGGCACTGCTCATTGCAAAACTTCTCCCTCTAGGTTGCTTGTTGTCCTTGCACAACTGCACATAGGTACAGGAAAGAATTTTCAGAGGAAGGGCAAGGCCAGAGCCCAGTACTGTCCTATGGCTCTAGAAATGCCCAGGTTCCAAGGCCTTGGTGGGTAGAACTCACAGCTGACTCTTAAGAGGCACATTGGATATGCTTAGGACCTCAGTGACTAATTGGAGATGGAAATCCAGGTAAGATATGTTTTGCTTTTAGCATCTTCCTAAATCTCCCCACCTGCCAAGCAGTGACCTTTCTTTCCATAATAGTTCTATTTATCAGATTGCTTTCCTTTCTGAGTAGTTTTTTGACTGACAGCAAGCAAACACATGCTGCCAGCTAAGAAAGGCCCCCTACAATCTCTGACCTTAGGAAATTTGGAAATTCCTACCTTGTACACATGGGGGAGTCTTGCCTTCTTCTATCTCTATCTGCACTGTATCTTTATGCTGTCCTTCCTTACTGCCCAGCTGTTATACCTGGATCTGGGGTTCTGCAAAGCAGTTACATATTCTAAGTCATCCTAAGCTTGGAAGGAAATTCATCTGTTGTTCCCATTACCAAGACTATCCAGCTGGAAACCATGCACATCATTGTTTATCTCTTTATGGCCCCAACTCGTATTTCCTGCAACTTCTCAGATAAGTAGTGTAGGGAAGGAGTAGAGGATAGTAGGGATGTTGAGTTGAGAGAATTAAAATAATATACTTTATGTATTTATGGTGGTGGAGGATTGGGGTAGGGTCTCTTACTACCAGGAAAAGGTGCTTCATTTTACTTCAGAAGTTAAATAATGTGGTGCAACAGTAACACAACTTGATCTATGTGGGCAGGTCCTGGGTTCATGTCTCAGGGTCCCCCTGTACATACTGGGTGCAGGATATAAACATGCTCATGATCCAGGTTGGCTGAGCCTGGAGGTGGATCACATTATGAGGACTTTGATGGGGTAGCTTGCTCTCTTTCTCATGGGAAAAATAATTAAGCAAACTTTTAAAAAAGAAGCTAAATAATGTGAACTTATTTGTGCTCTTTTGTATGTCTCTTCTACATATAAGGGGAAGGTGCAAGTGAATAGCGTAAAGAAACAAGAAGGAGGCATTCATTGATAGCTTATACCATGTCATTTTATACTTCACTTTCTGGTGAGTGTGAGTTTTCAGGCATCACACTTCTCAACTAAGTATTCTACCAAATTTATAGCATGAGTGGTTAACGAACGTGCCTCTGAGCCAAAGGTAATGAATTAGCTCATCAGACATTCATTGTGTACCCTCCAAATCCTAAATCTGTGTGAGGAACTAATAACTAGATAATGAATAGATGAATGCAAATGGTAGGAACACTGGAGTTGGGCAGAAGATCAAGACACATTTCTTAGAGGAGTTTGAGTGATGAAATGTTAACCCCAGCTGACCAATGGCTTTTGTTTTGTTTTTAGATTTTTGCCAGAGGGTGCATGAACTTGCTGAAGAGAGACAGAGAGAGATAGGGAGAAGAAAAGTGAGAAATCACTCCCCCAAGGGCAATGACCATGCCACCATCCCTTCTCCTCCATTATCCTTTTGGGATTTTGGGCATGTACACAATTCCACCTGACCTAAGTTTTAAGCCATCAGGCCCAGGATTCACGGCCATGTGGAAGTCCAGTGTCTTAAACACTACACCACCTGCTGACCCCTGACCATTGGGTTTTAAGAGCTCATATAGGAGTAACACATTTGTATGACCAAAAATGTCCTACATAATAGATGGCCCACTTCAGTAATTGCAGTCACAAGATTTTATAGTGCTTATTTGTGTCTATGCTTGTCTATTTTAGACTACAAACACTTTGAAGGCAAAGAATGTGCTTTATTCATTGCCAGCACCTCAAAGATTACCTGGCACATATGAGGTACATTATAAGAACCACTAATTTGTTGTAGCATTATTATTATTAATAGAATGGTAGGTAACGGTCCAAAAATTATTAAACTTGAGAATTACTTGACAGAAACAAATGTAATCATTCTTTAACTACTGGTATAAAAATTGCACTCCTATATCAACCACTCATACTTGAAATTAAAATGGAATCTCTCTCATAACAATATTAAAAGAAGAAAATTAATGGTTTTACATTAATGAGCTTCCTGGTTTATTACTTAATAAATTACTGTTGCTTACAAGAAATATTTTAAAAGACTTTAACTGTCAGATGTACTATATTCTATGCATATTGATGGCATATGAAATTATTCTGACTTTTTTTACAAAAGAGAAAAAAGTAATTTGAAGAATTATAAGGATGCAAAAATGCTTGCTCTGGTAACCTGATGTTTTTATTATTATATCAAATATATCACAAATAAATCATGGCCATTTTATTATTGCATCTTGTTAAATTGTATGAAGATTTAATTTAAGGCTGATGTTGATAACATTGTAGACAAATGAAGCATGTTCTTTTCATGGATGGTTTTATAGCATAGACAAGTGATAAGTTAAAAATCAGAATCTCCATTATAAATTTTCAAAGGTGCTTTGTTCCCTGGATTAAAATTTAGTACCAAATCCTAAAACCAGAGTTTCTTACTAATTAAAAGAAATTATTTTACCCTAGGTAAAAGATGCAAAATTACAAAGAAGTTGATGTGTCTCTCTTTCCTAGTATTATTTAAAGATAATATCTATTCATGCAGGGTGATAAATCACCAAAGGCAACATCAGGTAGTATAAATATGATTAAACTTTAAATGTAAAAAAAAAATAGACTTATTTATTTAATTTTATTTTTTCATTCATTTACTTTAATTTGACCAGAGAGAGAGAAAAGAGAGAAAGAGGGAAAGTGAGAAAGCAAGTCACCATGTCCAGGACTTGAACCATGGTTAGTTGTGTGGAAGTGTCTAGTGCCTTAACCACCACACCACTTTCTGGTCCCCTAAGTTTATTTTTTTTTAGGTTTTTCCTGTTGAGTGCATGTGCTCACCAGAGAGAGACAGAGCAAGGGAAGGTAAGAAACCATCTCCCATCGGGGGAGAGCCATATTACAATCCTTTCTCTTCCATTCTCTTCTCAGGATTTTGAGCACGCATGTACATGTGCCTGGTATAATCTTTAAGTCACCGGCACTGGATCTGGGACTTTAACCATAGTGAGCCATATGGAAATCCAGCACCTTGATCATCATGTGACCTGTTGACCCCATGTCTATGAAATTCTTAAATCTAGCAAGCTAAATGAGCAATTTGACTCCTCTGGGTCATTCTTCCTTATGTGTTAGTGAAATGAAAAGTTTAGATAAAAAGATGTCTGAAATCTTTACATGTGTCTATCTATCTATCATCTATCTATCTTTCTCTATCATGTGATCATAAACCTAGGGTCTGTCACTACTAGGATTTACTTATATTGTTAAATCATCAGTCATCTCCACCAAATGTATTTTTTAGCAATAACAGCAGACTACACATGGAACACGTTCCATCTTCCCACTAACATGCTGTGTTTCCTTGAGCTCTGTTACAGACCATAAGAATCCATTTCATTCTTCAAGATTAGTACAAACACCATCCTGGTACAGTTCATGTATTGTTTAAGAGTCCTTACACAAACACATGTTTAAAGAGTATTTAATTTGGCAAAATATATAACTTTGCAAATTAGTTACATTAGACTTGTAATAGACACATTGTAAATAACAATTAATGTCTGTAATACACAAGGATATTATACTTTGGTATAATTTAGATCTTGAAAGATTAATTTGCATAATAGACTATGACCACTTAAAAAATGACAATAATGCCTAGCTCAAAGTACTTTATTATAAAAGCAGACACATTCACATGGGAGCTAATTTTCTATTTGGCTTCTTTCTGTAAATCAATATCCAAGGAAGCCTAATGTTTCTTAAGCTAAAAACAGAATGAATTGCTTCAGGGAATGAGATTCCACACCTGACCAATATTCACTAGCTCCAAGACAGGAAAATCTTTATTGTTTATTGCTACATCCAAAGGCCGTATTAACTACTTAATTGCAAGTAGTATTATGTTAAATATTAATATAACAGGGCTTGGACTTAAGAGAAAACACCTTAAATAATATGACCGGAGCATGCATTTAACACATACATTCTCATATATCTCAAATGTAGTTGCCCTTCATGAATAGAAAGTGAATTTTTCAAGTTTGGTGAGAGGGAAGGCAATTATAAATCTCTCTCGGGCTGTTATAGTTTAAGCCAATTTTCTTCAATTTTGTCAACTGTTGGGCTTTCTGGCAGTCTTTTTTTTTTTTTAATTGAATAACTATTAAATTTCTCTAAAGTTTTATTTTTTTGCCAGTAGAAAAAACCTTGTTCATTGCATATTTCTTTCACAGGATGTTCAATTAAAGAATCTTTGTAGGACCAGCAGTTGGTGTATGTCACTGGCTATGTCACTGGACTCCCATGTAGTCGACCACAGTTTGAGTCCTGGCCCCTGTGGCTTAAATGCCGGGCACTTGTACATGTGTGCCCAAGACCCCAAGAGGAGAATGGAGGAGAAGGGATTGCGGCATGGCCGTGCCCCCTGGGGGGGGTGATTTCTCGTTTTCTGTCTCTCTGTCTCTCTCTGTCTTTGCACGTGCTCTGTAGCAAAAACCTCTAAAAAAAGGAAAACAAAAAAGAAAAAGAAAGAATCTTTGCAGCAGTTCTCTAAACTCTCTATAGTTTTTACAACACATTTTAGTTTGAAAATCACACATCACTGATGTCCCAACTGATTTTTCTCTCCAAAATAATGGCTAGACTATCTCATGATCATTTTTTATGTATGAAATGTCATGTTTGCTGTTTACACTGCAAACAGGATTTCATCGAAAACTTGAAGCAAGCCTGTCAACAATAATGCTTTGCTTTTCTGTATAGCCCATATCCTGTCAAACCTTTGCCTGTTTAAACTCGAGCAAAAACTCCTTCCTTGTGTGTAATATGTAACATTTATCCTACGTAAATGTCTTTAATAAATACTTCAGTGTACAAGAGCATTTTTAAAAAGTTTTGGCTATGAAGTGCATGCACCTGCCAGGGAGAGACAGAGAGGGAAAGTGAGAAATCACCCCTCAGGGAAGATGGCCATGCTGCAATCTCTTCCCTATTTTCCTGTCAGGATCTTCCAGAGGCCAGGTCCAGAACTTGAACCTTGAAAGTGGAATCCAAGCTGCCTTAACCTTATGCCACCTGCTGACTCACAGGTTCACTTTAGTTCTGCATTTAATCTCCTGAGATGCTGAACTTGTTCATGAAGGGTAGCATTCTCTAAAGTTTCTCACTTGTAAGTGTTTACTCAGGCCATTCCCTGATTAAAACATGGACAAGCAACAAACGAAGAACTTAGCACTGTGTAATAGCATTTTCTTAACGCATCTCCAATGTGATGTTAACTTATTCATAAACATTTTATAGGATAGGATCCTAAAACTAGTTATATATCCAATGAATGATGGTGTTTTCTCTATATGACGTACAGACTCATGCTATGTGAGAGTAAATTAAAATCTTTGAAGATAGATTAGGTCTCTCATTTGCCATAAATCTCTCCAGACTGTGATGAGAGCCACTTTTCCTAACTGAAGAAAGACTTGTTGATAGAAAAAAAATCTAAGAGTACTAGAGAAGGTTGTTCTTTTTTTTTTTTTTTTTTTTTTTTTTTTTTTTAAAAAAATTTTTTTACTCCTTTTGGGTGTTTT
>NW_006159443.1:4359112-4402735 GCF_000334495.1 Tupaia belangeri chinensis
TTGTTTTTTTTTTTTTAAATAAATCTTTAGTCCATGTCAGGTTGGCTTTATCAAGCTACCTTCTGGCTTTCCTTTAAGGGAGGATAAACTGTTCTTCTTATTCTGGCCTCCGTCCTGAACCCACAAAATTCACTAGGCTATGTTTCTAGTAGAGTGATTTATTCTACCTAAAAGGCAGGAAGACCCCTCCCCCAACAACCCTCCTCTTTGGTACCCTCTTTGTTCATATAGGAACAGACCTAGTCAGGTCAGGTGGTCCTCAAGGCAACACCAATTGGTTTTTGTTTCTTCACTTTCCCCCCCTAACCTTCAACCGTCTATCTTCAAATGTGGCCAGCAGAGCCATCTTACACTCACTTCGTCTCTAGAAATAACAGCTCTTACTGGTCTTAAAATTCATATCAATAGGAGAAATAAGAGACCTTTCTTTGGACTCAAGCCAAAATTGCATGCCCTAGGATACCTTATAAAAGGGGCTTAAGTTGAGGCATTGGGTGCTCGTGTAGCTAATAATAAAGTGATACTGTGATTCCTATCTTTCTATTATTTTTCAGTCTATAGTGACCCTAGGGCTGTGCATGAAAAAGAGATCAGACAGGTCACAAATACCTTAGGATCCTTGGTGTAGTTTGGTCATTTCCCAGAAATTCAGGTGCCTGGGACTTGGCTGTATTGTAAAGGTGTTAAGAGAAAACTTGATCCTTTAATGATGTGCCAGAGTTGGGCCTTTTGGTGTGATAAGTTTATCAGGAACAAGGCTCCTATGATTCAGTTCTGGCATGTTTTTAAGAAGGGAAAGAAGACTAGAGAAGAGAGAATCTTGAGATAGCTGCTCTACTCAAGACTCTGCTCTCTTCTAGATATTATCCCTCCATCAGAAATTGGTTCCTGGACTCTGTACCTTCAAACCATGAGCAGAATTAACTATTTCTTTATACATCACCCAGATTCACATATTTCTGTAGGAAATTCAGTAACAACCTAAGATGCTTCCTGATTATAAAATCATAAAAGAGACAAACTTCACCTTAAATTTTTTTAGAGATTTTTGCTATAGGATGCACACACTCACTGAAGAGACAGAGAGACAGAAAGTGAAAAATTACCACCCCCCACACCCCGGGATAATGGTCAAGCTGTGATCCCTTCTCCATTCTCCTCTTAGGATTTTGGGGCATACATACATATGCGCCCAGCATGAGTTTTAAGCCACCAGGTCCAGGACTATGTGGGAGTCTGGCAACATAACTATTAGGCCATCTGCTGGTCCCTCACCTTAATGTTTAACATTGGTTTTAACATAAAGGCCTAATGGATATTTTCATTGGGAAATAATTTACCAGACAGAGAGATGGTGTGATGGGTTTTATCTGGTGTAGTCTATTTGGCTTCTTTTGAAAGAAAAGAAATGATTTATTTTGGAGCTAAGTAGGTTTTTCCAAGAGCTTGCAATGTCCATTAGCTTAGTCAGCAAGGATCTCATTCTGCCTGAATATAAAAAACACTTTTTTTTTCTCTGAGAAAAACTTTTGTACTCTTTCCTGGGAAGAATTTTAGAGGTTATTTTTTTTCCTTTAGAATATTTAATTTTTATTCTTGGATAGAGGAACAGGAATCTCAGTGTATAAAGAAGAATATCAGATATGTGCCTCTGCATAGGTTCTACCATGGAGTGCCTCTCCTCACCCAATAAAAAGACTATAAACCGTGTGGGTACATAGAAGGGAAGAGGGGAAGGGCCACTGCCACTCATTTTCCCACTCCAGACCTGCCCTTGCTCACTATCCCTTTTCTCTTTCTAGTTGATTTCATGATGTGTCATATTTCAGTTCATCTCCTACTATCCTAAAACACCCTCTCTCTCTCCTTTTTCACAAATTTTATTGCCAAGACTTGACCTTGCCTTCATCTTAGTCTCCATACTCTTCCTGGGAGACTTCAGATACTCTGAGGGTGGATCCAGGTTTCATAGGTCATGAAGTTTATCCAGTTTGCTGGAACCTCAGGCAGATCCTCTAAGTCTCATTGTTTGGAAAGCTTAACAAAACCATTGACTATGAAAAATGTGCTGCTTATTAAGCAATTGCCTATAACTTCAATCCTACAGTTCTATACCCCATCTCTGACACTGAGACTGGCGCTCTATAAACCACTTATTCTCTTGCCAGGTGGCTTTCTACTAGGTTCTACCATAAAGAGTGCAAGGGAAGACTGGAAATCTGGAGGAGGGCTCCTACCTGCATACCTCTCTATCCTGACTCTATCATCCCAGTAGTGTTTCTTCAAACGGGGAGCAGCAGTTCATTTAAGTTGAGGGGCCAGCAGGTGGTATAGTGTTTACAGCACTGGACTCCCACATAACTGACTGTGGTTTGAGTCCCAAACCTGGTGGCTTGAAAATTATATTGGGCACATATGCATGCATGAGGAGGAGGAGAATGGAGGGGCAAAAAATTACAGCATGGCCATCCCCTTTAGGGGGTGACTTGTCACTTTCCTTCTCATTGTCTCTCTGTGTGTCTCTAGTGAGTGCATGCACCTTATGGCAAAAACTTAAAAAAAAAAAGTAATAGTAGATTTTAACATGTGTGTTTTCCTGCATTACTAATAGAAGAAATGTCATCACATGATTTCAGACCACTAGCCGGCTCTTCTCCATCTTTAAGATTTGAGTCAGTTCTCTGTAGCTCTCCTGAATCTTCTAAGTTTTAACAATTCTAACTTTCTCCTTTGTTTACCAGCCCCCGGAAATGTAGAAACTTCCTGTATTTAATCCTCCATGACACATTAGGGTCACTTTTGCCTAAATATTGAGGATAATTTACATACAGCAAAGTTTACTTATTTTAATGTAACTTTTTTAGTTTTGATAACTATGTGAAATCATTTAACAACCACAAAAATTAAGATGTCAACATTCCATCATTACAAATTATGCACCCCAAGGATAATTATGCAAATTATCCTTTCATGCACCCCAAATATACTTTGTATATAATGACCCTACCCTTTCTTTTTGATCTTTTCATCATTGTTATTTGTCCATTCTTCCTGATGTGCGAGGGTAAACATCGTTGAGTTTTGCCCCCAAGAAAAACACAAGTTGTAGAAGAAAATCTTTTTACTCCATAGACCATGTTGTGATATTTTAATGTATCTAATATTTCCAAGTGCTGTTAGAAAATTTCCACTTCAATGATCATATAATGTCATCGCTGTCAAATCTTAATGGCTCTGATAGAACGTGTTGGATATGTGGAACATGAGTAACATTGTTCTGATTAAGTTGGGTAGTTTTTGTTTTGTGTTCTTTTTTTACAGAGAGAACTATTGTAAGAATTTATTGGGAACCAGCAGTTAGCGTAATGGCTATGTGGCTGGACTCCCATGTAGTCAACAGCAGTTCACGTCCCGGACCCAGTGGCTTTAAACTCACGCCGGGCATGTGTGCGTGCGTGCCCAAGATCCCGAGAGGAGAATGGAGGAGAAGGGATTGCGGCGTGACCATCCCCCCTGGGGGGTGATTTCTCGCTTTCTGTCTCTCTGTCTCTCTGTCTGTCTGGTGAGCACATGTGCCCTATAGCAAAAATCTCTCCAAAAAAAAAAAAAAAAAGAATTCATTAATTAATCATTGTGAATTTCATGCAGAGAAATAACCATTTTTCTAAATAACAGTTTTTCATAAATGTCCTCTATGATGAAGGTAACACATTTCTATGGCATTGTCTTCTAAAATGTTCATGAGGAAAAAGCAGAAGAAAGAAGAAAGCTTTCAAGAATTACTTAAGGTAATCAAAGGGACTTAATTAAAGGGGACCAAGTCACTCATTTATTCAAAAACTCTTGCAAGAGGTGATGATCACCAAGGTGACATTCAGTTAAAAATAAATGCAAGTTGAGGTTCAAATTCAGCCTCAAATTTTGTCAGCTGCACAAATGGCAAACCATAGTAAATAAATAATGATAGATTTTCAAGTGAATAGAAAATGAACTTTTTTAAGAAATATCTGTTTCAAGTTCTTGAAGGTTAAAAATGTTGGTGGGAAAATTACAGACCGCAGTATAAATTCTGAGATGACTTTTAAAATCATGTAAGACAATTATATCACTTATAAAGTTATCTGATTAACGTTTCTATGGCTACAAAAAACCCAAAACAGTATATCTAGAAAAAAAATAAGCAAAGAGATACAGCATCTAAATGATGCCATGAATGAAAAAAATTTAACAGACATCTATAGAACTTTCCACCCAACAACCACTAAATATACATTTTTCTCACCCTGGCATGGAAGCTTTTTGAAGACTGACCACATGATAAGGCACAAAACAAGTCTGTACAAATTCAGAGGCATAGAAACTATATTCAGCATTTTCTCTAACCATGATAGAATTAAATTGGAAATTAATTTCAGGAAAAAACCTTGAAAATATGCAACTATATGGAAACTAAACAACTTACAAAGACTTCATAACCACTGAAGAAATTAAGACCAAAAACAAAAGATTCATTGAAACCAAGGATTACAAGTACACATTTCCATAATTTATTGGACAGAACAAAAACAGTCATAAGAGAGAAGTTCATAGCAATTGATGTTTTTTTTTTTAAAAAAAAAAAAAGTGGAAAGGTGACAGATAACCTAACAACACAGCTCAAGGAACTGGAAAAACAACAACAGCAACAAAAATTCCAGGAGAAAAGAAATAATAAAGATTGAAGCAGGAATAAATGAAATCTAGAATAAATTAATTACACAGAAAATAAACCACAACTGGTTTTTTTAGAATATAAGCAAAATTGATACACCATTAGTTAGACTAATTAAGAAGAGAGAATGGAACCAGATAAATCTAATTCATTATGAAACAGGCAATATTGCAACAAATATATTAGAAATATAAAAAATAATTAGATTTTTTATATTTCTAATATATTTGTGAGCTACTATATACTAACAAACAAGAAAACCCAGATGAGATGGATAAATTTCTGGATACAAAGACTGAATCAGGAAGACTTGGAAAATATGAATAGAACAATAACAAGCAATAAAATTTAATCAGTAATACATAACCTGCCAACAGAGAAAAGTCCAGGTCTTTATGGTGTCACTTCTGAATTCTACAAAACTTTTAAAGAATTCTACTCAAACTCTTTCTAAAAATCCAAAAGGAAAAAACCCTCCTACATTTTTTTAATGAAACCTCCATCACACTTATCCCCAAAACAGATAAGGACATAACCAAAAAAGAAAACAGCAGACCAATATCTCTGATGAATATAGGTGAAAAAAATTTCAAGATACTAGCAAATTGTATCCAATGACACATTAAACAGATTATATACCACAATCAGGTAAGCTTTATTCCAGGGATGCAAGGATGGTTCAACAAACACACAACCATGAATATAATAGACCATATTAATGAAAGGAAGATTAAAACCATATCACCATATCAGTTGATACATTTGGTAAAATACAATATCCTTCATGATTAAGACCCTCAGCAAAATTGACATAGAAGGGACATATCTCAACACAATAAAATCTATATATAAAAACCCATAGCTAATATAATATTGAAATAGAAAAGGATAAGGCTGCCCACTTTCTCCACTCTTTTTCAGAATTGTACTGGAAGTCCTAGTCATTGCAATCAGACAAGTGAATAAAAGACATTCAAATAGGGAAAAAAGAAGTGAAAGTATCTCTACTTGTAGATGACATAGTTATGTAATAGAAAACCTAAAAGAATCCACCAATCCAACTGCATCTCAGTTTCCATATCCCCAAGGCTAGTTTTTGCCAGGCAGAAATCTAGACTATACCCCCACATCCTTCTCTTTCATCTTTACAATCTACAGACTAGACAATCAGGAGAAAAAAAAAAAAACATGAAAGCCTATTGTTGGTCATTTGATGTATTTGAGAGTCTGAGAGTATGCATCTTTTAAAAGTTTAAACATTATTCCCCTATTTACAAGAATAATACCTGAAGGCGGAAAAAAGTTTAAAAACATTGAAAAGGGTAAACAATGAATTTCAGTTATTTCATTTTTTTCGTAAAATGTAAGATATATAACATAAAAATACATAATACTATTATACATTATTTAACTTACAAATTACACAATTTGCCATACAAATACAAATATTATAATGTAATACATGTATATAGCATAGACTATAAAAATAAATGACATGTACTATATATTGTCTTCCTTCTAGCATGCACATTAATCTCCATTTAATCAGTCATCGGGAAAGTCATCATATTTTTCTATGCAAAAATGTGTTATGACTTTCCCAATGACCCAATAATATTCTCTGGAATAGTCCTTATAATTAATATGTGGAATCAACTGGCAATGTCCTTTAGCTAAGAGGAGATAGATACATGCTCTATGGGTCTGTTAGAGTTTTGACAAAAAACATTGGATCATCAAATCAATGGTTTTTGTAGCCTTAACAATTTATCAGTAACTATTTTCCATGCGAATAATTTATTCTTCTACCTCATGAATTTTTATAGCTGCATTGTAATCCATTATATGGATTTTACTCTGGTTAACTTAACCTCTCTCTGCTTAAGAGCATTCTAACTTTTATTGGACCATATGGCTTTAGGTCTTTTGGGATATGCTAGGGACAGAGACAATCTGCTTACCTTCACAGCCCAGGGAATTTGGACTGGCCCCCTCCGAGGACATTACTTTTGAAAGAATGTATTTGTGCACCGGTAGTTTCCATACTAACAGATACATGGAGAAAAATGGACCATCAACTCCAGCTCACTTCCATTTATTTTATTTTTCAGGAAATCTGTGTGACTTCACCTGTTTTATGGGGAAAACATTCAGTTCTGTTTTTCAGCCTCTCCTTCACAGCTCCTTCTCAGCCAAAACCTTGAAGGATACTGTACTTGGTTTTATTAAGAGAGAAACTTACAGTACTCAGAAACATCTATTCAGTTTACTTCACAGCAGGTTTGAGGTGGCTGGTGTTCCCAACAGACACAAATACCTGCAACACAGTAGCCTAAATAACCAAGGGGAGTAAGAAGAAGGTGAGAGAAAAAACGTAAAAGGAATACATAAGTAAGCCCATAGAATCAGAGCAAAATGACATTCATCATGGCTCAAGTGTTATGTTCTGTTTCATTGGGAAAGGTGAATAACTTTTATAATGCCAATCATTAACTTTCATTTCATCATTATCCAACATCTGCTATATGCATGACCATACCTACCCCTTTCCTAATTGTTACCATTGGGTCAGCAGTAGAAGGTAGGGGATTTATTGTCTACACCTTTTTTTTTGAGAACCAACTCTTCATGTGGCAGTTACATGGTTGCTCCCGTCTGCAGTATCAATTTGCTAGACTAGTAGCTTTTCTTGGAGGAAAGAATAATAAAATGCACTTGGCTTTTCTCATCTGTCCCAATACTTTCACTAAACCAATCAGTAGGAATTATATCTAACTTTTGCACTTTTTAAAAATGTGGTTTATACTGGCAGCAGACTAAATAAAACATACTGGAGATGTTTGGAAGTGGCAAATCTCAAAGGCACAGGGTAGTCTGACTTAGTAATTGACAACTAGAGCATGAGCAATAGTCTGTTTCCAAGATGAAGGTTACAAAAAACCCCACGTGTACTGCTTTTGGGCATGAGATTATAGGTTCTGTAACTTGAGATAAACAGAATTCGCATGAGTTTAAGTCATATTGGATATCTCTAGTTCAAGCCTTCTTGCCAAGTTTAGCCACAAATTTTATTCAATTATAAGTACATAAAATTAGCACTTGGTCTAATTCATTTAGATCATTGATAATTATCATTACAAAATATTCTTAACATACCTGGATAATATTAAAACTAATCAATCATATAGCCAGTAAGTACCATATATCAGTATTTTTAAAGTCTCCATAATTAGTAAACAGATCATTCAACCATTGTAAATCTAGTGGAAATGATTCATGACTAACTATTGGGTATTTATTTATTTATTTATTTAAATTTTTGAGAGGTTTTTGCTATGGGGCACGTTTGCTCACCAGACAGACGAGAGAGACAGAAAGCAAGAAATCACTCCCCGCAGGGGGTATGGCCACACTGCAATCCCTTCTCCTCCATTCTCCTCTGGGCTCTTGGGCACCACACATGTGCCCGGCGTGAATTTAAGCCACCAGGTCCAGGACTTAAACCGTGGTCAACTATATGGGAGTCCAGCAACGTAGCCATTACACCAACTGCTGGTCTCAGGTTTTTAGAAAAGTTACGACACATTTACTTTGTCAACAACCCAATATAGTATGAATGTTACTACTAGTATTTCAAATCAAATAGCTAGTGGAGATCTAGAAAGACTGAGAAATTTGGATTGAGATTGAGATTGAAAGGAAGAGAGAGATCTTATGGGACTAAACCTTTTTTTAAAAAATCTTTCTTCCATAGTTTGTTTATTTTTTAAACATTCAACCACTGTGTATCATTAAAGATCATAAAATAAATTTTCCCGGCATGAATACACTGTATATTAGTCCAGTTAAAAGTGTTATTGTGCACATTATTTTTATTGCCCCTTGGCATTATCCCTTACGCTTTCCTGTGTAGACTGTCAATTGACTAGTAAAAGGAAGCACACCTGAAAGGAGAACTCATTTATGTGACTGCTGTGGACCGTGAGTTCTTTTTTGTTTTTTGAGAGGTTTCTGTTTAGGGCATGTGTGCTCGCCAGAGAGACAGAGAGAGAAAGAGAGACAGAAAGCAAGAAATCACCCCCCCCCCCCCAGGGGGGATGGCCTTGCCACAATCCCTCCTCCTCCATTCTCCTCTCAGGACCTTGGGCACGCACGCACATGTGCCTGGTGTGAGTTTAACCAACTGGGTCCGGGACTTGAATCACAGTTAACTACATAGGAGTCCAGCAACATGGCCATTACGCCAACCGCTGGCCCCAGACCATGACGTTTTATTATGATAAGCAGTGCGATGCGCTGGGTCAGTGGGATGAGGAACAAGCAGGCTATCTTGCAAACAACTGCATGATGTGAGAAAGTTTTAACAAGCCAAAGGTGAGTGGGTTTTAAACAATTATCAAAATTAAAAATAGTGGGGCAGCAAGTATATTAAACAAATGTATTACACCTCTCCTATCCTACCCTATCTCAGCTCATTCAAATAAAATCAGAGCAGATTTCCCATTCATTCTTTTAGTCACTAATGGGTCACAACCCACAGTTTCAGAAGCTCTAGCATATAGTATTAGATTCAGAAATGTTTTGGTTGCTCCTTCCCATTAATAAATATTTTTGGAAAATAAAACTACCAGATATGTGAATATTTATTTATGGTAATATATGGCTACTGTTAGTACTGTGTTTTCTAAATATAAGAAAATATTTCTTAATTTTAGGTAAGATCTCTTATATACCCATTGGTGAGATCAAAGTCAAGCTTCCCTTCTGACCATTTGTGTGATTTGAGCCTGGACTTTAAACTCTCTGACCTTAAAATTTCTCACCTGTGCACCAGCCAGTGGTGTGGTGAAGGCAGGTGTATCCCACATGAACATGTGCAGTTTGACACCTGGACCTTGCAGCCTGAAAAACATAGCCATAGAAAATCCATTTAAACAGTTCTCATGTTATGGTGACTCTTGAAGTAGGTTTCAGATTTACTTTTTGATGCAGTGAATAGTTTTATCATTCAGAAGATGCAATATATAAGACGACACATTGTTGTCAGAGAAGTAACATTTTGCAATTGCTATTGGCTGGCGCTCTCTTTTTATTAACTGTCTTGCTGGTAAATCTGAATGTAAGCTCTATGGAATCAGATGGGAAATAATAACTTTCTTTAGTGCCATTCAGGCAATAGAGAATGATTTTCTACTTGTGAAAATATCATTTAGGAAATAACCTGCAATGGCAATTTGTCAAGAAAAGAAATCCCTCACCAAACTTGATAAGGCTAGTAGAGAATGAAGCCTGGGCATAGAGTCTCTGTTACCATTTGGCCAACTTCCCAAGGATTATCAATCATCCTGCATTTATTCCATTTTTCCTTTATTCTCTAAGCATCCTTTCACCTTTACTCAGCGAGGCTAGTGGCTGTGTTTCTCAATACAAGACCTGGGTATGGTGCATACAATAGCTTTCAAAGCATTTCACCCAATATTTTCTACAATAGGAGAGGTTCTTTAAAATATTCATGGAAAATATGCTCACAGTTCTCTGTTTTATGGAAAAAAGTATGCATACATTTTTTAAAAATTTGCAGGGCTGGCAGGTGATGAGGTGGTTAAGGGTGCTAGACTCCCACATGGCTGATCATGGTCCGAGTCGGGTTGCGGTAGCTTGCTTTCTCACACTCACTCTCTCTTTCTGGTCAACATTTAAATAAATAAATAAATGTAAATAAATAAATTAAGTTAAATAAAGTAATTTTTTTTGAGAGGTTTTTTTGCTATAGGGCGCGTGCGCTCGCCAGACAGACAGAGAGAGACATAGAGACAGAAAGCGAGAAATCACCCCCCAGGGGGGATGGTCACACCGCAATCCCTTCTCCTCCATTCTCCTCTCGGGATCTTGGGCACGCACGCACACGCGCCTGGCGTGAGTTTTAAGCCACTGGGTCCGGGACGCGAACCATGGTCGACTACATGGGAGTCCAGCAACATAGCCATTACGCTAACTGCTGGTTCCCATAAAGTAATTCTTTTTAAAAAGTTTTGCACCAATACCCTTACTTTAATTCCATTTTTCCACAAATGTTTGAATTCCTTTATACAATAATCCTGAGATTGACAAAGTAAAATCATTATCTCTGTTCCACAAAGGCTGAAACTAAAATCATAATTAAGTGACTTGTCTAAGGTCACACATCTAGGAAAAGGTAAATGTGTAGACAACACTGCATTTTTCAATCATCAGTTTTTGGAATACACTGATGTTCAATAAGGAATTAGGGAGAGCAATGAAGAGGGTCATAAAAACCAAGAAGCCTCAAGTCTATGAACATTAAGTGTTTAGCCACTTTCTTGTGATTAAAGCCATTTCTTTGTTTTTGGACAATTAATCAGTTTATTTAAAAAATAATACCACTTAATTATTGCTTGGATAATGTCAGTCTTTTTGACAGAGGGGCAACAGAGGCCCTAGGGAGTAAAGAGAAATGTGGAAGACCTTTTTAGACCAAGGGTTCAGATAAGAATGATGCCACTTGGGGAAACAGATGGCATGGTTGTTAAGGCTCTGGACTCTGATGTGGCTGACCATAGTTCAAGTCCCTGTCCAGGTCTTTTAAAACTCACACTGGGCTCATGTACATGCATGCTCAAAATCCCAGGAGGAGAGTGAATAAGAAGGGATTGCAGCATGACTATCACCCCCAAAGTATGATTCTTCACTTCCCATATCTCTGTGTCTGTCTGTCTCTCTCTGATGAGTGCATATAAACTATGGCAACCCCCCTTCCCCCAAAAAAGTCACTTCCATCCCTCCACTTTATTGGGCATAGCAGATGAAAAGCCCAGCCAGAGTCAAAGGTTGGAAAAAACAGATTACACCTCTTCATAGGAAGAGCCATAAAGTTGCACAGCAGGGAGCATGACTACAGACTACAAGTCATTGGGGTTACTTTTTCCATTAATCTAGTGCGGAACCAATGATTCAACATGTCCATTGTGCTGAAGGTTTTGGGGATACAGAGATGACTGAACTATTTTCTCTAATATGTAGGAGATTATAGTCTGGCAGGAGAGACAGAAACATAAAAATGCCATTGCAGTGCAGAGCGGTATAAGGAGAACAAGCATGAAAATGAACAGTTTGATCCAATGCCTAAGAGTATAAGATAGCTAACACTCTTAATTTTTCCATAACCATATTTAATTTGTGTGTTGAATTCCATTTTAATCCTTAATAACATTTAATTCTAAGTAACAAATTCATTCTGAGTTTCCTAAATTAATTGGATGCTTCCTCAGAAGATCAGAGTTTCCCTCTCCTTCCCTTGTCATGGTAGCAGTGGTCCTACATCATGTCCTTAATTGTTGTACACTGGATCCATAAGGGTGGGGTCTCCCATGTGGTCCTCATTCTAAAGTCAGGTTCTTTCATTTTCAATCATGAATTACTGCCTAACCCCAATCAAATGGACTTAGAATATTTCATAAATTTACTTGATAAAGCAGAACAGGGTTTAAGAGGATTAACTTGAATTTTGAAAGAGTTTCTGGGCCAGCAGGTGGAATGGTGGTTAAGGCACTGAACTCCCACATAGCTGACCTCAGTTCAAGTCCCAGATTCAGTGGCTTGAAATACACACCAAGTGTGTGTGTGTGTGTGTGTGTGTGTGTGTGTGTGTGTGTCTAAGATCCTGAGAGAATGAAGGAGAAGGGATTGTGGCATTGTCATCCCCCCTGGGCGGTGATTTTTTGCTCTTTGTCTCTCTGTCTCTCTGAGTGCACATACCCTATAACAAAAATCTCGAAAACAAACAAACAAACCCAATGAGTTCTACTGTGGGTAAAATGGTACCAAGCAGCATTACATGTTACAGAGAAATCTTTTATGAAAAGAAGAGTCAATTGATTGAGCAAACTTTATTGTTACCTAATTTTTAAAAATTACTTCAGCCCTGCTAGTTTTCGGTAACCACCACTGTGACCAATTAGCAGCTATTAACATCAAGACTCTCCACCAGCGAAAAGATTTTGACTTGGTGAAGCCTCAATGACCACTGGCATTTTTTTATTAATAATATATTTTTATATTATGGTATGTACATTGTTAGACATGCTACTAGACATGCACACTTAATATAGTGTAGAAAAGTATAAACATGACTTTTATGGTCTGCCTGTGGCAAGGTTCTTAAGGTGACTAGATCCCACCTGGCCAACCTCAGGGCATGTGTCCTGGACTCAGCAACTTGAAGGATACTCCAGGTGTATGTATGTGTGTGTGTGTATGTGTCCAAAGTCCCTAAGGAAGAAAGAAGTGGCAAAGAGGGGATCGTGGGGTGATTATTCCCTGTGGGAAGTGACTTCTCACTTTCCATTATTTGCTTTCTCTCTGTCTCTGGTGAGCACACGTGCCCTTTGGCAAAATTTAAAAACAAAAACAAAATGTTTGTGTGACTCACCCTTTGTGTGGTAGTTATTTTATTGTGTTGGTCTGAAACTGAACCCGAAATCTCTCTGAGGTATGACTGTATTTATAATAATAGTTATGAAAGAATTCAGGCACTTAGAAATACCTTTTTTCTCTGCTAGAAACTGAAGATACAATAGTAGGTAAGTTCCTTCTCTCAAAAGATTTACATTCTGGTAGCTGAAAGGCAGAGTCTAATGATTACAGTCACTTGTTTACAATGAAGAATTCCACTCCTGATTCTGGATTTTGCCACCTATATTTTGAAGATAAGCACCTTTGGGTTTGAGGTAAGCAAAGGCCTTTCCCTGCTAAACATATAGGAGCACATTTGAAACAGAGGTGCTCCAACTATCCTTAAAGGGAGTCTAACCCATTAAACTGCACACTCGCTTCATGAGGGACTGACTCTCCCTTGTCACTTCAGTGGTACAGACACCAAAAAGTGTCTTTATGAAGTGAGATTTACTTAAATCAGATGTTTTTGTGAAGATTTGAGTTTAGGAATGGACTACTTGGTTTACTTGCAGAATGAGGGAGATAAGGCTGTAGAGACAGAGAAAGAAAGGATGTCAACAGCTGAAATCACATTAAGGGGCATATTGTCATTCCACAGTCTACTGCTCATTATTGTCCTAAATAAGGGACAAAATTTAAAATTAGGCTCATAAGGGACTTTAAGGTTTGGAATGATGAAATGTGCACACACATGTATTCATTTTACAACTAAAATATATTAAAACCTTGCCATTTAAATAGAGAATGTGGAAGACTTAAAAGTAAATCTATTACTTCTAGGCCTTTGGCTAAGATTAAGTATAAAAATAAATCCATTGTAAAATAAGGTAATTAACTGGGTAAATCTCTTTTTGGTATATCTCATTACTTGGGAAAGAATATTAGAAGTCATTATAAAATTGGAAGCAAACTGTAAGTAGAAAATTGCAATTTTACCTAAAATTAACACTAATATTCACTTATTTCCCTGCTCATACAAAATATCAATTAGAGTGCTGACCTTGGTATTATATGTGCAGACTAATGAAAAAAGCACACCGAAAAATATATCCATCTATAACAATTTTCTACTATTTAATACAACCTGAACCTTAATAGCTTGTTGACATTTTACTAATGAATACTTACATGCATTTTGGGGACAGAATTTAAATATTGTGATTGGTGAATATTGACAGAAAACCTAAAAATAACCCAAAAAGCCATATTATATAATTATTCTCTGGCCTTTTATTATTGTGCTTCTAACAAAATTTCAAGATGTTTATTGTCTGGATCCAAACATCAACTGTCCTCAAGTGCCACTAAATTTAGGATGAGTGAAATATGAGGTTTTATTATTTTTTTTGAGAGATTTTTGCTGTAGTGCACGTGTGCTCACCAGACAGAAAGAGACAGAGAGACAGAAAACGAGAAATCACCCCCCAGGGGGGTTGGCCATGTCACAACCCCTTCTCCTCCATTCTCCTCTTGGGATCTTGGGCACACACGCACACGCGCCCAGCGTGAGTTTTAAGCCACCGGGTCCAGGACGCGAACCGCGGTCGACTACGTGGGAATCCAGCGACATAGCCATTACGTTAACTGCTGGTCCCAAAATATGAGGTTTTAAAACATTCAGCTGAACCCTTGAAAGATTTCTATAACATTTGCTGAATGACCACATTCACTTGCCAGAAGAGCATTTAATGCTCTAGAGAAGTTATATTCCAGCAAATGGTACACGGCCTTATAAAAAATGTTCTTCATTATAAAATGAGCACTTTCTTATAAGAAGTAGTGTGTTATTGTTTCTGCGCTAGAATACATTATTTATTGATTTCCATGTATTCTATAATAAAAGGGATTCTTCACTTTAAAAAATACCTGAATCTGATATAAACTCTTCTTTCCTCTAAATAGTAACTTAGAGCAATTTTTCTTGACTACAAGGTGAATTTGTTTATGTCCAAAACAGCTGAAGGCTAGATCCCTTTAGTGCCCTAGCACAATTAATACAGCTCCAATGGAGGAAAATGATTTTGCATCATAGAACCCCAATTTGATACCCACTGTTACTAATGCAATGCTAGTTTTATTAAAATAGAAATCATTACTTCAATGATTAATGAGTTATTATAATAAAACTTAAAATGCCAGTCTCTCTTCATCAATGTGATTTAATTAATTCTATTAAATTTAATTAAATTGATTTAATGTAGATGTTTATCTGCTCTGATTTAGCCATTTGGGAGCCACTGTGCTACCTATACTTAACCTGTATGTCCAAACAAATGACATATATGATTTTCTTTACATTTGTAGATATAATTGTATCATAACATTTTCCAAGTAGAACAAAAAGGCAAAAACTCATCAATAAGCAACAGAAATGGTATAACATCCAGTAAACAAATTAGCACCAAGAAGGTCTGATACAATAATTTATTATGGCTATAAATTAGCAAAGCACTAGGATGTTGAGAACATAAACACCTATTCTAGCTCCTACCTGAACGCTATGCCAGCTTCTAAGTTTGAGTTACTCATCTACTTGTGAAGTGAGTGAAACCCTAAAGACCTCTTTCTAAATTCCCATAGCCCTGAAAGTATATTTCACATGGCTATCCTCAGCCAAAGTTCACTTATTTTTTTAAAGTTACTTTTTAAGTTATACTGTGTGTTTATCTCCCTGCTTTTCCAATTTAAGAAGTTAGTATAATATTTCTGTTTAATCTTCAAATTCTCTGCAATACTTCTATGCATGAGACTATTTAAATAAGAAACATTAAGAGTATTCTTTTTTTTTAGTTTATTCATTTATTTATTCTATGAGAGAAGGAGACAGAGAGAAATAGAGATATGGGGAACCCAGGAAACTTTTCATGCTGTGATCCACCCTCTGTCTCAGCCAGCTTGGGTCCTGGGTAAGTGGGCAAATGGCCAGGGTGCTCAGCGAGGTTCCAGAATGGCAATCCTAGACCTATCCCTTGTGAAGATCTAGCTGTGTTTCTGCTGCACCACTTCCTGGCACCTAAGAGGACATTTTATTATCAATTTGTATTTTCTTTTTTTACCTTTTTAATTTTTATAAAGGTTTCATTATAGTGTGTATGCACTCGCTGAAGAGACAGGAAGACAGTGAGAGGAAACGTGAGAAGTCAGCCCCTACTTGGAAGAATGACCACACTGCAATCCCTTATCCTCCATTCTCCTCTCAGGATTTTGGGCACACTCACACACGTGCCCGGTGTGATTTTCAAGCGACCAGGTCCAGAACTTGAATCACAATTGGCCATGTAAGAGTCCAGCACCTTAACCACCATACCACCTGCTGACCCTGTGTTTTCTTTTCTAAATTGTAATCACCATATGTAATTAGGAGTAGGGGAGAGGGAAAATGTTAAACCCAATTTATATGCATGATTTTCAATTTTAAATAATATCCTCCCTTCTTTTTCCTGTTAGTATACTCTATCCATTGATCTTCACTATCAAAACAAAATTTTCTCCTTCATTTGCCATTTCATTTTTTTAATCTCACTTTCTATCCTCAGTCCACTCCAACACAACTTTCGCTCCCACCATACCATCAAATATTCTTTTTTTAAAGAGACTAATGATTCTTCCTAGCACACTCTGCTCCCTACTTAGTGGATTTCTCTCTTTTTTTTTTTTTTTGGAGAGGGTTTTTGCTATAGGGTACATGTGCTCGCCAGCCAGACAGAGAGAGACAGAAAGTGAGAAATCACCCTCCAGGGGGGATGGCCAAATCGCAATCCCTTCTCCTTCATTCTCCTCTGAGGATCTTGGGCACACACACACATGCACCCGGCGTGAGTTTTAAACTACCGGGTCTGGGACTCAAACCAGAGTCGAATACATGGGAGTCCAGCGACATAGCCATTATGCAAACTGCTGGTCCCCTACTTAGTGGATTTCTAATAGTTTCCTCAATATGAGTCTTATCCTCTTGAAATTTTCACATCATTTGCCTTCCAGAAACTACACCTTCCTAGTTTTCCTCTATTGTCTGCTTTTTATAGTTTCCTTAGCTGACACTTGCTTCTCTATCCAAATTGGTAAATATAAATAAACATCTCTTGCTTTGCTTCTGAGGTCCCCAAAAGCTCCACCAAGTTCACATTCTCAATATTCTCCTCCACTTTTATCCCTCCATAATGTTTTCTCTTACCTTGTCCATCCAAGCTTCTTCACAGTCCCTTCACATCACTTTTTACTCCCCTCCAATCCATTCTTTACAATGCTACTAGATTAAAATGTAAAATGTCAAATATTATGAGGTTGCCCACATTTTTTTTATTATTTTCAATGTGTCCCAATGTCCTTAAGAATCCCCAAATTCTAGAGGCCAGCAGATGGCATAGTGGTTACATTGCTTGACTGCCACATGACTGACCACGGTTCATGACCTGGACCCAGTGGCTTGAAATTCACACCAGGCACATATGCATGCATGCCCAAGATCCCAGGAAGACAATGGAAGAGAAGGGATTGTGGGGTGGCCATACCCTTGGAGGAGGGTGATTTCTCACTTTCCCTCTCACTGTCTCTGTCTCTGTCTCTCTCTTTCCAGTGAGTGCATGAACTCTAAGGCAAAAGGAAAAGAATCTCCTAATTCTCAATATGACAAATGAGATGAGATGTAATTGTCTCTTCTTTCAGTTTTCATTTTCTATGTGCACTTGCTATTTAATATACATAATTAAAAGCCATAGAAATTAAAGTGTTTTCAAATAGATAATTATGTGTAAAATCCTTCCAGTGAGAAAATAATTGCTTTTTAGTGGCTTATGGAGTACTTGATACTTGAGCCTAGACCTCTGTTAAGGCTAGTGAATTTTGAAGCTGGTGGGCCACCAATTATTGGGATCATGAGAAATGGCAAGCCAGATGTATGCAAAATATATGCAGTATAATGATTATTTTTATGTGTCAACTTGATCGGTCCATGGGGCACCCAGATGTTTAGTACAAAATTCTTCTAGATGTGTCTCTGGGGATATTTCTGGATAAGATTAACATTAGAATTGGTAGACCACTTGTCTCTCCCCACCCCTCCAGTGCAGGTGGATTTTATTCAGTCAACTAAAGATCTAAATGAAACAAGGAGGCTGAAGAAGAGGAAATTCTTCAGGCCTGACTGCCTGAGCTGAACACTGGATCTTTCCTGCCTACAGATTTGAACTGGAACTTTAATTCTTTTTGAGTCTCGGGCTTTCAGAGTAGAACCTACACTACAGCCTTTCCTGGTTCTCTGGTCTTTGTACTTGGACTGGAAGTCCTACTGCCTCTATAATCATGTGAAACAATTATTTATAATAAATATCTCTTGAGAGACAGAGATGGAAAGAGAGAGATAAGAACTAGGAGGATATAAATGAGAGGAATTGAAAACGTTTTTGGAAAATGGAATTTAAGTACAAGTTTATATTGGTGAAAAAATATCTTGAAATTTATGTAGAGTTTTTTCATAATACAAATTTGCCATGAGTTTTTCAAATAGCTTGTGTGTGTGTATGTGTATATCTACCTACATATATATATACATATATATATATACATATATACATATATATGTATATATATGTATATATATGGTTTTATTTCTTTAGAGAACCCTGACTAATGCAGATTTTGGTCCTGATTTTGTGGTATACCTAAATATAGGAAGGTTGTTTTGAGGTTTTAGAATTAATAGATACAGCATAGAAGAGTTTTTTGTAATTCCTGCAAGAAAGAAGATGATATTGAGGACAAGACTAACATTATTCAGATGGAATCAGAAATATTTTACTGAAACTGAAGAAAAGGTGATCCTTGATATAGAGGCAAATAACTTAGTCAAATAGTGCTCTCATATTTTTGTTGTTGTTGTTGTTGTTTTTTTGTTTTGTTTTTTTTTTTTTGGCTTTTTACATAGGGCATGCTCACTAGAAAGAGAGACAGGAAAAGTGAGAAATCACCCCCCAAGGGGGATAATGCCTTCTCCTTCACTCTCCTCCTGGAATTTTGGGCACACATTTACATGCATTCCTAGAGTAATTTTGAAGACACTGGGTCTGGGACTTGAACCATGGTGGCCATGTGTAGTCCAGTGCCTTAACCACTGTGTCACATGTTCTAATGTTTTGTATAAGTGATGAAAATTGAGTAGTTTAATTGACAATATTTTTAAGTGAAGTATTTAAAGACTGGCTTGGTTTCTCCTGACTTTTTATGAGAAAATTATAAGGAGAGATGAATTGGAGAAGGAATTGTTAAGCATAATTTGAAGATAGGAAAATTCTCAGCCTAAGCATGTTACAAAAAATTTAAAAACTTGTAATGAAGAAAACACTATGGGAATAGCCAAAATAACTATTTCATAAAGAGATCACAGGTGCTATTCATGAACTTAATCAGCCTTCTCTAGTAGAAGCCTGAGACAGAGGGGGGATTATACTGGCAAAAATACTGCCAGTTTGAATTAAAGGTAACAGAGAAAATAGGATAAATGAAGAAAGGCCATCATACATCTTGGATTCTATGGAATCAGACAATAGGAGTAGTCCCTGAAAACACATGCTATTATTTGAAAAAAGGAGAAAATTACCCTGAAAGTGATTCAGAGATCATCAGGGCTATTACTCCCACTACAGTCTCAGGGGGCAAAGGTGTTTCCTCCTCGATTTCAAAAATTGTGCTATTTCCGGTTTTAGCAGGCCAGGATGACTCTATAGGTCTGTCCTCATGGAGAGCTGTGTGGGTGAGGGCATCTCAGGGAGCCATGAGTGGTGGAAGATGGAAAAGAGGCTGGGCTCTTTCAGAGAGCTATATGACAGGGCCTTTACTGAGAAACAAAGGGATGGAACCACTGTAGAGCCATGGGAATGCTGCTTCCACCTCAATGGGCCTGCAGAGAAGAGCCAAAAAAGTCTTAAGGTCTAATGGAATTTGCCTTGCTAGATTTTGGACTTCTTTGGAGCCCATTACCCCTTCCTTCCTTGCAATTTTCACCTTTTGGATGGAAATGTCTATTCCATGCCTGTCTTTCATTGGATTTTGGAAGCACCTAACAGGCTATAGCTAGAGAAAAATTCTGCCTCCAAGTGAATCATATTTGAAGTCCCACCCATACCTAATCAAGAAGATATTTTAATTGATAATTAAATAAAACATTTAGGACTGTTACAATGAAATTAAGGTATTTTGAACATGATAAAACATGAGTTCTGGGGGGCCAGAAGCAAAATGTTATGGAGTAAATTGTGTCCCCTTCCCATTTATACAATGAAGCCCTAACTCTCAGTGTGACTGTGTGTGGAGATAGGGTTTCTGGGAGGTAATTAAAAATAAATGAGGCCATAAGGTTGAGGCCCTAATGAAGTAGGACTGTAGCTTTATAAAAAGAGAGAGGGAGGTCACTCATTCCTGCAGTGTGAAGATGGCCATTTACTAGCCAGGAAGACAGCCCATACCAGAACATGACTACTCTTATACTCCTAGATTCCAGAACAATGAGAAGATTAATTTCCATTGTTTAAGTAGCCTAGTTTATGGTATTTTTATATTGGCCTAAACTGACTAAGATACAAAGGAAACAGAGGATCGATAGTACTGCATACAATATTATGGTACTTACATAAAGGAATCTGGAAATTCTTGCTAGAGTTGTTTTATCCTTTATTGGTTATAAATAATATATCAACAATTAGTATTTGTTATTGTTTTATAATGCTTTTTTATTTTGCAATAAATTATTTCAGCATCAATGAGAGTGCATGCTTAGTGAAAAATTAAATACTTAATTTCCACTTCTTAAGAGAGTTAATGATGAATGTGTAACTTCCAAAACTCGTTTTTTGACATTTATTACTTATCATGATGGACTCTATAAAAGCAACTACAGAAGATACATTTAGAATCAATCCATGAAACATACTTTGTATGTGAATCTAATTGCCTGTTTTTTTTTTTTTAAATAAATGACGTTTATGTGGTTTCCAAGTTTTCTTGAACATATTTGAAACCTGAAGTGATAATAGTTAATGTCATGGCTTTATCAGCAAAAGGCTATCAGAGACAGTTGAAAGATGCCAGGATTACATCAGAATTATTAAATGCTTCATGTAGAAAATAACTGAATTATAATAATAGGTTTTGTTTTTCATACAATTCATGACACCAAAACAAAGCTTTTATAAATTCATTCTGCTGAGGTGAAACATCTGATATTATTGCCACTGTTATTGTAAACTTGATCAATTTCAAAATTGAACAAAAAATATTTGTTTTGTGGTTATAATAGGGACATAATACTCATGTGAAGCACAGCATTTTGGTAAAACAATATTCTTACTAAATTAAGGAAATTATGGTGCAAAAATGTTCCTCTATCAGCCATGGTACATATATAAGTAATAATTACATCCAAATAAATGGTAACTAGTCAAAACAGAACCTGCAGATGTCACATGTTACTATATATATATATATATACACACACACACACATATATGTACAGATAAACTAACTGAACTGTAAAATTGTTGTGATGAAGCAAATGTTGAATTAAACAAAAAGAACTTCAGCAAAGCTAAACAGTCTTCCTTGGCTGCTTAGCATTGTTTGTATTTTTAAAATGTTTTAACCTTTGAAGAATTATTTTGAGACAAGCTATGTATCCTACAATGATAATGAACCTTTTCATCAATCAGATCAATTATTTTGTTCAAAATCAGTTGAAATATCTTGAATTAATGAATTGAAGCAAGGAGAAAACAAAAATTTCAAAATTCTAAAGCTTTTAAAAATTGCAGTTTACCATTAAAGCTTACAACCAGGAAGATATTGCAGTTATCTTCACAAAATAAAGAAACCATATTAATAATGAGAACACAACTGGTGTACAAGATTTCACATTTATTCAGCCATAATATTAATATAATAAAGAATATAAAGTGATCATAAGGGTATAATTTGATTTTTTTATTGCTAGATGGTTACTTTATGGCTTGAATATATGTGTGTGTGTGTGTGTGTGTGTGTGTGTATATATATATATATATATATATATATTTAGTGCATATATATTAATATTCTTGCAGTTACTTCCCTTATCAAGATATAGAATATTCTTGAGTTGGCCCTGGAGCCTAGTGGTTAAGGGACTGGGATCCCATATGTCCAACCACATTTTCGATCTCAGTTTGGAGACCTGAAAAACATTGGTCACATGTGTGAGCATGGCCAAAATCCTGACAGGATGAAGAAATAGAGGAGAGACTGTGACGTGATCACAGCCCATTGGAAGGTCATTTCTTCTTTTCCATCTCCCTTCTCTGTCTCTCTAGTGATTATATGCACCCTCAAAAAAAAAAAAAGATAGAGATATTCCCAATAGTCCATAAGCTTCCCTCATATCTCTTGGCAAATATTTATTTAAAAATTGAATATTTCTTTTGAAATATCTAAAGGCATATTTATTGAGCTATTTTTAATTGTATAAATTTATATTTCATTCCAGAATCCAATGTAATTAATAAGGCCCATGATTTTGAACATTAAATTTAAATAAGCATTCAAGATTCTAAAACTAATAAACTTAACTGATGAGTTTTGTCTCATAGAAAAGTATTGTTATTGTCAGGAAAAGTACTCAAAAATAGTCCAAAAAATGTTCCTGTAGAAATACTGACACTGGGAGCCAGCAGATGGTGTGTTGGTTAAGGTGCTGGACTGCAATTCAAGTCCTAGACCTGGCAGCTGCTTTCTCACTTTCTCTCTCTCTCTCTCACTCTCTCTCTGTCTCTCTCTTCTCTGGTTAAATTAAAAATAAATAAATAAAGTTAAATAAAATAATTCTTTAAAAAATTGACACTGAAATATTAATACAATTTAGCACAAAATGAATTAGAATTAAGAATATATTTAGCAGAATCAGCTCTGAATTTATCAAGTTCTTCATCAATAAAGAAAATATTTTCTCAAAAAATATGCTGTATAGAGATGGTTCAGTTAAAGGTGTCAATAATTTAAACTTTATCAGCAATAAAGTATAGTTTTTGAAGATTACCACTATTTTGTGAAAAAAAAAAAAGAATAATAAACTGGTAAAAAATGTATTTTGGGGACCAGCGATGTCATAATAGTTACGTCACTAGACTCCTACATAGTTGACCACAGTTTGAATCCGGACCAGGTGGCTTAAAATTTACACCGGGCACGTGTGCATTCATGTGCAAGATCCTGAGAGGAGAATGGAGAAGAGATTGGCTTGTGTGGCCATCCCCCCAGGAGTTGAGTTCTTGTTTTCTATCTCTCTGCCTGTCTCTGTCTCTTTGGTTAGCTCATTCACCCTATAGTAAAAAACTCTCAAAAAACAAAAACAACAAAAAAAAAACTTTAGAAAAAAATAATGTTTCTTTATTGATGAAGAACTTGATAAATTCAGAGCTGATTCTGCTAAATAAAGATATTCTTGATTCTAATTCATTTTGTGCTAAATAATGTTGTAGTATTAGATAAAAATATAACTAATAAATTGGTTAAAATATATAGATATGAGGGCCAGCAGGTGGTGTGGTGGTTAAGGATGGTGGACTCCCATATGGCTGACCAGGGTTCGAGTCCCAGACTTGGCCGGTTCTTTTCTCACTTTCCCTCTCTTGCTCTCACTCTTGCTTTGTCCCTCTCTGGTCAAATTAAAAATAAGCAAACACATAAACGAAGTTAAATAAAATAATAATAATTTTTTTAAATATACAGAAATGTACCAAGAGTGCTTACTGCTTATGTTATTTTTAAAGTTCTTATGATTACATATTTTAAATTTTGCTTTAATGTTCAAGGTTATTGCTTTTAGAAAAGACTTTTTGTCTCTTGTTAAAGAATAAAGAAAAGCCTCCTTACTCCTGCTTGGTTTCCGTAAACAAACTACAATCTCATGTATTATAGTATTCTAGATAAGGCTTTTTTTTTTTTTTTTTTTTTTTGCTAGGTTACAACCAGTCACAACAGCTAGGCTTCACTCACAGGTGAGATATTCTGCCTTTCCAACTGTGTTAAGGTACACAAACATTGTACTGGAACCAATCAAAATTGTTTTTCTAACTCATTCTTTCACTTTTGTTTTGTATGTCCTTTTCCTTTTCTCATGGTGGGTTCATGTGCATATGTGCCCAAAATCCCAAGATGAGAATGAAGGAGAAGGGGATTGTGGCATGGCCATCCCTCTTAGAGGATGATTTCTTGATTTTTTGTCTCTTCAGTGAGCGCACAAGCCCTATAGTAAATATCTCTCTAAAAAATAAGTTGATCTGGCAAATTGCCCAATTTGAATCATGTTAAGATTTGCTCTACTAAACTCCACTAAATTAAATAGTCTGTCTTTTTCTTTTAACACTTTTTATTAGGAAATACTGTCAAATATGTAGAAAATTGTGCATAGGGTAGCCATCTGCCCTTCAACCTCAGTCATTTGCATGCTCTCTCCTCTGTCTCACTCTCTGAAACCTCTGAGAACAAGATACATGTATTATGTATTCCCTAAAAGCAAGATTATCCTTTCCAAAACTGAGATCCATTATTACTATCAGTAAATGTAATACCCATGTTACCTCTTTCATTTGTTCATTTCTCCAGAATTGCCACATGGCACCTGTATTCCCCAGAGACAAAGAAAGAGAGCAAAAGAGAGGGAAAACAAGAAAGCACCCCTCCCTGCCATGGGGAATGATCATGCTGCAACCCCTTATCCTCTATCTCTTTTGGGGATTTTGGGTGCACGTTTGCACATGTCAGCATGTTTCTCGTGCTGCTGGGGCTAGTATTGAACCTGTACAGTTGACCTGTACATGTGGATTTAAATAACCAGGACATAGGCTGGTCCCATGTGATACCTCTTTTTCTAATCTAACCTACATATAATAATTTTGACAATTAACCCAATTATATATGGCATTTTGTTTTCTAGAACAAGGTTTAGAATCCACTCTAGGATCTGACATTGTATTATTTATTGTATTGTCTATTGCTATATAACAAGTCACCCCAAACTTGATAGCTTAAAACAATAACACAAATTTATTATCTAGTTTCTGTATGTTGGGAATTCTGAAACAACTTGTCTGAGTTTCTCATGAGGTTGAAGCCAAGGTGTTGATAGAGCTGATAATCTGAAAGCTTTGCTGGGGCAAGAGGATCCACACCCAATGTAGCTCATTCACATGACCAGCTTGTGTTGGTGGTTGGCAAAAGTCCTCAGTTCCTCCCTACATGGGCGTCTTCTAAGACTGCTGAGTTGGTCAGGACAGGAGTGGCAAAGTCTTTCATTAACTAGTCTTGAAGAATTCACAGTGCCACTCTGCCAAGATCTGCAATCACAGAGACCATCCTGATTAGTGTGGGGTAGGACTCACATGTGTCCAACTGAAGGTCACCCTGAAAACTGCTTACCACACTTGTCATGTTTGATTTTGTTTATTATTTTGTTTGTTTGTTTTTGCCATAGGGCTTGTATGCTCTCTGGAGAGAGATGGAGAGAGACAGAAACAGACAGAAAGAGAGAAATTGGAAATTGAAAAACCACACCCCATCCCTCCCCAGGCAAATGGTCATGTCATAATCCTTTCTCCTCCGTTCTCCTCTTGGGATTTTGGGCATGCACACACATGTGCCTGGTGTGATTTCTAAGTTGTTGTGTCTAGGGCTTGAACTGCTGTTGACCATGTGGGAGTCTTGCACCTACATCCAGCCACTACATCATCTGCTGGCTCCTGTTTGTAAGACAGGCTCTTACTAGGTCATGATTCTTCTGCCTCAGTTTCCTAGCTGGAAACCCAGGTCCACATCACCACACTCATACCTTTTTAGACAGGGTTTTGCTGTGTTGCCCAGGCCAGCCTCAAGCTCAGCATCCTTCCGCCCAAGCCTCCCAAGTCAATGGAATTATAGGCACACATCATGACATTGAATCTTAAGTTAGACCAGGATTCAAACCTGAGCCTCCCCTGTGGCCTCAGTCCGTGAGCACAGCATCTTGGCAGTATATACCACTGCAGCGAGGCTTCATGTCTATTTTAATCTATTTTTTAAGTTATATTCTTTCAAAGTAGTGCTTTAGGGGCCAGCAGATGGCATGGTGTTAAGGCACTAGATTCTCACATGGCCAATCATGGTTCAAGCACCAGGTCTACAGTTTGAAAAACATACCAGGCATGTGTGCATGTATGCCCAAAATCCTGAAAGGAAAATGGAGAAGAAGGGACTGTGTCATGACTATTCACCCTGGGGGGGAAGTTTCTCACTTTCCCTTTCTCTGTTCCTTTCTAGCAAACACATATGTGCTATGGCAAATTATATATACACACACACACATACACACACACACACACACATATTATATATATACATATTATATGTATATATATATGTATTTATACACACATACACACACACACACATATTATATATATACATATGTGTTTATACACACATACACACATATGTTATAGTATTTCAGGAAAACCTTTTATAAATCCACCTATATAATAAAATAATCAGTCAAATAAGTTACTTATTTTTATTGCCACATTTTTCACTCTAAGGTATCTCTATTTGGACAATAACTTATAAGGTCACCCTAAACTTAGCTTAAAAATCATTTCTTTCTAGATCTTTTTGTGAAGTTACCCCAGAATCAATTGATTTTCCACCTTTACATTATCCTCTTATATCTTGAACTTATTCTTACATGACACTCATTCTACATTCTCTTCCCCCGGAAGATACAACCTCCACAAAGGCAAGAACTATATTTAAAAATGAATAAATGATGAAACACTATTCTAATTATGAAATATTTGATCATCATATTAAGCCATAATTACATTTCATGGATATGCCATTATTTAATAGAATATCAAAGTATGTCTCACAAGTTCAAATGCCAACTAAAATTTTTCTTTATTCATTCAGTCGCTCAACACATGTTTATGGAGTCCCACTAGCATGTGCTGGTAGTTCTTCTAGAGCCTGGGGATTTTGTGCTGTTAGGAATATGTATAAAATTCTTTCTGTCATGAAGCTTCTGTTTAGAGTAAGAGAGACTAAAAATAAACCAAGTAAACTAATAAATCAAAAAATCATTTTAGATAGTGATGGGTGTTACATACAATAAAAGATCATGATGTAATAGGTTGTTCCTGGAAGCAATGGGAAGAAAAGGCTACTGCGGAGAGGGATTAGAGATGACTGCTCTAAGGAAGTGGCATTAGAGTTGAGACTGGGATTATAAGGAACTATTTATTCCAAGAACCACAAGCTCTTCCTATAGAAAGCTATTGTCCAAGAAATGTAGTATAATAAATTTATTTCAGAAATGTTTATGCACAAGAGCAAGAAGAAAGTAAGTCATATTCAATAATGAGACACAGCCTTAATTTTATACAAAGTGCTTTTAATTTCCTTAAATGAGAAAGTATTACCCTAGATTATTGTTACTACCGCTATTATTACAATATTATTACGTGCTCACATACAGTTGTTATTGTCTGGTTAATACAAATGTGCTTAACTGATTTACTCACTATACACTTTGTAAACTTAAGCCATCTGTGAGTGTTTAATAATATGCTAATACATGCACCTGGTTGTATCTGAGCTTATAATAGACTATGAATCTTCACATTCCCATTTTGGAGGGATTGCAGAAATCCTTTCCTCTTCCTTGAAGTCATTCTGTTCAAACAATGACATTCTGATATGGAAATATAACTTAAATTAATTCAATTTAGATTATATCCTTAAGCAGTTGCTTTAGACACATGGATTTCTTACAGTGGTAAGCACATTTAATTAATGCACCAACTCTGACATGGATTTATGTGTCAGAAAGGGCTGAAACTAGAATTTCATATTGGCAAGTATGCACTTGGATTGATAGATTTTGATTACTACAACAATATATTTGTCCTTATTCTACACTATAAATAATTAAAATAAAATAAATATTTGCATGGGTTCCTTGTGATTTTATTATTCCAAGTTATTTGTTCTCTAATCTTCTTTAAATAGTACATTTATTCAAGTGAATACGTGACTCATGACATTTTGTGTAGCATATATTCCTGAAAATCTTGTGCAAATCTAACCACTGTAAATGGAATAAATAAAAGCATAAGAAGAGCTTAATTTTGGGGGCCAGCTGATGACATAATGGTTATGTCACTGGACTCTCATGTAGTCAACTGTGGTTTGAGTTTTGGACCTGGTGGCTGAAATTCATGCTGGGTGCATGTGTGTGCATACTCAAAGTCCCGAGAGCAGAATGGAGGAGAAGGGATTGCAGCTTGGCCGTGCTCCTGGGGGGGTGATTTCCTACTTTCTGTCTCTGTCTCTCTGGTGAGTGTATATGCTCTCTAGCAAAAATCTATAAAAAAGAAGAAGAAGAAGAAGAAGACTAAGAGCTTAAATTTTAAATAAATCCTGGAGACTAATTTTTCTCAATAAGAATCTTTTTAAATGTAAGCCATCCTTCTTTATCTCATCTGTAGAAAAGTCTGATTTTTGTGTGTCAGATTTTCTTCAAATGCATCTATATCCATCAAATTCCTATTCATTTTTGTTGTACAAAAAACCTTTAATTCCCACATTTATTCTATGAGTACATAGACTATTTATTTTACAAATTTTCAAAGATGACAATAAACAGACTGCTGTTATTCACAAAACGATATCCACAGTATTGATCTTTGATCTCTGGCCTTTTCAGATTAGTTTTGGCATTTGGATGGCCCAGTATTGCATGCCAAGAGAGTTTGCCAGGATATATTCTTTCTTTTCCCCAGCATTTTATCACATTAAGAGGTTTCTTGATATTGAACTTCACAGTGTCTTGAGAGTATTTATTTTTTCATATTTTTTTTTAGTCATGGTGTTTCTATTTGACATAAAACAGGGAGAGTGTAACAGAACATAATAGTGCAAAGGGCATGGATTTTGGATTCAAACAGATCTATGTTTTATTAATGAATCTGCTTCTGATACACAATGTTTTTTTATTATCATCATAATCTTCTTTATATTACATTGGATTACATTGCTTTTCCAAAAGGGAATGCCATGCATGTCAGTCAATACAGAGACTTTAATCTCCCCGCTTCATCATTCAATAACTTTTCTGTTTTTCCCAATCATTATTATTATTATTCTAATTATTTTTTAAAACAGTCCATCACTATTTCTCATTTTGCTTGTAAAAAGACTTTACCCATCATGAAATATTTCTCAGACCAATCCAGTTGAGAATACTATACATGTCATCATCAACAGGTAATAAGTCATATCTGTTTCTCACTAACATCCTGCTTCTCTATTGTTCTCTTGATATCTTTCTCTATCCTTTTCTCTTCACCCTCCCATTCCACACTATCCTATTCTCGTTAAGTACCTTCACTGCTTTAATGTCCTCCAATTTTTTGCTCTCTACCATAGAGTGCGGTTAGTCGGTATTTATTGAGTGGATACATACAATATCTTTCTTTCATAGCCTGACTTACTTCACTCAGCAATAGATCCTCCATTTCTGACCACTTTCTATCAAATGCCAGGGTCTTGTTATTTTTTTATGGCTGAATAGTATTCCATAGAGTATATATACCACACTTTTCCAATCCATTCATCGGTTTGTGGACATTTAGGTTGGTTCCATGTCTTGGCAATTGTGAATAATGCTACAATAAACATTGATGCGCAAGCACGTTTCTGACTGAGTGTTCTCCTGTCTTTCGGGTAAATACCCAGAAGTGGGATTGCTGGATCAAATGGTAGTTCTATTTGTAGATCTTTGAGGAACCTCCATATTGTTCTCCACAGTGGTTGAACTAGTTTACATTCCCACCAACAGTGTAGGAGGGTTCCCTTTTCACCACATCCCCGCCAACACTTATCACTTTTTATATTCTTAATCTTTGCCATTCTGACAGGGGTTAGGTGGTATCTCATTGTGGTTTTTATCTGCATCTCCCTTATGATGAGGGATGTTGAACATTTCCTCATATGCTTTTTGGCTGTTTGTATGTCTTCCTTAGAGAGATTTTTGTTCAGCTCAATTTCCCATCTTTTAATTGGGTTAATCTTTTTTTTTTTTTTTCACATAAGGCACTTGAGTTCCCTGTGTATTCTGGTTATCAGTCCCTTGTCTGAAGCATATTAAAACATATAAAACACAATGTTTTAATAATGGATCTGTTATAAGCTGTGTGGTTTTCAGTTTATTTTTTAATTTTTTTAAGAAATATTTTATCTAACTTTATTTTAATTTGACCAGAAAGGAACAGCATGAGAAAGAGAGAGAGAGAGAGAGAGAGAGAGAGAGAGAGTGAGAAAGCAAGCCACCAGGTCCAAGACCACCAAGTCCAGCACCTCAACCACTGCACCAACAGCTGGCCCCAGTTTTCAGTTTATTTATACTCCATGCATTCTGATATCTCATCCAAAAATCAGATGATAGTTCACAGGGATTTTGTGTGGATTAGAGGATCCACGTACGAGCAATAATTGATATTAACAGTCATACTATTACTTGAGATGTATTTTTAAAATAAAAAAATAAATAGCAAAAATAAATCATGTATTAATTAAAATACACTTTTAAAAATTTATTGTTTGCTTTAAAACCCAATATTTTAAAATTGATCCTTTAATTTCAGTCTCAGATAATAATCCTCTGTGTAAGTAATTTTCCGGTAGTAATGATCCGGTAATTTTTAGAAAGAATTCCATAAAAGTTATAAATATAGTTACAATTAAAATATGTTATTAACATAACAGTTTATTTTCTTGATTTGTTGGGTTTTATAAAAACAGTTATTTATTAGGTCATTGGAAAGTCATGATTTATTTTTCCATATTTTTCTATGCAAAAATGTGTCATGACTTATTACTTACACAGAATATTAGTGTGTAACAAATGGGACCAGTAAATGGCATAATGATTATGTCACTAGATTCCCATGTAGTTGATAGTGTTCTAAATCCCAGACCTGGCAGCTAAACCTCACTCTGGGCATGTGTGCATGTGTACCCAAAATCCCAAAAGGAGAATGATAGAGGAGGAATTGTGGCATGACCATTTTCCCAGGAGGGTGATTTCTCATTTTCTGTCTCTCTGTTTAGCTTTGTCTCTCCAGCGAGCACCCATGCCCTATAGCAAAAATCTCTCTCTAAAAAAAAAAAAGAAATAGTATTAGTGTGTAAAAAATAACAATGTTCAGACAGGTATATATAAGAGCTATTAAATAAATAATTTGTGTTGGGGTAGTGTTTTTTTGTTTCTATTTGCATCCTAAAATTATGTGTACTTTTGTTGAAAACTCGGTGATTTTGTAAGGAAATTTCGAGTGAGACACTGGCATCATCATCATTAAATAGGAAGGACTCAATGGCGTACAACTGCAGTAACAGAAAAATCCTAATGAAGCTGGAAACATTCATTGATTAATTTTTTTCTTTTAGAATGGTAATATTTCTTTTACTCTTTTTATTTTACTTTAATTTCCAATAGCATAGTTATATATCAAAGTTCAAAAAATGTACTGTATACTTTATTTTTTCCTGGCAATCATTAATTCTTTTGGATTTGTGATACTTAAAATAATTTGACTTAGAGAGGGAGGGAGGGAGGAATGATCAAAGTAATTCATGGGCCAGCCATTAGGGTGGTGGTTAAGGTGGCTGGATTCCACATGGCCAATTGAATGGCTCAAGTCCTGGATTCAGCAGCTTGTAAAACACACCTGCTTTGTGAGCATGCTTGCCTAAACTCCCAAAAGGAAAAATGTAGGACAAGGGATTGTGGCATGACCATTTCCCATGGAGCAGGGGGGCTTTCTCACTTTTCCACTCTATTTCTCTCTAGCGTATGCAAACACTCTGGCAAATTTTTAAAAACAATAATAATAATGTCAAATACATTGAATACAATATTTAAAACTTTAAGTACTCAATAAGAACAAATTCTTCCAAAGATATTATTAAAAGTAGTGAAAATGTAAGACAGAGTTTGGGAGAAAACCACAACACATGCTACTGTTATGGGGCTTAGAGCCAGAATAATAGCAGACTTCTAAAAACCAAGAAAAGAATAACTTGCTAAAATACTTAAAAGCTGCTTTAAAGTGTATCTAAATAGTCAATAACTACATAATTAATAACTACAAAATTAATGCAAATTACAATTACATTGAGAATCATACCAGTATTGATAAAATGAAAAGAACTGATAATTCTAAGAGTTGATGAGTATGTGCAGCCAAAAGGAACTTTGAGACAGTGCTATTGGCAGATAAACTGGCACAACCACGTAGGAAAAGTTCTATATTTTCAGTATTTTTTAAATACTATTTTTAAATTTATTTTCAGGAACATATTCTGTTTGTCAGAGAGAGAGAGAGAGAAAGAGAGGAAGGAAGAGAAAGCAACCTCTAGCTGACTTTATTTTTCTGCAGTCCCTTTCCTCTAATTCTCCATACCATCAGGATTTGGGGCATGCATGCAAGCAGTTGGGGCCAATTTTTGAACTGTATTTGGTCATGTGAGTGCTGACTCCGTATATACAGCTCTTAACCACTGTGTTATAGGTCAGCCTAGAAAAAGTTCTAAAGTTCAAGTCTTTTCTATGGTCCAGAAATTCTACTCATAGGTACACCCAAACATGTGCCTGAGGTGTTCATTAGAATAGTCATAGCAAGCACAAGAATATTCACAGCAGTATCATTCGTCATACCCCAAACTATACTAGAATCAACCTATGCATGTCTGTCCAGAGTTGATTTAATAAATTAAAATAAAATGGAATACTATACAGAAATGAAAATGAATAAACTATAGCTACAAATAACATGGAAACATCTTAGAAACACCACAATCTGTAAAAGAATTCAGAAATTAAACATAGACTGTTTTTTTTTCTTTTTTTCATAAAAGCAAATTAAACTGTAATTCTTAAGGATTCCTGTTTTGGTGGTACTTTGAATAAAGAAAGGAAAGGGAAAGTTTACTATTAAAGGCAGGAGAGTGTTTATCTCTGAGAAGAAAGACATTTGTATGAGAAAAGAGTACATAGAGAAAATGTTAACTTGGATATTAGCTTTATAATGATTCAATTAGTTGCACAGCGTTATTTCGTGCACTTTGTAGGTTATTTTAAGATTTGTCTTTTTTTGTTTTTTGTTTGTTTCTGAAGTAAAGAACTACTGCTGATTTTTTATTTTTTTGGTTTGTTTGTTTTGACTTTAACTGCTTGATATTATGCAGCACTGACAAAAAGGTAGACGTGACAATAGGAAGTGAACACTTTTTATGAAAACAATAATTAGCTCACCAGTCAACAAAACACCACAAACACATCTAGAAGACATCTGCAGATAAATGACCTCTAGGGCTCTCTTTCTTGTGGAATAACTGAGACCTAGAACAGACTTCTACCACTTAATGGCTAAGGTAATTGGGCATTTGGAAAAAAGATCATAAAGGGGTTCACCTCAAAGTTTCCTTCCTGAACTGACATCGTGTCTTGCAAGTCTCTTGGCTGTGTCTGCCACACTGTACCATAGGGTTCTGTAAAACTATAATCTTAACTGGTGGAATATGAAGCTCTTTGATGTGTTAAACACAGCTTCTTGGTGGATGAGAGTTTTCTGAGAGGGTCTTTTAGTGAACCATGAAAAACCTTTTGGTTTTCTTCCAATTTAATTTGCAAAGGCACCTGCACCATTGCTACAAGAGCACACAGTTCTAGAAAATAGATCCTGTATTTTTCTGTATCTTTTCTTATCTCTGATTGCTTTCTTATTAGTAGACAAAGTATTTTCAGCAGTTGAAAACAGCAGCCCTGAAATCCCTAAACATATTCTGCTTTCCATAATGAAAAAGTGGCAATGATATAAACAATTCTACAATGTAACAACAGAATTGTGAATATCCACATGGAAAACTTAAAATTTCAACACTAAGTTTGGGAACTTAGAACGTGATTGCATTTTAAATATCATTTAACTCTTTAATAATAAAATATCAAAGACGGGGCCAGATGATAGCACAGAGTTAAAACGTGATGCTCTGCAAGACTGATCCACATGAGGAACACCCTTCTGGGGTGTTTCTTGTATGTGTGTTTCTCTCTGTCTCTCTAACTCATGGAAGAAAGAAATACACTTTAAAAGAAATAACAAAGAAAGCTCTAAAATAGGGCTATAAAATGAAAACAGAACATAGGTTTTCTACAAATGTCAAAAACAGAGGAATATTTTACCCAGTTAAGTGAAAAATAGTCCACTTTCAGGTTTATGTTCACCAGTAGTCCATGTTTCCATTTTTAGACAAGGCCATACACTTATAACTGAAAATGGGAAAATTTTCTGAAGAGAGAAAATAACAAGAAATAAATCATTTGCTAAGTAAGTGCGGAAATTGAAAAATAAAGGCCTTTTGGAAATAATGACAAAAACATCATTTTCTTCCATGTATAAAAATGTAAAGAGTCATGGCCAGCAGGTGACATGGCGGTTAAGGCACAGGACTCCCACATGACTGACTGTGGTTCAAGTCCCAAGCTGGCAGCTTGAAAATCTTGCCAGGCACATGTGCTTGTGTGCCCAAAATCCTGAGAAGAGAATGCCTCCATCGTATTGTGTAATAGCCACCCCCTCTGAGGGGTGATTTCTCATTTTCCCTCTTACACATTCTGAATCACTGGAAGCACAAGGATTTGAGTTCATTTTCCCTCTTACTCTCTCTCTCTCTCTCACTCACTTTCTCGTGAGTGCATGTGCCTTATGGCAAAATCTTTTTAAAAATTTAAAGACTTAGTCCCAATAAAAAAATGTATATTGTTTTAATATTTTGGGTTAAGTAACAGATTCCACAGCCAAGATGGGCCAATAGGGCTTAGTGTACTCTCTCTTACTTGGTTAAAAGGATCCAGTTCTTCCACGGTCATTGCTGGACTCCACTTCCTATTCGTGGTGAAACATTTGCCTTCTCTTTACTGCATACACCCCATGAACACAGCTTACACTTCTCTGTCATAGCACTTTTACTGTGTCCAAATTCAAAAATGTTCTTTATGAAATGAGAAGACCCATTTATTTTCTTTTAGCTGTGCTCAATAGAAAGGGCACATTAAACTTTTACATTCGTTTTATTATAAATGGTCTTGATCATAAAAATCAACACGGTTATATTATTCTTTCTGCCTGTTAGGCCCTGACCAATATTTCTAGCCTGATATTTTCTCCATTTTCAGCTTTGGAAATCTATTATCACTCAACCTAAGTGGGTTACTAACCCAGTCATCTTCTAGTCTTGCATTTAAGTGACTATTAGGACGTACTTTATGAAGTTTGAAGTGACCCTCTATTCCTTCTCATATAAAACATCTATAAGATATCAGTGACAGTCAGATACCATTTCTAAGGAAAAGCTACTGTATTTTCTCCAAGGTCATAATTGTACTAAAGCATCCAAGGGCAATGTTTTCAGACTGAATTCTATTTTTCTCTGAGACACACAAAAGAGGATTGATAAGCCTATAATTCAGAATCCACTTACAGACTTACAGAAAATTATATATTTATAACGTTTCTGATGAAAGAACATAGGTCAAAGGCAAAAAGGAAATGGGGGTAAAAAAAAGAAGTCCAAAGCAGAAAAAGAGAATTTCTGAATGTTTCTTGACTTCAAAATAAATTTCTTGGAATGCTAAAATGCACTTTTAGTAAAGTACTGAGGGCATGCCCTGATAGCTTACCACACATTGTAGCTAAGAACCATAGTAAGCTTTCCATGAGCTCTAAATGGATTGAAGTGTTGCATTAAAATAATGGTTCCTAGATTTAGAGAAGAAAATAAACTGGTGAGATGCACAAGCTAGATTTCAAAATGATATCTTACATGACAGGTCTATATAGGATTCTAACTCTAAAAGTTTCCTGAAGCTCATGTGTTTGGACATCCAGGCATTGTAGACAGTTCCCTCTGAAGGCCACTTTGGCATACCACATTCTGAATCACTGGAAGCACAGGGACTTGAGGTAATTTCGGTTCTTTGGAAAAGGGAGACTTCCCTCAGAAATTATTTATCATTTTTCTCCATTGCACTTGAAATGTTTCTAATATTAGAAAAATCAAGCCACAAGTATGATCTCTATACATTTCCCATCCTCTTATCTTAGTTCCCACCAAATTTATACATTTTCTCTTACCCTGGCCCCCTTTCTCCAGACTAGGTAATGGTTAGCCTGCTCCTTGCCAAAAAACAACCCCTGCACCTTTGCCCTTGATAATATCTATTCCCATCTCTTTGAATCTCATTCCACTAGTCCTCTCTTGCTTCCAGATCTCCCACTTTCCAACTCTATGTGCACATTTCACTGTGTTTAATAAGTGCTCAAGCCTCTCTTATCTAAAAAGACATCTCCTTGGCTGCATAGATGTACTCTTCATCAGTGTACTACACTGTCCCCCTTATCATCTCATCCAAATGATCAAAAAGTGGTACCTACTTATTGCTGATAAGATCGATCGACTACCACACATTGTAACTTAAGAACCTTCACTCCCTACTTTCAAATGGTGTTGTCCAGCTTCCTGCTTTTATTTAAAACAATGTTTCCTTTATTCAAGATAGAGCATGTATGTGCTGATGTGTGAGGGGGTGGGAAGAGAGAGAGGAGCATCCTCCATAGTATCTGGTCATGCTATGATTCCTTTCCTTCAGTCCTTCAGACCATCAGAATTTGGGCACTCATGCATGTCTCTGATATGTCCCAGGTTAACTTGGCCAATATTAGAACTGACGTCACCATCTGAGATCCAGGTTCTCTAGAGGAACATGCTAACTCTGTACTGCAAAGCAGGCCCCAGATTCCTCCTCTTAAAAAAGTAAGTAATTGCCTGTGAATTACCCAACTAGAATGGATGCTTTCTAAATTAACTTATTGATAATATATTTTACTATTCTCTAAATATTCTACCCCGTTTTTAGCTTGAACTTTGTAGTCTTGTGATATCTCACTGACAGCTTCTTTTCAGGCTCTTTAAATCCTTGCTTAGGAAAGTAAGGAATAAGTAAACTGTAGTCCAAACTGATTTGAAAGACTGATTGACATATTTTACAATATGAGACTGAGGTTCTTTGGGGAGAAAATCATCAGATATAACCAGGTCTTTCCATAAAACAATTATACTGATTTCCCTCTGAATTAAATCACCTGAGAGATATCTATTTCAACAGGTAATTGAGCAACTGTCAGCTGCACGTGGACTTTGATGTTTTGAACTATAGCAACCGTCACATTCTTTTTTAACATCATTTATTTTCATTTCCTATTTTCCCTTGGGAGTTTGAAATGAGTCTTTTTCTTATCTAGGAAATAAATCCAGAAAAATATTTGAATTTGTCTTTTCAATACTATTATATTAGGACCATTGAGTGATATTTTTGTGTTCACAATCCCAGGACTCCATATTCCTCAGCTGAGATCATCCTATTAAATGCAATTGCTTTCCTGAACTGTAGGGGTTGAGAAGAACCTGGCCATAGTTTTCTCTATTAGAAACATTCCTCAAAGGCTAATATTAGCATTTGCCTTGCACTATGAAGCCAGTCAATATTGTACCTCCACTGGAAATTAGCCAATATCTGTGCATAAAAACTGGAGCTGGCAAGAGCAGCAGATGGCGTAAAGGTTGCATAACTAGACACCCACATAGCCAACTGTGGTTCCAGTCCCAGACTCAGTGGCTTCAAACTCACATTGGGCATGTGTACATGACTGCCCAAATCCTGAGAGAAGAATGGAAGAGAAGGGATTGCAGTGTGGCTATCAGGGTGATTTCTCACTTTCTGTCTCTCTGTCTCTCTTGGGTGAGTGCACACACTCTATAGCAAAAATCTCTCTTCAAAACAAAACAAAACAAAACAAAACAAAACAAAACAACAAAACAGGAGCTGACCATGAAACATAAATGTTTATGCCCTTTGCTGTTCTAATGGTTTTGCTGGCTTCAAAGTCCACCCCTCTTATGTTCCCAGCTGACATGACTGCAGGCTCACCTGTTTACGTGGACCTATACCCCATCTCTTCACTATGAAGAGGACATAGTGTACCAAAAAAATTGCTAGCATAAAAATGCCAATTTAAGTTTCAAGTATTTTTGTACTTTGCAAACATTCTTATTTGCTATTGATCCCATATTTGCCAGAAAAAGATTCATGTTAATCTTAGAAATTGTATCCAAATCATAGACTTAACTACTGACAGATGCTCTTTCATATGATGATTTCCTAAATTAAATAATTGCTGTGAAAATGTAAAGAAGTATATGACTACATGTAAATAAAATATTAAATATAACATTAAGTTAAATATGTTTTATAATACACATAGGAACATATATCAATATATACTAAATAAATACATACTTAATGTATATATGAATATATATGTATATACATATTATACTTTAAATAAGTGGAAATTATTATGAGAAAAAAAACCTAGATAGCTGTTTAATTTTTCCCCCAAAGAAAGTGCTGGTTTCCCAACAAATTTATGTTTCAGCAGCCCTTGTAATAATAAATAAAAATCTGAGGGCTAGAGTGTGATTCAGAGATATTCAGAGTCTACAATTTATTCCCAAACAGAAGGAGTCAATATAAATCCTGTGAATTTCATTGTCTGCTGCCAGAAGACCTATTTAATTATGAATAAGAACTGCTTGGAAATGTTCCCTTTTAGGGATCACAGTCCTATTTTGAAACACAAGACCTTGTAAATCCTTTAGAAATTACCCATCATAAGCAGAACACTGTCATTCTAGTTCATCATGAGGGAACTCTGCACTGGAGTAACCCTAGGGTCCTTAGTATGGTCGCCAGAGCACACTGAGGTTTCCTTACATTCTTAGAGCTTTTTGTTACTAGACCTGTTTTTAGTTTTTTTTTCCACTTGGATTGGCTTTGTGTGATTTCCATATTATGAATTGGATCCAGCTGTTTAAATAGTAACTTAGGCATGCACATTAAAGTTTTTTATATAAAGATATGTCTTCTAAATATCTTAGACTATCATAAAATGCCAAAGCAATTAAATTAAAACCATGTAATTAGAAGATATCCTTTTCTAACCCAACTCTCCCAGCTATATTCCAGAAGACCAGTAAGTTTCCAAACCCTGCTAAAGTTGGGACCATCAGAGTCATACAAGTATTAGTCCAGACATTTTTTGATAGGTTGGTTAATTTGCATGGTTTAAATATGTACCTGGTGTGTATCTTAAGTAGGATGTGTTAAGGCTCCTGTTACACAATGCATCGGACACCAGAACTTCTTCCCCAGTGTGCTACAGTGTGCCATGAGCAGGTTGTAGGTAGCTGAGAAGCTCATCTTCAGTGAAGTTAGAGTGGCCAGGAGGAACTGCCTAAGGCAACTAACGTCTTTGAACAAGTTATTTCTCTCTGAGGATTCTGATCTGTTTGCAACAGAGTACCATACAAATAGGACTTTATATGTAGCCAGGTATGTAAAGATTGAAAAAGCGCTGTCTCCATAATAGACATTTACTTTTCACTAAAGCAAGACATGTGGAGGTAAGCTTTCCAGACATCAAGAACCCAGTCCTATTTCACTCTTCTAGTTCACCTTTTGCAGCATGTTGACATTTGTCTTCAGGCTTCTCACCTTTCTGTCTCAGGATCCCTGGCAAAGCACCAAACTTTGCATTGTTAGATGAGAACATCTAAAGAGAAAGGGTTCCAAGAAATTTTTCATGTGTCCCTCTCTTTTATAAGGGAGAAAAACCCTTCCCTAAAGTGTTCTACCAGCTTGCCTTTGCATCATATTGATTATTATGAGACTACTTTCATGTGGATATTGGCCAAGGGGAAAAGGATTACCATGAATGGCTTGGATATTTATGAGGGTGGGCATACTGCCACCTGCATGGAATAAAACAGAAGTAAAGTTAGCAAGAAATATAGCAAAATGACTTCTAGGTAAGCAACAGCAGAAGTGTCTACTTCTGAGAGATTAGTCAAAAGGAAGGAAATGATGTTGTACATAATTGGAAGAGTCATAGCTAATCATACATTAAAGGAAATATGTAATTTCTCAAGTGTAACTGGCCTTTTCTCAAATTTGCAACTCTGTCTTCATTTTTTTCAGAAAAATAAGAATTTTCTTTAATGTATGAAGAGTTTAAACATATTTTAATAACTACAGAAAGAAAATAAGTGTAAAATTGATCAATTATTGGACTTTTATCTAAAATATGCAAGTATCTTCTAAAATTCAAATAAAGCTATTCAGTTTTAAAGATGGGTATAATTTCTGAATGGCTACCCACCCCCAAAAAAAGATATAATGATGGCAAATAAACACATAAAAATATGCTCAATATTATTTGTCATTAGCAATGTTAAAACAACAATGATAAATCATCACACACCTATTAGAATAGCCAAAATTAAAACATCTGAAAATGTTAACTGCTGGTAAGGATGTGAAATAATAGGAACTCTCATTCTGCTTGTAGGAATGAAAAATGTTATAACCACTTAGGAAGAAAATTTGACAATTTCTTACAAAGATAAGTAAGTCTTATACAATTCAGCAATTCTGATGCTGGTTATTTAACATTTAATCAATGTAAAAACTTCTGTCTTCATACAACTATCTGCATACAGATGTTTATAACATCTTCATTTATAATTAACAAAAATCAGAAGCAACTGAGATGTCCTTTGATAGGTTAATGAATAAGCAAACTGATATATCCAGACAATAAATAAATACCACTCAACAATAAAGAGGAATGAACTATCTAACCATGTAAAAACATGTATGCATCTTAGATGCATATTATCAAGTGAAAGAAGTCAGAGTAAAATAGCTATATACTGTATAGAGACAAGTCAACACATTATTGTTTTCCAGAGGCCTGGAAAGTGGAGAGAGTTAAACAGAAGAACAAGAAACATTTTTAAATGGTTAAACTATTCTGAAAACTATAATGATATATAAAAGGCATTTGAACTCATCAAACCCCACAGAACTTTGTAGCACAAAAAGTGCATAGGGCACACCCTGTTTTCTAGTGGTTAAGAGAGCTGGATTTCACATGGCCAACCTTTGTTAAAATCCTGGTCCAGTGGCTTGAAAATCATGCCAGGTGCATCCATGCATGTGCTAAAAATCCCAAGAGGATGGAGAAATGGAAGAGAAAGGATTGTGGTGTGATTACACTCCATAGGGGGTACTTTCTTCCCCTCTCTCTCTGGCTTCCTGGTGAAAACCTGTGTCCTCTGACAAAACAAAGCAATAACAACAAAAATGAATGGACCTCATTTTAGCAAATTTTTTAAAAAATAAATGAAGCATTCCCAGGACAGAATAAAGACCATAACAAAAGAATCTGTGTTACAAATGTATGAAGTAACCTCACTGAAGAGGATTGGGTGAAAAGGTGCTGTCCTAAGTAGTTTTGGAAATGGATAGAGACTATATGACTAAAAGACAAATGGAATGCACATGAGGATTGTATTCTAGTTCATAAGGTTTTTTTCCCCCACAGAAATATGAATAGTCAGTGCTGAAAGGACTTTACATGTACATTGGAATTGAATAATTAAGTCAATGCAGGGCAAATTGTGGGAGTTAGGTATCTCAGTGCTGATGTGCAAGGTTGCAGAGAAGCAAGAAGAAAAGACAAGAATGTTCCATGTGGCAATAGATTAGAAGTGGAGGAACTGGTATGTAGGAAAAATGAAATATTTTTATTCTAATCTTAGGTTCATGGCTAAAAAGAGAAAAGCATACAATTTAATTAAGATAAGTTTAGTGTGACATGTTGGTTTCAGAAGCAAGGAAAATACGTATTTTAACTCTAAAGTCTGATGAAGAAGTGAATAGTCATGGAGAAGTTTAATTGCACAAAGGGGATATGATCTAATGACAGTAAACCAGGGGAACTTAGCAAGATCTGTTTGTTCAGATTCTTCTCTGTGTGCCCATGTCTTCAGAGACAAAGATGTTTCGATGTTCCTTTTCTCTGAGCAAAGGGATAGCACCTCTGGAACCAGGGTCTTATGAGCTGCTTCAGGGGAGAAATGGGGAGGAGAATGTGGACATGCCCTCCCCACCTCTGTTGCTCCTACTATAGTTCTCAGACATCCCTTTCTTTGATGACCTTGACAGTTTTGGGAAGAACTAACCAAAAGAGTTTTTAATGCTCAAAGCTGGAACAAATTGAACAAATAATGAATAAGTCAGTGTTGGATTACAACCCTAAGTACAAAATAAATACCTGAGTCCATACCGACACAAATAAACGATGGCGTTAATCACTAAATGGAGACAAATAGAGAAAACTCTAATGTAAAATAATTCCAAATAATTGTGTAGGTACTGCAGTCTCTAAGATTTGGAACACAAGTGTGGGCTTCACATAGTGATTTCCTTTCAGAGAGGAAAGAATGGGAATGGAGAGAAAAGACAAACTAAAGGGGGAGAAATGTGAGAAGCACGACTTCATCCAGATGACTGTGAGCGGCACTAACAGTGATGTCATGGTAGTAATGTGTGCCATTGATATGAAGTAATGAGAATAAGACTTTACCTTTCCATTCCAGAACCCAGAACCCTGGTCTAATCAGGAGGCAAATATCATTCCAATGTCATTTGAGGGAAATCCTACAAAATATCCATCTAGTTCTTCTCAAAACGGTCAAGGTCGTCAAAGAAAAGGGATATCTGAGAACTGTAACAGTCAAGAGGCGCCTCTGGAAATATGACAACAAAATGTAACATGGTGCTCTGTATGAGATCCTAGAAGAGAAAGGAAGCATTAGGGTAAACTGAGGAAACAGTAATAAAATATGGAATTTCATAATAATAATGTACCGATAGCAAATGGTGACACATAAACTGTACTAATTTGTTGGGTGGTGGAGATATATGGTACATCCCTGTACTACTTTTTTTTTTCTTTTTTTCTTTTTTGGAGAGGTTTTTGCTATAGGGCGCATGCATTCGCCAGACAGACAGAGAGAGTCAGAGAGACAGAAAGTGAGAAATCACCCCCCAGGGGGGATGGCCATGCCACAATCCCTCCTCCTCCATTCTCCTCTCAGGATCTTGGGCACGCATGCACACGCACCCGGTGTGAGTTTAAGCCACTGGGTCTAGGACTCGAACCATGGTCGACTATGTGGGAGTCCAGCAAGATAGCCATTATGCTAACTGCTGGTCCCCCTACTTTATATTTGAAAAAAAAATCATAAGACCAGCAGGTGGCATGCTGGTTAGGTGCTGGATCCCACATGGCTGAACTCTTTGGTTCTAATCCCAGACCAGAAGGGATAGTGGCATGATCATCCACCTTGGGGGGGGGGGG
>NW_006159443.1:4402745-4407619 GCF_000334495.1 Tupaia belangeri chinensis
CTTTCCCTCTCTCACTGTCACTCTCTGGTGAGTACATGTACCCTATGGCAAAAAATCCAAAAGAAAGAAAACAATTAATTATAAAGTATTAAAAAACACAATAAATGAGATTAATTAATACTGGCAGATATCACAGTACAGTGAATGAGACATTGTTCCAGTGTTCCAGATTCCAGTTCTAGTTTCTCTTGGTTAACCATGGGTATAACACTCCAAGAAATCTTTTAATTCCCCTGGACTTCGGTTGTTTCTCCTGTAAATTGTGAGAATTGGATAAAATGATTAAAATGATATTGTATTACCTTTAAAAAATAATTCTGTAAACAAAAAAAAATACCCAATCAAAATCAGTAGGAATGTCAATGTTGGTTGTAGCATAATACACAAAATTTGGAAAGTGCTTAATGGCTTCTTCAATGATTAAAGTAACAGTTTTACTTCTTTCTTTTTTTAATTTTTAGTTTTTTTCAATAGGGCACACATGCTCACTAGAGAGATACAGAGAAAGATAGGGAGAGTGCAAGTGAGAAACCACACCCCTGGTGGTACATCCACATGGCAGTCCCTTCCCCTCCATTCTCCTCCTGGGATTTTGGGCACACACACAAGACTAGAGTGACCTTCAAGCAACCAGGTCTAGGACTCAAATCACATTCAGCCCTTGAGAATCCAATGCCTTAACTACCATACCACTGCTAACCCCACTTTTACTTCTTTTAATGAAAGCATTTGTGTTTTCCTGAGGTTTGATATTAAGTTATACTGGAACTAAAAGATGAGATGGTTTTTTGCCTCATTCTAATAAGTAGTGTGGTCATTTTTGACATTGTACTTTTGTTTTGAAACATACTGGTAAGAATAAAAGAAAAACATTATACCTATTATACTTTAAATAATATCACTTTCAACTCCATAAGACTTTGTGCTGCACTAAGAAACCATAACCAAAATATATGGGTATATTCATGGGTATATGAGCTAAGTGTATCATCAGTTTTTTTTTAAACATTCTGTATTTTATTCCTTTATAACTAATAGCATATATTGATGGGGTTCTGAGAAAAGTGCTTTTCTGGCTTTGGATTGGAACAAAATTAACTGATTCTTTTTTATTTCAGTTTTTATACATTCAATCACATTATTTAACTTACAAAGTAAATATTTCAATATATGAACATTTCTCTTTGTTCCATTAATGCTTTGCCTCCATATTTTTCTTCTAAATGTCTTTCCTCAGGCATATATTAAGTGGGGACATACAGTGTCTCTCTTTCATAGTCTGGTTTGCTTCAATCAGCAGTAAATCTTCTATATTCACCCAATTTCTGTCAAAAGCCAGGGTCTTGTTGATTTTTTATGGCTGAGTAGTATTCTATAGAATATATGTGCCACAGTTTTTCAATCCATTCATTTGTTCGTGGGCATTTGGATTGGTTCCATGTCTTAGCAATTGTGAATAATGCCACAATAAACATTGACATGCAAGCACTTTTCTGATTAAGAATTTTTCTGTCCTTTGCGTAGATACCAAGGAGTGGGATTGCTGGATTATATGGTAGTTCTATTTTTAGATTTCTGAGGACTCTCCAAATTGTTCTCCACATGGCTGGACTAATTTACATTCCCACCAGCAGTGTAAAAGAGTTCCCCTTTCACCACAGCCCCACCAACACTTATCATTTTTCTGGTGTTTTGTTTTGTTTTGTTTTGTTAATCTTAGACATTCTGATTGGGGTTAGGTAGTATCTCATTGTTGTTTTGATCTGCATTTCACTTACGAAGAGGGATGTTGAGCATTTTTTCATATGCCTTTTGGCTATTCATATGTCATCTTTAGAGAGTGATTTTTTCAACTCATTCTCCCATCTTTTAATAGGGTTGATCATATATTTTTTTTTCAAACAGCTGCTTCAGCTCTTTGTATATCCTGGTAATCAGTCACTTATCTGATGCATAATTTACAAAAATATTTTCCCATTCTGAGGGCTGTGAATTCATACTGATTACTGTGTCTTTTGTCATGCAGAAACTTCTTAGTCTGATGTAATCTCATGTGTCTATTTTGGGGATTATCAACTGTGCTTTGGGGGTCTTATTTAAGAAGTCTTTCCCTTTGCCCTACCCCAATGTCTCCCAGATTTTCCCTGGCATTTTCTAGGAGCAGTTTTATAGTTTGAGGTCTTAAATTGAGATCTTTGATCCACCCTGACTTGATTTTTGTCAAAGGTGAGAGGTAGAGGTTCAGATTCATCTCTCTGCTGGTGGAAATCCAGTTTTTCCAGCACCATTTGCTAAAGAGGTTTTCCTTTTCTCACTGGGTTGACTTGTACACCTTGTCAAAAATCAGTTGACTGTATGTTTGGGAATTTATTTCTGGGGACTCTATTCTGTTCCATTGGTACACATGTCTGTTTCCATGACAGTACCATGCTGTTTTGATTACCACAACTTTGTAGTATATTTTTGGATCAGGGAGTGAGATGCTGCCCACTCCACTGTTGTGCAGAATTGCTTTGGCCATACGGGGTCTTTTATGATTCCAGATGTATTTTATTATTGCCTTTTCTAGATCTGTGAAGAATGTGTCTGGTACTTTGATTGGCATTGCATTAAATATGTAGATTAATTTGGGTAGCATTGCCATTTTGATTATATTAATTCTTGCAATCCAGGAACATGGTATGTCCTTCCACATTTTTGTTTCATTTTCAATTTCTTTTTTTAGCTTCTCATAGTTTTCCTTGTGGAGGTCTTTAACTTCTTTGGTTAGATTTTTTCCTATGTATGTTGTACTTTTTGTGGCTATGGTAAATGGAATAACTTTTCAGTTCTTTCTCAGACTGCTTGTTGTTTGTATATAGAAATAATATATATTTCTGTATATTGATTTTGTATCCTGAAACTTTATTGTATTCATTCATTACTTCCAGAATTTTTTTTCATGGAAACCATTGGATCTCCTATGTATACAATCATGTCATCTGCAAATAGAGAGAGATTTACCTCTTGTTTTCCTATTTGAATGCCTTTTATTTTTTCTTCTTTTCTGATTGCATTGGCAAGGACTTCCAGTATTATATTGAAAAGGAGTGGAGAAAGTGAGCATCCTTGTCTTGTACCCATTTTTAGTGGAAAAGCTTTCAGCTTTTATCCATTCAGGATGATGTTTGCTATGGGTTTTTCATAGATAGCTTTTATTATATTGAGAAATGACCCTTCTATACTGATTTTGCCGAGAGTCTTGATCATGCTGTATCTTATCAAATGGTTTTTCCACATCAATTGATATGACCATATGGTTTTTATCTTTCTTCCTGTTAATATTGTGTATTATATTTTTGGTTTTGCGTATGTTGAACCAACCTTGCATTCCTGGATTAAAGCCTAGCTGATCATGATATATAATCTTTTTTATAAGTTGTTGGATACAATTTGCTAGTATCTTGTTGAGAATCTTTGCGTCTATATTCATCAGAGATATTGGTCTATAGTTTTCCTTCCTGGTCCTGTCCTTAACCTTATCTGTTTTAAGGATAGAGGTGATAGAGGCTTCATAGAATGAATTAGGGAGAGATTCACCCTTTTGAATCTTTATAAATACCTTGAGCTGGGTTTAACTCATCTTTGAAAGTTTTATAGAATTCAGAGGTGAATCCATCAGGGCCAGGGCTTTTCTTTGTTGGAAGTTTATTTATTAATGATTCAATCTCCTGGCTTGTGATGGGCCTATTCAGACTTTCTATATCCTACTGGCTTAATCTGGGTATATTATATGTCCGGGAATTTGCCCATCTCACCCAGATTGTCTTGTTTCTTGGCATATAGTTGTTCATAATATTCTCTAAAGATGTTTTGTATTTCTACTTTGTCTGTTGTTATATTGCCTGCTTCATTGCAGATTTGATTCACCTGTTTCCTTTCTCTCTTCTTAAGAAGTCTTGCTAGTGGTGTATCGATTTTGTTTATCTTTCTGAAGAACCAGCCTTTACTTTCATTTATTTTTTGTATAGTTCATTTATTTTCTATTTTATTATTTTCTGCTTGTATCTTTATTATTTCCTTTGCCCTGGAGCTTTTGGATTTTTTTTGCTGTTGCTTTTCCAATTCTCTAAGGCATGATGTTAGGTGATCCATTTGCTTTCTTTCCATCTTCCTCTTATGTTCACTAATTGCTATGAACTTCTCTCTTATGACTGCTTTAGCAGTACCCCAAAGATTATGGAAAGTCATGTCCTCATTGTCATTGGCTTTCATGAATCTTTTTATTTCAGTCTTTATTTCCTCAGTATTTGTAGAGTCATTCAGGAATAGGTTATTTGGTTTCCATGTATTTGTGTATTTTTGAGGATTTCTCTTAAAATTAAACTCAAGTTTAATTCCATCATAGTCAGAGAAGATGCTGGATATGGTTTCTATGTCTTTGAATTTGTAGAGGCTTACTTTTTGCCCTATGAAGTGGTCAGTCTTCAAGAAGGTTCCATGTGGGGGTGAGAAAAAAGTGTATCTCATGGTTTTTGGATGGAAAGTTCTATAGATGTCTGTTAAGTCCATTTGATTTATGGTATCGTTTAGATCCTTTATCTCTTTATCTATTTTTTGTCTAGATGATCTGTCCAGAGGAGATAGTGGAGTGTTGCGATCTCCACCAATTATTGTATTGCAGTCTATCTCCCCTTCTAGATCTAATAGTCTTTCCTTCACATATTTGGGTGCTCCTGTGTTAGGCATGTAGATATTTATAAGTGTTGTATCTTCTTGATCTATTGATCCTTTTACTATGATATAGTGCCCTTCTTTGTCTCTTTGAACAGTTTTTGTTTTAAAGCCTGTTTTGTTCTTCTTTGGTTCCCATTTGCATGGAAAACCTTTTTCCA
>NW_006159443.1:4407895-4414975 GCF_000334495.1 Tupaia belangeri chinensis
AAGGATAATCTTGCAGGATATAATAATCTTGGTTGAAATTGTTTCTCTCTTAACACTTTCAATACCTCTTCCCATTCTTTCCTTGCTTGCATTGTTTCCATTGAGAGGTCCGGTGTTAGCCTGATAGGGTGACCTTTGTAAATCACTTCTTCTTTCTCTCTTGCCAGTTTTAGTATCATGTCTTTATCTGTGGTCTTGGACAATCTGGCTAAAATGTGCCTTGGGGAAGGTCTTCTGAGGTTGATTCTATTAGGGGTCCTTTGTATTTCTTAGGTCTGGATGCTTGAGTGCCTCTCTAGACTTGGGAAATTTTCATCCAGGATTTCATAGTATAGATTTTCCATGCCGTTATTAGTTTCTTCACCTTCTGGCATGCCAATTATTCTGATGTTTGTACGTCTTATGGAATCTAGTATTTACCATATATTATCCTCGTGTTTTTATGTTATTTTCTCTACCTTTTTGGTGCTTTTTTCTAGGTCAGAGGTTTTATCTTCTACAATGGGGATTTGATCTTCAGCATGGTCTAATCAACTTTTAATATTTTCCAGAGATTTTTTGATTTCCTGTATTACAGACTTCATCTCTAATAACTCCATCTGATTCTTTCTCAGAGTGTCCATTTCGTCTTTCATATCATGGAAGGACTTCCTAATCTCCTGTAGTTCATTGTCTCTCTTCTGTTCCAACTCATAGAATTTGTTCACCATGAATGTTTTAAATTCTTTCTCTGACATTTTGGTAACATCCTCAGATTTTAGGAGAGATGGAGGGGAATTACTTTGTTCCTTTGATGGAGACATATTTCCTGACTTACTCAGACCTGAGGCTCTTTTTTTACTTCTATCCATTGGAAGATGTATTCACTTTTGAATACCTCTTAGCAGCAAATGTGTTTCCCTTTTGCTGTGAATTAATGTATGCAAAAGTCTCTCTTCTGTTGTTTTAGCAATGTGATCTCAAGATGTATACTCTATTCAGGTGTCTGAAGTGTAGTATGTCCATGTTCACAGGTGGTTCAGTACAGGGGAGGATCCCAGGGAATTACAGAACTTACAATATTAGGGAATTTCAGAACTGTGATTCTAGATCTGCCTAATCCCTCTGGCAGGGTGGAGGATGAAGAAGAGAGGATAATGTAAGAGGAAAGAAAAGAGTATAGAGGAGAATAAAGAAAATGCATGGAGCATGATTTTGCCAGGGGCCTAGAGATGGAACTGGAGCTCTCCTGCAGAGCAAGGGCCACTCTGTGGGACAAGGGAGAGGTATTAACAAAACAAAAAGGAAGAGCAAAGGAAAAAAAAAAAAAACCCTGCCTACCTCTTTAGGGGGTGGGCTCCTGGTCTTAGGAGCCTGGAAGAGGGTTGGGGGCAGTGGTGCCCCTGCCTTGGTCTCCCTTGCTGGCCAGGGACATAGAGATGGAACTGGAGCTCTCCTGCAGAGCAAGGGCCACTCTGTCATCAGTTTTCAATTCAAATAAAATATTACCTTCTTTCAAAAGAGATCCTAATGGGATGGATTGGCTGGAAATCTCCATGACTCACCCTCTAGATTTAGAAGCCCTATGCTGGGGAAATATAAGGCTATTTTTTTTTTTTTTGGAAAGGTTTTTGCTATAGGGCATGTGCACTCGCCAGCCAGACAGAGGGCGACAGAGAGACAGAAAGTGAGAAATCACACCCCAGGGGGGCTGGCCACGCCGCAGTCCCTTCTCCTCCACTCTCCTCTCGGGATTCTGGGCACGCACACACACACGCCCGGCGTGAGCTTAAGCCAACGGGTCCGGGACTCAAACCATGGTTGACTACGTGAGAGTCCAGAGACATAGCCAGTATGCTAACTGCTGGCCCCTATAAGGCTATTTTTAAGGCATGGAGATAAGGAGAATAAGCCATCTAGAATATTAGTGAGTACAGACAGGTCCTAATCCTATTCCTTTTGTTACCTAACTAGCAGTATCATCTTGAACAAATATGTTTAATCTTGTTAATTTCTTGTTTGAAAATTAAGGTGTTGGGTTAGATGATATATTAAACTAATGGAACTCAAAAATTTAGCTATGCTTCTTTCCTGTGAATAGCAAAGGCTGAGGCTGGGGCATTTTCCATTTAAGGCTGACTGAGCTAACCCCTGACCCCTGCACTGAGGAGTAGAGCTTTTAGCGTAGACACCAAGAGGCCATGTCCCGCCTGGAGAGTAGAGGAAATGGTCCAGGAGCAATTGTTTCCATATGCATGTCCAGAGCTGAGACACAGGAGTGCTTTGGAGCCAGCAGGAAAGGGAAGCAATTTATCCTCTTTCACATCCTTCAGAAGCTTCCTGGGGAGTTCACGACCTTGGTCTACCAAACACCTTTCAAGGTATTGATTCTTGAAAGGAAGTCAGAAACAACTTTAAGCATTATGACCATTTCATTCTGAATTGTACTATATAAACCTTGTTTAGAATCACAGCTTGTAAACCAATCTCTTTGTACATAAGTTTCACAAAAACTGTTTAAACCAAATTTAGAACAATAAGTTTTTTTAATGATATTTTAGGGAATGCCTATTAATATCACAGATGATGAGTGTATATGGTTGTTGTATTTTGCTTGCCACAATTAATACTTATCCTACTAATAATTTTTGAGGCTTTCCTATGGTATTATTTAGTTCAATTGCAAATCAGCAGGTAAAAATTAAGAATGCCCTTTTTTCTTTCATTAAAACATACATATACAACAAATCCTATGTTATCATAGCTAACAGAGATGGAGAAATATTTGTTTTTTGACTTTTTATTTTTTTTTCTAGATATATGTTCATGTCAACCTGCTCCCACAAGCCACAAATCCATACCAATACATAGAGGGAGAAACTGAATTTCCACAAATCATAAAAAAACCTTCATAATATAATCATTTATGTAAACAGAAAAAGAATAAGGCACTGATGACAATGGATATCCACTGTCCACCGATATTTTTTCCACCTCTCAATTATTCTGTCTTTTGATCGCCATTTGGGAAATTTATTTTCAGTGGTGTCCAAAACCAGCAACTATGTGGTTTAAATGATGTGTGTGTTATGCTCATAGCTCTTCTCACACATCTCAGACTGTCACCAAGAATTCTGGACATTCCTGCCTCTTGCCTGGTTTCATAGACATTGCCCAGGAGCCAAGAGGCAGCACTACCACACTCGCCTCTGAAGGATAGACAGGCAAATAAACTGCCTTGCAAATATAACTAGAACCTTCCTCTTAATAGCCTAGACAACAAATAACTTCTTGATATATAACAGTAAATTTCACTCTTGGAGTCAGTTAGACGTGTACATAATTAAAATTGTGGCTTGGCTGTTTTTAAGACTAAATAAGTGTCAGTAGGGAACACGCAAGCACATATAACCAATGGCTTTGGTTCTTGAACCAGTGTCATATCTAAGACAGAAAAGGACATTTTCATCATCTATATTTTAGAAATTTAGAAGCAACTTTTTGTTGCAGCACAGACACCTTTTACTTTTTTATAATTTCTTATTTCCACTTAACTGTTGTACATTTGTGGGGTATAACATGAGTTTTTTCAAAGTATTCCTGCAGTGCATGATAATCAAATCAAGAATATTACCACATTCATCATTTTCAGCAAACCATACATTAGGATGTATATCCTTGATTTTTGCCTTACTAGTTTTTCTTTTTTCTTTTTTTCTTTTTGAGACTATATACAAGATTGGCAATAGCCCTTTTTTCCTACTCCATTGTGGTAATAGCACAAACATCTTCTGTAGATGAATTATTCAATTCCATATGAATTGTTTTTGGAAATTAATTGTAAGGTACTATAAGCTTTGCATTCAACAACCAGCATCTTATAAGGAAATAGATATTAAGAAATTGAATACTATAAAATTAAAATAATAGTTTTTAAAAAGAAGCAACCACAGCACTGTAATATTCTAACACATAGCCTACAGTATTTGGTGCATTGTATGCATTGACCCTCTTTCTTTGAGTGGGTTGATGAAAAGAATCCCCCCAAATTTAGAGATCTTAAGGAGGATAGGAACCCAAGATGGTTTCTGCTGCTATCTGGGGAATTATTTTTGAGAAGGCAGCAGGTTTTGTTGAGCTCCTTTAAACCATGAGGTTTAGACAGGAGATCTAACGAGGTATAGCATTCTACAGCCTGTAGTAAAGGAACACCCAAGTCTTTCAATATGTTTTAAACAGGATGTTACTTTTCAAGATTGGGCATGTCATGTATCTCAAGAGGTACACTATTCACTCCTGTAAACAGACCCACAAGACAGGGTTACTGAGAAAAGAGAAAATAAGGCCTGACAACTAGAGAATTGGATTGCCTTTAGTTATCAGATGTCCAGATTTTTTTTTTTTTTTTTGAGTCTTCTTAATCTTTACAAGGTAAGAGTCAGGCCTAAGAAATGGATCCTCAATGTGAGAATACCAACAAGCTGATTCTTTTAAAAGGGCTCTCAAAAAAAAGAAGTGTTAGTTACCACCACTGGAGAGCTCACTGGGTCTTAATGAAAGTGAAAATTTAACAATAATGATTCAAGATAGCATTAATTGAGATGACTGTGGGCTAGATATGTTGTTCTCTATTTGAAAGACACTCATAAACACTTCATAAGCTCCCCCATGAGCACCTGGACTCAAGGACTCAAGTATTATTTCATTAAGTACTCAAATATTATTTTTTCCTCTCTCTCACACTTTATATTGCATACACACATGCACACATCCTACTTATAAATATACTATAATATGATGCCAAAGCTAAAGGTAGATTCTACTTTACTAAAGAAATCCAGAAACACAGGTTCTTATAAATGAAATATACTAAATGGCCATGCTGTGCCAATAAGAACTATATAAACTACCATAAGCATTGAGTTTATCATAATTATGTTATATTTCTTGAAAAAAGAATAAAATTTCAGTGCATTCATTAATGTGTCATCTTATTAATACCTAAATGTAAGCATTCAACTACCATGAAAAACTATTTCAATTATTTTAAAAGATATATTCAGCGAAAAGTACTAAATTTGCCTCTAGGTTCCACTGAAAATAAAATGTTGTGACTTAAACATAAATAACTACAGCCATGTTATTGATGAATTGAGCTGTATAATGTGTTTCAAAAGTAAAAATGCACAGAAAATCATTTTTAAAGCCCCTTTATCTTTGTTGGTTGAAGAGTGTTTTCTTTAGACCATATTATTAATTTTCTAGTCTTTATTCTAATTATATTGATAATTATACTAAGCAGGGTGTTTTTACTGGCCAATCTCAAAGATAAGCAAAATACAGATATAATTCTACAAAACCACTGAGAAATAAAGAAGGATTGCAGTAATCACCTGAATGTCTCTGAATCTCTCACACACATACAAGCACAGAATCTTAATTATTTTTTTATTGACATTATCTTAAGAAAACTTTCTCAGGGTGGACAGGCAAGGAGGATTTTCTCCAGAAAAGCTCCAGATAATGTTTAATAGAGTGAGCAGTGGTTACAAGTAAGCCAAATAAACTTGGGATATATTGGGTTGAGTTTTTGTCTTACTACAGTCCTCCATGAGCCTTTAACCTACTGATATGAATTGCCAAGAGGAGGAGTGCCGTACAATAATTGCCAAAATTAATTGCCCACAGAATCTTTTGGTTTTCTCTTTTTTGAGACAGATCTCCTGGTGCTGGTATGATGAGGAAATACATTGGGAAACACATGATAAATGCTCTTAGCAGCACTACTTTGGGTCTCAGTTTCATACTCTTGTCTTCTTGGTGGCTTAGCTTATCCTTTAAAAACAGCTGGAGCCAGTAGGTGGTATAGTGGTTAAGGTACTAGACTCTCACGTGGCTGACTGGAGTTTGAGTGCAGGATCCAATGGCTTGGAGTCACACCAAGCACATATGTAAGCATGCCCAAAATTCTCATAGGAGATTGGAGAAGAGATTGCAGTATGGCCATTCCCCTCAGGGGATGATTTTTCACTTCTTTCTCCGTTTTTCTCTCCAGAGATTGTGCATACCTTTTGGCAAAAACCTAAAACAAACAAACAAACAATACCAGCCACCAGTAGATAGCATGGTAGTTACGATGCTGGATCCAATGTGGCTGACAGTATAGTTTAAGTCCTGGACCTGGTTGCTTGAAAAACACACTGGGGGTGGGGGGGGGCAGTAGATGGTGAAATGATTACATCACTGGACTCTCACATAGTTGACCACGGTCTGAGTCCCAGACAGGGCAGTTTAAAAAACACTCATGCTGGGTGCATGTGTGTCTAGGCCCAAAATCCCAAGAAAAGAATGGAGGAGAAGGGATAGTGGTGTGGTCGTCCTCCCTGAGGGGTGATTTCTTGCTTTCTGTCTCTCTGTGTCTCAGGGAGTGCATATGCCTTATAGCAAAAGTCTCTTAAAAAAAATAAGAAAATAAAGAAACAGAAAAGGAAAAAAAGTAAAAAAGAAAAGCACACTGGGTGTGTGTGCATGTGTGCTCAAAATCCTGAAAGAAGAATAGAAGAGAAGGGATTTCAAGGTGGCCATCCCCCATGGGGGTGATTTCTCACTCCCCTGCGCCCATCTTTCTCTGTCTCTCTCTAGTGAGTGTTCACAGCCTAGAACAAAAAAAGGAACAACAACAACAAAAATAACCAACAATAACAAAAAACAGCCATCAAGTTTGAAATGGCCTCAATATCTGAGTCCTGCAAGAAAGGTTTTATCCTCTCTGCTTCTTCCACTGGTGCATCTGCAAACCCTCTAGGAGTATTTCTTCTTAAGCTCTTTGGAGGATTGTGTGTGGGAAGGGGCCTTTGGGGATGGTGAGGAGGGCCTCTGAAGCTTAGCAACTTGTCTGTTGGAGCTCCCTAAGGAAAAGCTATCATTTGAACTTAGCCATTTCTCCAACCACATCCTGTTCACTAATACAAACTCACTGCTCTTGATAAATTTTAATACATAAAACATGTTATCATACTGTCATTTATTACCTATAAAGCATACATACTATGACTTGTGTCTTTCTTTGCTCTAGGGGCACACTTCATAATAATATTTTGT
>NW_006159443.1:4414987-4513807 GCF_000334495.1 Tupaia belangeri chinensis
CCCAGTGTACATGACAACATCGCAATTTGCTTCATCAGCCAGATTAGATAACTACAAGCAGCACATTCAGAAATTTTTTGCACATAAAGATCAAGGCTGAACCAATTTGCATTCCCACCAACAATGTATGAGAGTTCTCCTTTCTCCACATCCCTGCCAACACTTATCTTTTTTTTTTTTTAATCTTCACTGTTCTAACTAGGTTAGGTGGTATCTCCTTATAGTTTTGATCCACATCTCTCTTATTATGAGGGTTGTTAAGCATTTTTTCATATGCTTTTTGGCTGTTTGTATGTCTTTCATAGAGAGTTGTTTATTCAGCTCATTTTCTCATCTTTTAATTTGGGTTAATCATTTTCTTCTAGGTAAGCCACTTGAGTTCCCTATGTATTCTGGTTATTAGTCCCTTATCTGAGGCATAGTTAACAAAAATTCTCTCCCATTCTGAGAGTTGTCGATTCACACTAGTTACTGTATTCTTTGCTGTGCAAAAACTACTTTTTTTTTTTTGGGAGGGGGGAGGTTTTTGCTGGCTCCCATGCTCACCAGAAAGACAGAAAGAGACAGAGAAACAAAAAGTGAGAAATCACCCCCCAAGGGGGATGGCCATGCTGCAATCCCTTCTCCTCCATTCTCCTCTCAGGATCTTGGACACACACACACACACACACACACACACACACACACAGGCCAGCATGAGTTTACGGCACCAGGTCCGGGACTCAAAACACTGTCTACTACGTGGGAGTCCAGCAACATAGCCATTACGCCAACTGCTAGTCCCAGTGCAAAAATTTCTTAATCTGATGTAATCCCATCTGTGTATTTTGGGGATTGTTGCCTGTTGGTGATGACATGTGTAACAGGATCTACTCATCTGCTGTGTGGCATATATCATGTTGGGTAAAATCTCTTTACAAACTAAATGATGTATAATGACTGAATGTATAAAAATAATAAATAATACTAATAAAAAAATTCAAGGCTGATTTAAAACCAAACAGGAATTGGGGAGAATTATCTTTTTTCTTCATAATATCTTTCAATTAATGGCATTTTTCAACAATTTCATATAAATTCTGAATTAAAGATTACATCATATTTGCATAATATTTTGTATTTTTTTGGCCAGCTCAAAACTATCTCAGTGCTGTATATTTGTATATAACTCTGATCCCAGGGAACATGCATGCTTGGAGACAGAAGGTAAAGCTCAACAAACCAGGTGGCTGAGTTAGGAACAGGATTTGCCATGAGAATGGCTACTGATTGTAGAATATCTTCCTGATCCATGTCTAGCAAAATTCCTGGCATTGAGAAGAACTTCAATAAATATTTTAAAAATTAATTTGACGTGAACATTAAAGCAGCTAATTATATGTCAATATTATAAACTTTGGGTTGTTTGATTCAAAGAACATTTCAATTTGCTCAACTGAGCTCTAAGCTTGATCACATGAGCTCTCTAATGCTCATTTGCAATTTTTGATTATTTGTCTTACTTCACATAACCTAATATGACCCTAGATTTTCTTAACATTATTCTAAGCATTTAAAGTATTTTTTATATTTTTAAGAAATATGAAAAAAAATCTGCTTCTACTGGGTATCACATGTCATTATTATAAGCATCTTTCTAAGAATAAGTATAAATTGAAGCGATTTTAAAAATATGTAAAATGAGGGGCCAGCAGGTGGCATGGTGCTTAAGTTGCTGGACTCCCACATGACTGACCACAGTTTGAGTCCTGAACTTGGTGGCTGGCTTTCTCACTTTATCTTTCCCTCTCTCTCTGTCTCTTTCTGGTCAAAATTTAAAAGTAATAATAACAAATAAAATTAAACAAATAATTTTTTAAAATGTTAGAAATGTAGACTGGACAGACTACTTTAAAAAAGAAACTTTGCCACAAGTCATGTTCACTCACAAAAGACAGACTGAAAGAGAGGGAGGGAAGGTGAAAAAGCACTCCCTCGGGAACCAGTAGTTAGCATAATGGCTATGTCGCTGGACTCTGGAGTAGTCAACTGCAGTTTGCGTACCAGACCCCGTGGCTTAAAACTCACGCTGGGTGCGTGAGCGTGTGTGCCCAAGATCCCGAGAGGAGAATGGAGGAGAAGGGATTGTGGTGTGACTATCCCCCCTGGGGGGTGATTTCTCGCTTTCTGTCTCTATGTTTCTCTCTGTCTGTCTGGGGAGCACACGCGCCCTATAGCAAAAAACCTCTCCAAAAAAAAAAAAAAAAAGCATTCCCTCAAGGGGGAATGTTTATGCCACGATCCTTCCTCCTATGTTTCTACCTGCTTTTGGGATTTGGGACACACACACGTACCCAGCATGTTTCTTAAGTCACTGGGTCTGGGATTTGAACCACATGGTTGGTCATGTGGGAACAAGTCACCTTAACTACCACACCACGAGCTGGCCTCAAAAATTTCTTTATAGTGGGATATAGAAGTGAGTTGCGAGATCTTTAAAATTTCATATTATTTATTACATTGAAGAAAGGTCTAGAACTATCAAACCACTGTTGTCATTTAATTTCGAGTATATAATCAAATAATAATATGAAGAAATATCTCTAGTAATTTAGGACATGAAATAAGTCAGCAAACAAAAATCCCCGGTTCCTGAAAAGCTAACAAAATTTCTATTTCAATTAAGAAGAATAGGCTCTATGCACTTGATATGCTTCATAATAACTGTAGTAATGCTTTATTTTATAAATTAACAGTGTGACATTAAATACATACATACCAATTCACATTTCATGATATGCTTACTGGGAAGAAATTGTTTAATAAAATGTTATCTATCCACCCACTTTCTCAATTGTTGTTCAGAAAGGCTTGTTTTATTCAAAAATCACATTTCATGCTTACCTACCAATTCTTGTAAAATCACTTTGGTAACACATGTCTCTGATATTTATTCTCTTCAGCACATTTATTTCAAAATCTATTTTGCATTTCATTTCCTAGGATTTTCCTTTTCTACTGTAAAGTTTATTTTTCATTTCTACTGATTTTAATTCTTTTTAAAATCCCTGAATTTTAATTCTTTTTTTTTTGGGGGGGGGGAGAGGTTTTTGCTACAGGGTGCGTGCGCTCGCCAGAAAGAGAGACAGAGAGAGATAGCGAGAGATTACTCCCAGGGGGGATGGCCATGCTGCAATCACTTCTCCCCCATTCGCCTCTCAGGATCTTGGGCACACACACACGTGCCTGGCACGAGTTTAAGCCCCCGGTCTGGGACTCAAACCGTGGTCATCTACATGGGATTCCAGCGACATAGCCATTACGCTAACTGCTGGTTCCCCCTGAAATTTAATTCTTGGCCTCTGGTCCTGTGTATATAATTTAGCTTTGATTTATCACTGGAAAAAGCATTTTCAGAGGGCTCCTTTGTAAGTCTCCCTATTCACATTGGAAATGCCACCATTTTATTTCCAGTCTCTTAGAGTCCTTATACTCAAAGTGTAGTTCTCTGACCAGCAGCCAAGGCAGCCTAAGAGTTTCTTCAAAATGCAATTTGCCAGGCCCTACCAGAACAGGGCATTAAGATAAACATTTTAAGTCACCTTTAACATGGTGACTTGTATGTAGATTGAAGTTCAAGAGAAAGTGTCTTTGGACATTTTTCAAGAATCTTTAAAAATCACTGAATAGGTGCCAGTTGGTGGAACAGTAGTCATGCCACTGGACCCACAAGGGAAGGGTCCTGGCTTGGCCTTCCTGGGCTGAGCTCCCTGAGCACCAGGCATGTGATCACGGGCTTGTGCTCTGGGCTGGCTGAGACTGGAGGTGGATTGTAGTGTGAAAAGCCCATTGAGGGTACTTGTCCCTCCTTCTCTGTTTCTGTCTCTGTCTCTGCCCTTCTGTCACTCTCTCTCTGTGATTCTCCTGGATGAAATAAATAAATAAATAATTTTAAAAATCACTTAACTATTTTCAAATTGTCTAGCCTACAACCTTCTACATAGTTTTCAGAAATGCTTTTCAGTGCATATTTAAATATTGCTGCCAGTCTACTAGCTTAGTTTTTAAAGGTATGAGAATAATCTAGATTAGATCAGATCAGCAAGTTTATCCCTGTCTATACTTCCCTAAAGCCACATCAAGTTGAATAATACCAAGATGCTACTCTGTCTTTTGAGGCTTCTTCAAATGGCCTGTTAAAATTCATATGGGAAATAATCTCCAGGCTATTATGCTGTTTCCTTTTGGATTGAATGTTACTCTGCTTTTTATGTTTAACCTGTATTCACTTCAATGTTTTATTTATGATTGAAAAAAACTCCTATTCTCAGAATAGTTTTTTCTTTTCCTTCTAAAATTTGTCAGTACTCAGTATGCCAGTTTAAGTATTCAAAACAGGTGTAGGATATGTATACCATAAAGAAATTGGTGTTGGATTGGTGCTGGATATGGTGACTAAGAAAGAACAGTCTTCTTTTTAAAATTTTTTACTGATTTTCTTTCAATTTGTCAGAAGAAATGTGTACTTGACAGTGAGAGACAGAGAGAGAGAGAGAGAGAGAGAGAGAGGAGAAGGAACAAGCTCCCTCCCCCTATGTGGAGTGGTCACTCCATAATTCCTTCTCCTCCATTTCTCCCTCCTTTCTGGATTTTGGGCACACACACTCCTGGTATATGTTTTTGAAGCCACTGGGTGCTGAACTTGAACAGCTTAGTTGGTCATGTGGAATTCAGCTCCCTTAACCACCAGGACATGGACCCAGCCCCAGAACAAATGTTCTTGATTCACTTCAAGTAAATGGCACTGCATATCATCATTTTATATATATATATATATATACACACACACACACACACACATATATATATAAACTATGACTTCTATGAAATAAAAAAAAATTGATCTGCACTAGCACAGTGTTTGTTTCAGAGTAGGCACTCAAATAATAATGAAATAAATCATTTTATCCTAAACCACAAAGGGTTAAATTATGCAGAATAAAAGAGGCAATATTTAGGAGTTTATGATACATGTGACACTAACACACCCAAACATCTTTTGATGGCACTACCATTTTATACCAAAAAAAAAAAAAAAAACCACTTCCAAAATAGAAAAACAAACCTGAAAATAAGGACTGGAGAGGCAGCTTTTCTAATTGCTTCTCCTTGACATTTAAACACTAACATTACAGCCAGGTAGTAGGATAAATCAAGCTCATGAAAATATCAAGTTTTATCTTTAAAAATATAATTCCCTCTCATTTTGAAAACTCACATTGGTGGAATGGACTTCAAAGCACAAGTGAGTCAGCAGACATCAAATAAAAACACCCACCAGAGCTGATGCAGATCTCAAAATCCCCAGCTAATAAACAAGGTTTCAAGGTCTTGATAGCCTCCAGCAGCTGGGAGAACAGAAGGGGGCGGAAGAAAAATGTCTCCCCTTGCCCATAACCCTGTTCTCCAAGAGTTTGCAATGTTACCCACCCACTCAGTTAATTTACTCAAAGCTGCTTGGTATGGAGAACAGGAATAAGAACTCCCTGCTGCAATCCAACTCAGACAGTGATGAAATTAGAGGAATAAGCAGACTTTCAACAAGAGGCATGTGACATTTCACACTTCTGAAAAGTCTTCAGCCAGGTAAAGGCACCATACTGCCTCTTATATTAGCCTTGATAGCAACCAGCTGGAGCTCAGCGAAATTCACACATCACAAAGTGACAACCCTGGCTTTGGGCTACCTGGGCTGAGCCTGTCTCAGCTGGAAAGAGTAAAAAAAAGTACCAATGATTCCTAAGAAATCCTTTGCTTTCGTTCATTTTGCCTCCCAAATATGACCTGTCCCCATAGCTGCTTATCTTGGTAGCCAGGCTAATCACCACCAAGCATCTACACAAATCCCAAAGACATCAGTATGTGTTTTATTGCCCACATTTCTACGGAAAATTCTGCCTAGATAGCAGTTATCTAAAAATACTCTGAAACCCAGTTACTTTTCCTAAAGAGGCATTCTGAAGAGTGCTTCTGAGCAGTGGAATTCCAGAAGGATTGTTGTGCCTGTTCTGTTCATTAAGGTCAATTAGCTTTATGTTCAACATCACTCATGATGCTTATGTGCCTAAGTGTGTTTGCAATTCACCATGGAAAAGGTACAACAGGAAAGTAATAACTTGGATTCACATGGCATTTATTTTTCCCTTTTGATATCAAAGGAATTGAACAAAATGACCCAATTTCCCGATCTAACATTCCTGTGAAATTAAGAGAAAGTAATATTTTCTTTGCTTTGAATGTAGGGAGGGTCTGAATCTTCTCTCGTTTCCAATTGTATCTATCTACAGTCAGGGTAACCTGTGTGCCATCTTTCCTGCTAGGACACACCTACCATACAGTGTTCCTGATCAAGCCAATCCTAAGGGCTGAGTCCTGTTTTCAATTGTTATCTTTTGTCTGCTTATAATTTCTTAATGTGGTATTTTGCCTTTTGGTCTTTTTTGTATGTTAGATATTACTATCTTCTGTTTCTGATTTTGGATGTCTGTTTACTGTGAACTTCTGTGAACTTCCAAGCTTTGGCACCCTGTCCTCTGGCTAAATGCCACTTACCTCAGTCCATTGAGATCTGACCTTGAAATTCAACACATGTTGCTAATGAGAAAAACCTGCTACACAGAAAAGAAAACATGCTTAAGGAAAGTTTTAAAAGGAGTCATGTAGACAGAGCGCCTGCTATCGTTTGAATAAACCACATTGCTTTGGCATTCCCTTTGTAAGAATTAGGACTTTTGTGACTTTCAGAAGGGAATTATTGCTGCTGCCAAAAGAAGGATAATAGTGCTCAAGATAAAAGCTTTTTATTTTAACTAGAGATAAGATAACCTAACCTTTTATTCAGTTAGTGCCGAGTTATTTAGTTTTAGAAAATACCATCTGTGGTGGAAAGAATGGTCTATCTCTTACATTCTCCATTTTCTAAGTGTGTGACCTATTAATTACACTGAAGTATCTCATGTAATGATTATATTAATTTACATCTCGATTTAATTAAGAGCACTGAGAATATACAAAGCCCTCACAATCAACTACCAGGTAGTCCTGGTATACAAAAATATACTGTCCAACAGGGAGGCAGAAGATAACACCAGGAAGAGGAGTGAAGGTAGAACTTTCCAGCTGAAGTTTCGGCTCTGAACTTATAGCTATGTAGTTATCTTAAAATTATTATTAACTGAACTAATCTTTATTCTCTACCCACTATGTACTAGACACTGAGAGAACATCAAGGTCTGTAAAAGTCAAGCTATTGTGATGATGATGATGATGATGGTAGTGATGGTGCCTTGGAACTTCAGGGGTCATTTTTCTATCTATCACGATGGCACAGGTAAAGGGGAGCCATGGCAAATTTTTAGGAAGTGTTATAGAAAGGTCATCAGCATTTGGATTAAACTAGAAGAAGGAAAATTGGAGGCCACTAGGAATATATTTTGATGGTCCTGATGAAAGGTGTTAAGAATCAGAAATTACTCAGGAATAATGATAAAAAGAGTTAAATATAACACATAGCATTCTTTTAAAAATGTGAACATGTTTTGCAATTTTTGTGAATAAAATATGCAACCATGCATTTAATGTTGATGGCAGGATTTTGAAAGAGTTTGGCTTGGATATACCTGGATTTGCTTTCTAGTTCTTCCATGTAGCTTGTAACACTGGATGAGAAAACTTACTTCTTGAAGCCTTAATTTTCTCTATAAATATAATTTAGTACTATGCATCTCATAGAATCATTTTCAGGATTCATAATTACATATAAGTTATAATACAGGGCCAGGCATTTAGTAAATTCTCAGAAATACTAGCTGTTATAAGTATCATGCTATAACCCTCATTTGAATGTGATAACTTTGTAATACTGTGCATTAAGATGTAATAACTGGATTGGTTTCATTTATCTGTTCAGTCTTTAAAACTGCATCTTGTTTATTCTGATTACTAACCAGAGGATTTGTCATATGATTATTTGGAAATCAATGCTTGAGATGACTGAAACGAATAGATAAGGAAAACCAAAGATCTGAATCTCAAAACTTAGTTATAGGAACCAAGCAGGAAAAGTATGAGTATAAACTAAAACAGATGTAAAAAAGATCTGGTGAGACTTATAGACATGGAAGAATGTGTGAATCTAAAGGAATTCAACTTTATAATTTTTTGCTCACCAAACAAAATGGCTGGGATATTTGGGCTTGAAGACCTTTTAAATGATTTAGAACAAACTTCTAGATGGTGATCAACAGTAAAAAGTAAATTTTTAACAGAAATGGAGGATTGTCCATTGAGGATAACTTTAACTGGACTGGTGTGCAGTGTATTCATGCTAGGAAAATTCATTTTACAAGCTGTGGAGATGTACAATGATTGAATGTATAAAATAAATTTTAAAAAGGAGTGGATCTTTATATATCACAATACCATATACTATACACTAGTATGGATATAAGGTTTTTCAAGGGACTTTTAGATAACTTCATTCAGAGTGATCACAATGCTCAAGATAATTGTTCTATCAACTGCAATTTTATCCAAAGATTGAGAGAAAAAACATCATGAAACACAATGAGTAGTTATTATCATTGCTGAACAATAGTGTGCTAGTTAAGAACGAAGTACTTTACATTAGAGTGACTGGTTTCCAATCCCACTTCTGGGTTTTATTAACTAAGTGAGCTTGAGGAAAATTGAAAACATTTTGGGCCTCCGGTTTCTTATCCTTATATAAAGCATAATAGTCATTACTTCACAGGATTGTCGTAAAGATTAAATCAAAATATGCAGAGAAATCTGTACATGTAGGAAGAATGCCATTTACCTAACAGTCAATAGCACTGATTAATACAGTCCCAAGATGTAATTATAAAAGAAATTTCTGAATTTAGGATGATTCGTACTTGGTGCAAGTGATCAAGTGGCCTTGAAAAAAAACAAAAAAAAACTTCAAAATTTTGGTTAACTTTTACAAGAATCTGCAATATATTATCTCCAGTGAGTCTCACTTCCATATTCATTAAAGCACTGTTAAAAGCATATATGCCTTGAATGTACATTTATTTGTTGTATTACAGAAATCAAGAAAAGAAAGATGATAAATTCCACTTCCGAGAGAGTATGCTCATTTTCTACTGCTGCATAAAAAATTATGGCAAACTTAGGTTTAAAACTTCTTCACTTTGTTAGTTCACTATTCTATATAAGAAGATGGATTGGCTACCACACCCACTCATTTGCTCAGTTTCATATGTTGGTGGCAAGGCAGATTTGACAGATTTCTTTCTTCAGGGTCTCCCAGAACCAGAATCAAGTTGTCAACTGGGCTGAGTCCTTTGTTGAGTGTTGTAGAGATCTGTCCCCAAGCTCTTTCAGATTAATGGCAGAATTCAGTTTATTACAGTTGTAGTGCTAAGACATTCTTCCCTTATAGTACTTCAGTCAGGTATTACTCTCGGCATCCAGTGGCCATTGTATATCATTGCATATGGCCCCATTCAAAGCCTGCAAGGATTCAGCAAATTCTCATGCTTGAAATTTCTTCACTGGTGTTTGAAGAAAACTCTGTCTTAAACAGCATTAAAAGGCTCCTATGATTAGGTTGGAACCGCCTTGAAAATATCCCTTTTGATTATATCAGAATGTCAGAATCAACTGACTGAGTAACCTTAATGACATCTGCAACATCTCTTTTGCAATGTAATGTAACATAATCCCAAAAGTAATACCAGAGACAGAGGTCATAGGGCCATGTTGAAATTCTACCGACAGCAGAGAAAAGGGAACAGGTCTGGGAGCCGCAGCCTGAGAGAGATCAAGAGTTTTTACTCAAGTGTAAAATAGAAATGATTGTAAAGACAAAACCCACAAGGGGACTGAGCAGAGGGGATTGGCTGACACCTGCCTTACTTAGTCTTTCTACAGAGTATTTCAAGGTACCAGGTGCCCTCAGACAAAATATTTTCATAGTCAAACCTTGTGCAGAAAGAAAGAGATCCAGAACTCTTCAGTGGCAGGTGGCTCTTACTGTCACATGCCCATTGGCAAGTCATGCTTTCATCAAGCTAGGGTGTATGGACACAAATACACTGTTGATAAAACTGGAGAAATATGTTGCTGAAAAAAAAAAAGAGAAACTTCCTATAAATTAAGGAAAATAAACGTTAAGATGCTACTTTCAAAATATTATAAACATGGCACAACTCTTGAGTGTGATTTTTATAACAGTATAAGAGGACGACTATCTAAAGCTGTCACCAAGAGCTCCTTGAAAATAACTAAATTCAGGAAATGATAAATGCATGCCTATAAAGTCTCAAGGATATATGTCAAAGTGAGGCCCAGAAAGACCTCAACATTCATCCACTTGTCCCTGTTTAGAGGCAAGGTAAGGAGAAAATAGAGTAAATTAAATAAATAAACTTTGTTAGCAAAGCATAACTTACACTGAGAAAAGTCCACAAGTAATGTATCCTTCTCAGTTAATTATATTGAAATGAACACAAACACTCATGTAGCCAGCCCCTAATTCAGTAAATAGGCCATATCCTGCAGAAGCCTCCCCATACCTCTGTCTACTACAATGCCCATTGTCTTCCCCTTGGTAACTCTTATCCTGACTTCTAATATCATATATATATCTGATTTTCAATATTATATAAATAGATTTACAGAGCATATTTATTTGTGCTTGGATTTTTTTTTTTTTCTGTAACCTTTTTAATCCCCTTGCTGGAAAGGAGAGAGAGTGAGCAAGAAAAAGAAATCATCCTCTAGGGGTTATAGCCACACCATAATCCCTTTTCTTCCATTCTCCTCTTGGGACTCTGGGCACACATATACAGCCCGTGTGACACTGCTTGGTCCAGGACTCAGACAGCACAGTCAACCATATGGGATCCAGCTCCCTTAGTCTTCACACTGTTTGCTGGCCCAGTGTGCTTGGCTTTTTTGCTAAACATTATTTTATTGAGTATAGATCCATTTCCTTCTCACCACTGTGTAGTATTCAATTAAATGAATTCATAATAATTTATGTATTCCTTTTACTAGGGTAAAGTTAGATTATTTTTATCATTTGGCTATTAAGAGTAGTACTACTATAATTATCCACATATAAACCCACACATGCCCCTACACCCCATCACACACAAGTCTGTGTGTTGCCTGCCTGGAAAGGAATTGTTGGAGCCCAGTGAATATACATGTTCCACATTCACAGATGATGTCAAACTCTTTTCCACCAATATGTGCCCCCTAAAACAGTGGGTGAATCTACTCAACACATGATATTGTCAGTCTTACTAATTTTAATAATTCTTCTGTATGTGTAGTGGAATCCTCTTGTGGATTTCTTTTATATATCCTGATGAAAGGTTATGTATCTATAATATGTTCACTAACTGTTTGGATACTTTCATTTCTAATGTGTTATTTATTCTTGGTGTTATTTATTTCTTTTTGTTATTAATCTGTGAGATATTTTTGTATATTTTGGACTAGAGCCCTTTATTGTTATGTATGTGGGAAATATCTCCCACTCTTTGGTTTCCTTATTCATGTTCTTTTACATTTCAGCAAGTAAACATTTTTAATTACAAATTCCAATTTATCATGTTTCCTCTTTTCTCTGGTTAGTGTTATTTGTGAACCGATTATGATATATTTCCTGAGGGATTCCATTTGCACTTAGAGACAAGAAAGTTACCACATACCATTGCACCCATCCTAACAACAAGAAAAGGTTGAATGATTTACACACTCATACTGGTTTTTTCTTTTTTTTTTTTAACTCCACCAGAGATGTGAAGTGGTAAGACAACTGAATCAACTTGATGCCAGAGAACAAGTTTCTTTGAGGAAAACTGTTTCAGGTTTGGCACAGCACAGGAGAAAGAGAATCAGGTAAGAAGCCATTTCAAATTTTAACACATTCCTAAGGGTGAGTGGGAGTTTATATATCACTTTACAGTACCTGGGAGCCAAGTCTGAAAGAGAGTTTATACTTACTCTGGAGCTCTTTTCCCTGGGTCTTTACTATAGACTTAAAGGAAAGATGAGTAGACTCAGCATGATATGTCAGCATGCAGGAGATCATTGCCTGCTGAAGGACTAGCATAAAACATCACCTACTTCCCAGACTATTTATGCATAGGAAGCAAATGTCATAAGCCACCAGGAGAGGCACAGCAATCCAGTTTACACTCAAGGATACCAGATAAAAGACAGAGGTGAAGCCAGCCTGCCTACTGTAGAGGAGTAGGAAAAGCCTAAAGAGATCAGCAAGGACCTGCCACTGGGGGAGAGAAGGAGAATAAAGAAAGCCTCCTCCCATTGCAAAGAGATGCAGAAACTGCTTAAAACTAAGAGTGAGACAGAAACAATGAGACAGGCCCTGTGGCATTGCAGTCCCCACATTAAATGATGGGAAAGGCAGTCAGTCCAGTTTGAGGAATTTGAAGGCTGCAGGTATTGTGGATAGCAAGAGTAATGGCAAGACTCCAAATCAGCTCAACTATAGATTAGGAGTCAGCAAACTACAGCCCATGGGCCAAATCTAGCCTGCCATCTTTTATTTATTTATTTATTTTAATTTCAGGGTGTGCCAGATTTATTTTGATTACTTTTTCCCATTTCTTTACTTCAAAGTTTGATTATATCCTTATATATTACATATGTTTTTGGTTTTTTTTTGAGAGGTTTTTGCTATAGGGTGCGTGTACTCACCAGACAGACAAAGAGAGACAGAGAGACAGAAAACGAGAAATCACCCCCCAGGGGGGATGGCCTTCTCCTCCATTCTCCTCTCGGGATCTTGGGCACGCACGCACAAGCGCCCGGCGTGAGTTTTAAGCCACCACGTCAGGGACGCGAACCGCGGTCGACTACATGGGAGTCCAGCAACATAACCATTATGCTAACTCCTGGTCCCAATATTACATATGTTTTTGAAGGAAAATATAATTTTGTTCCTAATCCAGCTCTAATCTTTGTTTTACCATTTCACTATTACATCCTATTTATTCCACTTGTCTTTGTTTTTTTTTCTCTTTCTTTCATGCCTTTTCTAGAACTGAGTCTAATTGGTTACTGAATATCCCATTTTTAGTTTGCAGGATATACATAATTTTGTATTTTTAACTGTTATCCTGAAAAGTATAATCCCAACACAAGTCATACCAAAGAATAATATTACTCTATAACACCTTTTTACACTTTTTTTGGTAAAAAAAAAGTTTTAATTTGTTTTTTAATTAAATTTTTAAAAATTTAATTCAATTTAAACCACTTGTGAACTTTTGACTTATACCTGATGGTCATGATTGTTGTTTTCATGGCCGAGTGCATGTGTGTTCATGAAAAAAAGAGAAAGAAAGACAGAGATGAGCACTCTCCACAGATCTTCATCATGACACAGTTACCTTCGTCCAGTCCTCTGTCCCACCATTATTCTTGGCACACATGCACATGCGTACCATGTTTTCAGTCCAGCCAGGCTGGGGATTTGAACTGTGATCAGCGTATGACTTCCAAATCCTCAATCTGGAATGCTACCTACTGTGCCATAGAAACTGGACTTGTCATGAATTTTAATACTGAGTATATTTTAAATTTTAAAATACCTCATGTTTTATACAGTCAGTTTTCTTTTTTAAATTGCCAACATACTTACAATTTTTGATGCTTTCATCCCCTTCTATATCTCTTGAGCATCCATCTGGAATCATTTTACTTCTGCCTAAAGAATACTATTTAGAATTTCCTTAAGTTCAGGACTGCTTGAGACAATTTTTTTTCCATTTTTATTTTTCTGAAAATGTCCTGGTTTTACCTTCAATCATGATGGATATTTCATTGGATATAAAATACTAGGTTGGCATTTATTTTCTTTTATCATTTAAAAGCAAGACATCTACAGAAATAAAAATAGTAGAACAAGGTAATTTCAGTAAGGTTCACATAACATAGATAAACATACAAAAATCAATCATATTTATATATATAAGCAATAAACATGTGGATATTATAAGAAATCGAATACTTCGGTATAAATCTAACAGATCAATACTACAGTATTTATATACTGAACACTACAAAATGCTGATGAAAGAAATTAAAAATGAACAGACAGACCACATTCATGATCTGGAAGACTCAACATGTAAAGATGTCTGTTCTCCAAAATCAATATACATACTTAGTACAATTCCTGTCAAAATTTGGTTAAGCAAGAATTTTTATAGCTGTAGACAAGATTATGTGAAAATTTGTATGAAATGACAAAGAACTTAGAATAGCTGAAACACTTTGAAAAAAATAAAATGATCATGTGGGAGTCCAGCACCGTAATTACCAAGCCACCTGACAGCAGGGCATTAATGGAACAAAGAAATGTGGTATTATCTGTTGAAGATATTTTATAGTTTCATCAACTGGACTAGGGAGAAATGTTCACATATTGAAATATTCACTTTGTAAGTTAAAAAAGGTAATTGAATATATTAAAAAATGAAAGAAAAAAGAAAATGAGAAGAATCATTTACTTTATTTCAAGACTTATTATATAGCTAGGTGTAATGAAGAAAGGATGGTGTGGGCAAAGATAAAAATGCATAGATCAATGGAATAGAACTAAGAACCCAGAAACAGACCCTCACTAATATTTCCAAGTGATTTTTGACAAATACACAAATTAAATTTAATGAAGGGATGAAGGGAGAGTACTCTTTTCGACCAATGGTTCTGGAGTCATTAAATACTTATAGATATCCAATTAGATGTCCAAAATAATCAACCCTAACTTATAGCTCACATAAAGATAAAAAACAGAAAATAACTGAACGTTCAGGAAAAATAAAGGAGAAAATCTAAAGGGTAAAGGACTTGAGCCAAGAATGATCCAACTTGACATCAAAAACACTATCTGTAAAATGAAAAACAGAGAAATTAGATTTCATAAAATTAAAAAATATGTTACTTCTGCAAAGAATCCTCTTAAGGCCTACTCACAGTAGCACAGACAGTAGGGCACCACGGCACAAAACTGAAGCCATCTGAGATGTCTGGATTTGGATCCTAAGTCCACCTAAACACATCAGGTATGCCCTCATGTTCCATGATCCTGGCTGACTGGGAAGCTTGTGGGAAGACTGCAGTGTGGCAAGTCCTGTAGAGGTGTCTTCCTTTCTCATTCTCTGTCTTTGTCTCTCTCATGAAAAATAGAAATAAAGTAAACCTGAAAAAAAGTTCATGTTAAAAATATTGAAAAACAAATTACAGCAGATTGAGGGAACATATTTGCAAACTACATATTCAATAAAGGATTAATGTCTAGCACATTAAAAAATAAAAAAAAACTGAACAGTTGGGGCCAGCAGGTAGTATGGTGGTTAAAGTGCTGGACTCTCACATGACTCACCACAGTTCATCAGACCTGGTGGCTTAACCATCACACCAGAAGCATGTGCATGCATGTTCAAATTCCCAAGAGAAGAATGGAGGAGAGGGGACTGTGGTATGGCCATCCCCCGCACCCCAGGGACTGATTTCTCAGTTTCCCTCTCTTTGTCCTTCTCTTTCTCTGACATGCACCTATGTCTAAAACCTAAGACAAACAAATAAACAGACCCACCAAAAAGAACTGAATAATGAAAACAAATAATCCAATAAGAAAATAGGTAAAAGGTATAAAAGTAAATTTCATCAAAGTGATATAGCAATGAAAATAAGCACATAAAACCACAGTCAGCATTAGTCATTGGGGAGAAGTATATTAAAGTCACAACGAGATATTAGAATATATCACATGTCTATTAGTATAGCTAAAATTAAAACTAATGACACCACTAAATTCTGGTAAATACTAGTAAGAATGCAGAGAAGCTAAGTCACTCATGAACTGCTCATGGGGTTGTAAGATGGTATGACACTCAGAAAAAAAAAAAAAGTTAAGCAAGAAAGAAAAAAGAAGCAAAAAGTGCAACTTTCATACAACCCAGCAATAGTAGTCATAAATATTTGTCCCAGACAAATAAAACCTTTAGTTTTAACAAAAACCTGTGAAATAAAGCTTTATATATAATAACCTTTACTCAGAAGAATCATCTAAGTGTCCTTTAATGGGAGAATGGTTAAATAAACTGTAGTACATCCATATCATGGAGTACTACTCAGCAGTAAACTGAGGTGGTCCATTTGATCTATTGATTCATAAAATAGCCTGGATAAATCTCCAGAGAATTATGCTAAGTGTAAGTTTTCTGGTTTTGATATCACAAATTTTTATCTATTAAAGAAATTGAGTAAAGAATGCACCTAATTATGTTGTGTCATTTCGTACAATGGAATGTGAATACACAAATCTTCTCTCTGTATTGTTTATTCCAAGTGCCTGTGATCTGTAATTATACTTTAATTAAACTTCTTATGCTAAGAAGTTTAATTAAATAAAAGTGTGTGAGAAAGTAGAAAAACATGACTTAGCAGTGACATTTGAAAAGCACATATTTCAAGTGACATTTTGCACTATATGATGAAATGGTTAAATGTTGTTTTACTAACAACCTCTTTTTAGAAAATCCATGTCATTTTAGGCTTTGTTTAATCTCTAGAACTTAGAGGCTATTTAAAGCTGATCATTTCAGGTGTTCTGGTGCTAAGCTCTGGCTACTATACTTTAAAAGGAATTTTTAAAAAAATTCAAAGCCAAGATATAGGGTGAAGAAGGCACTAGAAACTATGCTATGCATAAAATAATTGGAGAAATTGACAGTGTTCACCCATAAGAGAGGAGTTGGTGGACATAGAACTGTACTCTAATTACCTGAAGAATTACCATATGAAAGACTTAGACTTTCTCTCTAAGACCCTAAAGAATAAAAACAGGACCATGTAGTAGAAGGTATATGAAGAAAGATTTCAGTTTGTTACAAGAAAGTTAGGTCTTTATCTGGAGTGGGTGAGAATCCTCCTAATGTAAAGTAGACCTTATTATGATGGAGTTGTGTGAGTATGAATAGGCAAACATGGGTTGGGATATTTCAAAAGGAGTGTGGGTGTGAGGCATACCTTCAACTCCTCAAATACACAGGCTTTACCTGGGATAGAGTCATCACTCCAGTTTTTCTTCAGGATGTTTATTAGTAGGCTGTTGAGCTTGGCAAAGTATCCAATGATTCAGTGTGAGTCTGTCACTGAAAATCCAGAATTATGGGGTCAGTTTGGTGCAGCTTAACTAGAGACAGTTTACAAGTAGCAACCTATGTCCCTCCAGCAAATGGATCTACACCAGATACCTAACTCTATTATCCATGATAGCTCATTGAATTTAGGACTGGCCAAAGATGGACTTGGACTCTTTCATAGGGAGGGGCTCTTTTCCAAAAGTACTGTCCATACATCATAGAAGGATCATGGTGAAGTACAAAGATAATGGGCTTCAGGATATTCTAAGCCTGAGCTTAGATTCTGGACTCCATACTTAACTGGTTCTATCATCTTGATCACTCACCCAAGGTGTCTGGGACTCAGCATACTTGGGAAGATAATAACAGTTACCTCAAGGGGTTCTAGTAATGGACTAGATAATGTATACAAAGCACCTAACAGAGTGTCTAGAATTGTAGTGAGTGTGCAATAGCTAATATTACTTGTCTTCCCTTTCCTTGGTTGATAAAGTGTTAGATATTTATGAAGGGGGATCTGGCCATCTAATGGGTTTTTGAACTTAATGAGTAGTATCTAAAACTCTTCCATCACCAAAATAATTTTTGCTGAAGAAAATTTATGACAGAAGAAAATGAGTAAACATAAGCTTTTTCTGAAAAAATAAAAATGCTAATAGGATCAGTAGTCAGGAACCATTACTTAAATACATAAATAATCTTTTTTTTTTTCCTTTTTTTTTCTGGAGAGGTTTTCACTATAGGGCGCATGCACTCGCCAGACAGACAGAGAGAGACATAGAGACAGAAAGCGAGAAATCACCTCCCAGAGGGGATGGTCACGCCGCAATCCCTTCTCCTCCATTCTCCTCTCGGGATCTTGGGCACGCACGCACGCGCCCAGGCTGAGTTTTAAGCCACTGGGTCCGGAAGGCGAACCCCGGTTGACTACATGGGAGTCCAGCGACATAGCGATTACGCTAACTGCTGGTTCCCCATAAATAATCTTTTAACTTCTCATCTTGCAGTAGCCCAAGTGGTGAGGGTTCTGTTCACAGGCTGGAATTAGCCCCTCTCCCCCAATACCATGCCATGCTGCAACGACGTCCTCAGAGGAATTTTTAGCCTGCCCACAAGCTCACAAAGGCTGTTGAGGTTACCATTAATTTCTTTCCTACTTCTCCTTTTTTTTTCTGGAGAGGTTTTCACTATAGGGCGCATGCACTCGCCAGACAGACAGAGAGAGACATAGAGACAGAAAGCGAGAAATCACCTCCCAGAGGGGATGGTCACGCCGCAATCCCTTCTCCTCCATTCTCCTCTCGGGATCTTGGGCACGCACGCACGCGCCCAGGCTGAGTTTTAAGCCACTGGGTCCGGAAGGCGAACCCCGGTTGACTACATGGGAGTCCAGCGACATAGCGATTACGCTAACTGCTGGTTCCCCATAAATAATCTTTTAACTTCTCATCTTGCAGTAGCCCAAGTGGTGAGGGTTCTGTTCACAGGCTGGAATTAGCCCCTCTCCCCCAATACCATGCCATGCTGCAACGACGTCCTCAGAGGAATTTTTAGCCTGCCCACAAGCTCACAAAGGCTGTTGAGGTTACCATTAATTTCTTTCCTACTTCTTTCTCTGCATGCAAGACACCATTCCATCTCTCCATTTTTCTTCCTTCCTTTATGACTTTTATGTCCACCCAATCTCTCTTCTTACAGAAGTTGTGCTGGAAATGATCGAAAACAAATCACTATTGGTGTATACAGAGTGACAGGAAGTGTCTAACAATGATGTGATGTGACATCATACAGTCAAAATAATACAAACAACCTAACACTGGGACGAAGTGATGGAGTTCTTCCACAAAGCATTAATCCTTTAGTTGCTGAATCATGGGGAAATATCATAGACAGGAGGGAATGGCATACGGAGTCCCAAGGAAGAAGCTATATATCAATGAAAAGGATTGATTAACAATCTGTGTGGCCATCTTCTTACATACATGCAGAACATCAGCACTAGCTAGAGGGGAAGGGTAGTGAGTAAGGAGCTAGCTTGTACAGGAGGGGAACAGTGAAGGTGGGAATGCGTCTCTGGTGTTTATACATACATTTGCCCATGACTTACTTATGAAATGTCTTTAATCTCATTGGGAAGACATTTTTGATAATTTCTGCAGGCTTCCAGACAAGAATCTTCTTGCGTTCATTGCCCTTTACATCTACCCACCTAATTTATGTGTAGTTTAAGAATATAAATATATTCAAGCTTTAGCCTACAAAAATATGATTAAAAACCTCCCTTGCAAATCTACTGGAGGAACAAAAAACATCAAGCAAATTCAATTTCCAGTAAATTGAAATGTGTTTCATTTTCCTCTGGATGACCCAGCCAAAAAATGGTGACATAGTGAACAAAGAAATAAATAGGATCATTTTCTGGTTCTTACTGTCCTGCTAACCATTTGTAAGTTACTTAACTTAGCACTAAGTCTTATTTTCTTCCTCCATAAAGTGAAGGAGTGGGACTAAGACTATAAATTAACAATAAGTGCTTAAATAACACAAAGTGGGACAAAAGTAGCCAGACAAATGATATATTAAATTACAAGTAGAATTACAGTAAGTAAAAACATTATTGTATGTATGCTATTTCTTAGTTTTATAATTTTAAGAAATCTTGTCATAGCTTATGTTTACATTTATTATACTCAATATATGTCATAGCTAAAAGTCCATCATTATTCACTGAGATAGCAGGTTGAAGCTAAATTAACTCAGAGTAAAGGGTTTATTTTACTAATGTTTGGTATTCTCATTAGGAACAATTAACATTCAAAGGTAAGGTTAAGAGAAAAGGCAATACGCCTCAGGATAAATGAAAGTCAACGCACAATCTATCACAACCTCAAATGGAATTTTTCAGCTTAAAAAAAAATTAGTTAAAAGTCTTTGTTAATATTGGTTATTGCTTGGTACTAAGCTGAAGGGTTTTTTCCTTTGCATTCTCTTTGAACTTTCCCTGTAAGGAGTATGCATTAATTTTATGATCAGAATAATAAACGTGTATTGTAAATAATTCAAAAATAAGAAGACCGAAGAGTAACAATAATCTAGTAATCTGATGATCTTTCAGCTATTAGTCAGTTGGTGAGCCTGGAGTAACTATTGGAGGATTATATGTTAATTAATATAGCATGCAAGTGATCAAATATGCACATATGTATTTTATAGTGAACCATAAGATATAAATGGGAAGACGGAAAGGCTCTCAGATAAGTTTGATAATTTACTCAAACATATGCTCTAGATGGTATAAAATAGGAAAGTTACTGAGATATTACATCTTTTTATTCTCACCTGGGCCCTGGGCTCTAAGGCAAACTCTATCTTAAAAAGGTGATTAGGGTTACCTCAGAATTGGACAGATTTTTTTTGATTGCCTTTGTAAAGATTTTCTTTGGATTACAAATCTTGGTAAAACACTTCTATTCCAATTCTTTCTGCACAATGGAAATTAAAAAGTGGTCTAGATGAGGTGAATAAAAGAGCTTCCAGTAAACCAACCATGTGAAGCCTTCTTGTTTCTTCTCTTTCTTTCTTTCTTTCTTTCTTTCTTTCTTTCTTTCTTTCTTTCTTTCTTTCTTTCTTTCTTTCTAATTTTTATTTTGCCAGAGGTCACGTGCACTCACTGGAGGGTGAAAGAGTGAGAGAGAGAGGAGAGAGAGAGATAAAAGTAAGCGAGCACCCCCTCCCCATGAGGCATGGTCACACTGCAGCCCCTTTTCCCCATCTCTCCTATTCTTTCGAGATTTGGGTGCACACACATTCACCCAGCATGGTTTTCAAGCAATTGTGTCTGGGACTTGAACCATGTAGTTACCATTAGGACCCAGCTGCCTTAACCACCAGGCCATAGGCTGGCTCCCAAATGAAAGTCTTTACAAGGAACCTAAAGTTTCAAATAATAGGAAATAACAATTTGATATATAATTCTTAAGGAAAATAGGCATAAAAAAAGAGTTAACTTTAATTTAGATAACAGAATAGATAACTAGATAATTTCTAACAATATAATTGAAAGATGTCTTCTCTGTGGCTTATATTGACATTTCAAACAGGTTTTTATCCAGTATTCTCTATAATATAAATGGTAAAACAGCAAGCATCTCTGCTCCTACTCTTTCTGGTGTTTTGTTTGTTTAAATTTTTCTCCACCACATACTTATTCAAATTAAGAAGAGTTCAGGACTTTAAATCTCTGTAGCTTAGAGACTCCATGTCCACTGAGATGAGAAACATGAAGAGTGTTATCAGTTGCAGACAAGGAGGAAATGTCATCTAAGACAAGAGCAAGCTAGCCTACAAAAAAGCAGGCAGGAGCAGAGGAATTTGGAAATAAGCATCCTGTGAAAATCCAGTAATGTGGCGGCAGCAAGTGGTATAGTGTTTATAGCCCTGGATTCCCACATGGTCAAATACAGTTCAAGTCCCAGACCTGGCAACTTGGGAGTCATGAGGGTGCATGTGCATGCATGCCCAAAATCCCAGGAGAAGTATGGAGGAAAAGGGATTGTGCCATGACCAACTCCTCTCAGGGATGATTTCTCACTTTCCTTTTCACTGTCTCTGTCCAGTGAGTTCATGCACCCTGTGGCAAAAATCTTTAAAAATGAAAGAAGAAGGAAAGAGAATGAAAGAAAGGAAGGTCAAAATAAAGAAAGGAAAGAAGAAAGAAAGGAGAAAGAAAAGAAGAGAAAGAAAGAGAGATAAAAAAAGAAAAAGAAAAAAGAGAGAAAAAGGAAGAAAGAAGAAAGAAAAAGAAGAAAGAAAGGAAAGGAAAGGAAAGAAAAGAAAAGAAAAGAAAAAAGAAAAGAAAAGAAAAGAAAAGAAAAGAAAGGAAGGAAAAAGAAAATTCAGGAAAGATTCAACAACTGATAGTGGGACCTTGGAGGTCCTAAGGCTTATTGCCTTAAAGGTGAACTCCAATTTTGAAGTAAGATTGATTAAAAGAAAAATACCAAGATAGGATTTCAGTTTGATGAAAGTGGGTGGGTTACTAAATAAGAAATCAGACTCAATACAATATGACCAAGGACTCAGTGGTCAAATCTAATGTACATCCAGAAAGCTACATTGAAGACTTTCATTTTTTTTCAAGGGTCCTTAGTCATTAACCCAGATGGCAAAGAGGAGGTTATGGAGGTTATACTTATATTTCCTGTAATTATAGCTATAATTGCTAAATTGTATAAAATATATACTTAATCCCAGATTCTGTACTTTATATTTGCATGCAGATCATTAATGTCTTTTTTTAATTAAATAATTTTTTTACATTCATGCACTGAACATCATCATAGGATACAAAATGTGATTTCTCATCCAGAATACACTGTATAGTGGCTTAATCATACATGTTATTACCAACAAGTAATTTTCCATTTCTTGTTTCTTAAATATATTTTTTCTTTTTAAGAAATGGCAGAGGTGAGAAATAGGGGGAAATATATATTTAAGAAACATTTCCTTCTACACTGTCTCTATAGTTACTTTCCATTTCTTTTATTTTCTTTCCCCCAAAATATCTTAATTATTCAAACTACTTTCAATAGCAAGTTCAGCTAATATATACAAATTTGTGAACACAAGTCTGACTTTAGGCATGAAACTCTGTGAGAAGAATGAATATACCATAAAGCAGCACCTGGTTGAGGCTATATAGCTTACTATGGTCATTAAATAGGTATTTTTAAATATATTTTTAATTTGAAGAGAGGCAGTTTTAACTTTAATCAAAATTTTAAAATGTGGTACCCGCAGGTAGAGTAATGGCTATGCTGCTGGACTACCATGTGGTTGACCGTGGTTTGAGTACTGGACCAGGTGGCTTAATCTCATGCTTGGCGCATGTGAATGTATGCCCAAGATCCCAAGAGGAGAATGGAGAAAGAATTGGGGTGTGGCCATTCCCCCCTGAGGGTTGATTTCTTGCTCTCTCTCTGTCTTTCTCTGTCTGGCGAGCGCACGCGCCCTATAGCAAAAACCTCTCAAAAAAAAAAAAATGTTAAGAGTACTTTGCTTAAGATTTAAAGCCAGGAACAGTTTAAGATTCTGTTCAAATAGTAGAATGAGTCTATTGGCAGCTCAAAAGAAGGCAAAAATCCTTAAATCTGGAAAATAAAGCATAGAAGAAAATCAGTAATGTTTTAGTCAGAAGTCATAAAATTCAGTTTCAACAGTTCAGTCTCATGTACTTTATCTTCTGTAGCAGTCCAATCTTTCCATTTAAGTTCTGGAAGATAACATTCAACTCCAGATTTGTTCCTACGATTAAGTTGGCCATTTTCTTAGTTGTTTCTGAACTCTTATTCTTCATATATCTGTATTTACTTTTCCTGATATAGTGCTCCCTTTAGAACTTCTTGGAGAGCTGATCTGGTGTCAGTAAATTCTTTCTGATTTTGTTTATCTGAGAATGTTTTTGCCTTTTCTTCCTATATGAGGGATAATCCTCCTGAGTATAATATTTTTGGTTGAAAATTTTTTTTCACTCAAAACTTTGAATATATTTTCCCATTCTTTCCTTGTTTGCATTGTTTCCAAGGAGAGGTCTGACTTTAGCCTTATGGGACATCCTTGGTAGGTAACTTGATGTTTTTCTGTTGCTAATCTTAGTATCTTGTCTTTGTCTGTGGTTTTGGTCAATTGGCTATAATGTATCTCAGAGAAGATCTTCTTGAGCTAATTCTATTTGAGATCTTTTGTATTTCTTGGGTCTGGATCTTTGAATTGACTCTCTAGGTTTGGAAAATTTTCTTCCAGGATTTCATGGAATAGATTATCAATGCCCTTATTAGTCTCTTCGCCTTCTGGAATACTGATTATCTAGATGTTCAGATGTTTTACGGTATCTAGTATTTCTCATATATTATTCTCTCTTTTTTGTTTTTGGCTATTTTCTCAATCTTCATGGTGGATTTTTCTAGTCCAGTGATTCTGCCTTCTATATTTGAGATTCAAACTTCTGTCTGAGCTAGTCTGCTTTTACTACTTTCAAGGGAGGTTTTTATTTCCTATATTATAGCCTCCATCTCTATCAGTTCCATTTGATTCTTTTTTATAGTATGTATTTCCTCTTTCAGGTCATGCAAGAACTTCCTCACTTCCTGGAACTCATTGACTCTTTTCTCCTACATCTTCTGGAGTTCATTGTCTCTCTTCTCTTGCATTCTGATAGCTTTGTCACTCTGAATATTCTAAATTCTTTATCAGACATTTCTGCGATTTCCAGTATACTCTCTGTGGATAAAGAGGAGTTATTCTTTTCCCTTGGGGGAGAAGTATTTTCTTGGTTTCTCATATTTCTTGTGCCTCTGCCATGATTTCTGGTCATATGATGTGTTATATGTTTCTTCCTAGTATCTTTTTTTAATGCATTTTTTATTTCAAAAAAAATAGTTTTAATTTTAATAGATCAAAATCAAAAACTGTTAAGAGAAATTTGCTTAAAAGTGAAAGCCCAAATAAAAGTTAGGGTTCAGTTCAAATAGTTGGTAGACAAACCTATCAACAGTTCAAGACAAAAATCCTTAAATATGGAAATCTTAGCATTGAAGAAAATCAGTAATGTTTTGATCTAAAGTCAAGAAAATTCAATTTCACCACTTCAGACTCACGTACTTAATCTCTCTTCTATTGATTTTTCAGTGTTACTGTGATCTGATCTTTCCATTTAAACTCTGGAGGTTAACATTCAACTCTGGACTTGTCCCTACCATTAGCTGGCCATTCTCTTGGTTGTTTTTGTCTTCTTATTTCTGGTTGTTCAACTTTAGTTTTCCTGGTATAGCACTCCCTTCAGCACTTCATGGAGATCTGATCTGGTGTTGGTAAATTCTTTTGGGTTTTGTTTATCTGAGAATGTCTTTTTTTTTTTTCCTATATGAAGAATAATCTTGCTGGTTATAGCATTCTTGTATGAAATTGTTTTTCACTTAACACTTTTAATATATTTTCCCATTCTTTTCTTGCTTGCATTTTTTCTGATGAGAGGTTTGACATTAGCCTTATGGGATACCCTTTGAAAGTAACCTGACATTTCCCTCTTGCCAAATTTAATATCTTGTCTCTGTCTGTGGTTTTGGTCAATCTGGCTATGATATACCTGGGGAAATATCTTCTTGAGTGGATGTTATGTGAGAGCCTTTGTATTTCTTAGGTCTGTATATTTGAGTGCCTCTCTAGGTTTAGAAAGTTTTCTTCTAGGACTTCATGGAATAGATGATCAATCCCCTTATCTTCACCTTCTGGCATACTGATGATCCAGATGTTTGGGTATTTAATGGTATCTAGTATTTCTAGTATTACTTGTATGTTATTCTCATTTTAGGGGGTTATTTTCTCAGTTTTTTTGATGAATTTTTTTAAGTCAGAGGCTCTGCCTTCTACATTTGAGATTTGATCTTCTGCATGATCTAATCTGCTTTTTTAAAATTATTTATTTATTTGTTTGTTTGTTTATTTATTTATTTATTTTGGGAGAGGTTTTTTCACTATAGGGTGTGTGCGCTCGCCAGACAGACAGAGAGAGACATAGAGACAGAAAGCGAGAAATCACCCCCCAGGGGGGATGGCCACGCCACAAACCCTTCTCCTCCATTCTCCTCTCGGGATCTTGGGCACGCACGCACACGCGCCCGGCATGAGTTTTAAGCCACCGGGACCGGGACGTGAACTGTGGTCGACTACGTGGGAGTCCAGCGACATAGCCATTACACTAACTGCTGGATCCCGATCTAATCTGCTTTTGATATTTTCAAGAGACATTTTGATTTCCTGTATTATAGTCTTTATCTCTTAGAGTTCTGTTTGATTCTTTCTTATAATGTGAATCTCCTCTTTCAGGTCATGAAAGAACTTTCTCACCTCCAGGAACTTGGTGTCTCTTTTCTCCTGCATCTTCTGGAATTCGTTGTCCCTCTTTTGCATTTCTGTTAAGTTCATCATGATGAACATTTTAAATGCTTTATCTGACATTTCCCTGAGTTCCCTTTTATTCTCTGTGGAGGAAGAGGAGTTATTCCTTTCCTTTGGGGGAGAGGTATTTTCTTGGTTTCTCATATTTCTTGTGCTTCTGTGGTGTTTTCTGGTCACCTGATGGATTGTATGTTTTTTTCCTGGTTTTTGGAGTTAAATCTGAGCATTCAGAGGAATGCAGGAGGAGCTGATCTGCAATCTCTAAACAGGGCTATTTTTCTCCCTTTGCACAGCTGATTCAGTGAAAATTGAGGACTTATCTGACCTGAAAAGTATTTGGATATTTTGCTACAGAGTACCTAGATCTGTCTAGAAAATCAGTATGTGAATGTTGAGCAGTAAAGTGTGAAAGGTAAAAAGAAAAGGAAAAGGAAAAGAGAAAAAAAAAGAAGAGAAAAAAAGACAAAACAAAAAAATTTTTTTCTGTGTCAAAAAATGAAAACGCACAATGTGCTAGTCTGCCGTGTGAATAGGACTGCTTAGAACTCAAATATAAGTGGCTGCTGATTGGCTTGTCCTATGGAGGCAGGGGGAAGGGTAAGAATTAGCAAGACCAAAGAGTGGCAGAGAGCTAAGAAGTTCAAAAATTTTAAAATATATATAATGAGAGAGGGTGGGAGAGAGACAGAGAGAATAAGTGGGATGCTCTAATCTGTCTCCTGGCTAGATCTGGGGGGGGGGAGGCAGGAGGGTGAAGTCTGGGCACAATGTCTTCAGTGATCACAACCCCTGAATGGTGTCACTCAGAACTCAAATATAGATGGCTGCTGATTGGCTTGTCCTGGCTCCTGGCTAGATCTCGAGGTCAGGGGGGTGAAGTCTGGGCAAAGTCTTTGGTGGTTTTAGTATCTAAATGTGGTCGCTCAGAACTCAAATATAGATGGATGCTGATTGGCTTGTTCTGGCTCCTGGCTAGATTTGGGAGGCAGCAGTGTGAAATCTAGGCAGAGGCCAGATCATTAATTGCAACAGAGGTTCTAGGATTTTTACTGCCTTTGATCTGTTCTAAGAAAAATGCACATACAGATGTATGTAGGCACACATGCGAGTTTACCGAAAACTGAAAATATATTCTCCTTTACTAAGATCTTAATTTTTAGGATTACTTCTCTTTGCCCTATTAATAATCATCCCCTATGAAAGAGCTATTCCCTATTTCTGCCTATGGAAATAAACATAAACTCCATTCTAATTTTGGTGGTTAGATATGTAAATACTGACTTATGGCTATGTAGAAAACAAATAATACCAAATTTGACAATTTCCATAAAAAAACATCCTAATACGTAATAAGTAATAAAATGATTTTGTACCTGAAAACGTCTACATACTTTTTCCTTATTTAACACATAAAATTGCATCCACAAACCATACTAAAGTTACTTCTTTTGAAACTGAAATGAATGTGATAAAATATGGAAAAATTCTTTTATATTCTTTTTGAATATGAGCTCCTTATAGGTAAATTGATATACCACTTTTATAGGGCTTGCTTGCACTTGGGATGATTTAAATAACATAATAACAACCTGAGTTTCATTTTAATGCAAACTGTTGAAAGCTTTTATAGCTTCTCATTGGGTTCTCTATATTATCACTTGTAGGTATAGTTAAAAATGGCTACGATTCTCATTGCAATAGACAAATAGATTTTTAAAAATTGACTTATGTACATATAAGTGATTAATAATCATCTCTCTGATGAATTACTTGCTACTGCCATAATCATGAGAAATAAAAATAAAACTCCATTTTATGTATTAGTGAACAACCACCCTTTAAATTAATAATAAAAATGCCAAAATGAGTTCTCTATATGGTAAGATATTATCGATATCTCTTAAGATTTAGAAATACTTCTTATTTTGCAAATAAACCATGAATGAACATGAGAAGTTGTGATCTCTAAATTGATGGGGATGACTATAAGTTACAATTGAGTAGAGACTTTCTCAGATTTACTCACTGCAGTGTCTCTCTCATCAAAGACCTATTGCTGACACACATTAGGCACTCAATAAATATGTATTGAGTAAAATATACTTCAGTGCTTAATTATTCACATTATTTCAGAGTTTTTATTTTTTAATGAGAGTAATGAAAGGATTATCAGCAGTAATAAATAAACAATGCTCAAAACATTTTAGTCTAAGCCTATATTTGTTACTTTCCTGTCCTAAGATACACCTATAGAACCCAACCTAATGTATAACAATGCAAACATAAAAAGTGTATTAGTTAGACCTGGTTTGTGAGCTAGATAAACTTGCCAAGAAGAACTCAGTTTACCAAACAAACTTGCACAGAAGGTCTAATAAATAGCAATGGAATTGTAAGTGAACTGAAGAAACACATCTTAGACTGAACTTCTAGGAAAACTACGGACAGACTGAGCTGCCATGTGGATTTAGTCTTGATTAGAATGCTATTCAATCAGAAAGCTGCCAAAGATATTGGAAAGTAGGTCATTACTGTTACTATTTGCATAAGCAAGGTCAATATCTCTAATCTTACTTTTTCCCAAATCAATTTGGTTCTATAGTCAAGTATCACAGAAACTGAAATACAGAATCTAATTTATATCAATAGTGCTAGCTGCAAGGTATCCTTGGAAAATAAATTTTAGCATTCTATCCTCAGTATTATATAAAGGCACATAACCCACGATAAATGGCACAAAACTTTCAGATCCCCAAATACATGATACTCCATTGAATTCAGCTTTCTGACTTCTTCCTAATAAGCCAGAAGTTTGAGAATTAAAACAGTACAGACTAATTTGAGGTTATCAAATAGGTGAAGTCTGACTAATTTCTTCATCATTTGACATCTAATTGATGAGTCAAATTATGTATGGGTAAAAAAAAGTTAAGTAAGTAAAACAAAAATACAAGAGATTATTAGGTAATGCATGAATGTGTACATGTATTTGTATATGTATATGTATTTATACCAGGAGTCTTCCAAAAGCTTATGAAAAATATATATTATGAAAAAAAATGTATGGGTGAATTTCAAACATTTTTTGTAACTAAATAAACTCAATCTTTCATTTTATTTTTTCCACAAAACTTTGGAAGTCTCTATAAAATAAGTGAACATATATTTTGTACATATAAATACATATCTTATACACACACACACACACATGCACATACACTAGGTCTTATGGGTTAAATGTTACTGTTAAGAAACATGAGGTTATAAGACTTGGTATATAGATTGAAAGAAAAAATAATTAATTATGGGGAGTGAGAAGACAATAGAAATGGAATGAGCTAGTAGAATGGAAGAAAGGAGCATTCCAGGTGTGGGAAAGATAACGATCAAAATGCATTTGAAAAAAACCTATAAAGCTAATATTGCTCAAGTAGAGATTACTCAGAATTGCCCAATGAAAACAAGAAAGAAAATGCAATTTGGAAACAGACTCTAGAGGTGTTTGAATGCCAAGATAAGGAGTTGGTGGATAAGGGAGCACCATTGAAAGGTTTTGAGTCAGAATAAAAGTCATGAGTCGTGAGTGGCAACATGAGTGGAAAAACTGAGGTAGAGGAAGACAAACTGGATGACAATTACACAGGAAGTCAAGCTTGATGTGCAAATGGTCTAAACTGGACTGACAGTTGTATAGAAAAGAAGAGAGTGCTAAAATGAAAGAAGAAAGAATGACTGAAGCCAGAGATTACTTTTGGAATTCCACTATCTTTCCCCCGCTTCCAGGTGTCCAGAGCCCCCCTGCTTCCAGCTCCTTCCCATGTCATCATACTGGGCTCATGTGTGGCAGCAACAGTGGACAGTGTAAATGACTGAGGCCAGAGATTACCGTGGGAACTCTGCTGTCTCCCCACTGCTTCCAGAAGATCACTTTAGACTTCTAACTGCCTTTTACCCACTTAGGACTACTTTTAACTTCATAGTTTCTGGAAGTGCATGGTGATCCCTACTTTCTTCCTCAGCTGAAATCCTTCAGCTCAGCCCAAGGTGAACCTATTCTCAAGAACCTAGGAGGCAATTGGAATATTCAGTTCCAGCAAAAGTAGTGCAGAAATTAGGGAGAAATGTATAATCCATTAGATGACCAGAAACCAGTGCAGAGACACATACACACACTCACACAAAAAAACAAAAACAAAAACAAACATGAGAAACCAAGAAAATACCTCTTCCTCAAGGGAAAAGACCAATTCCTCATAATCCACGGATTGTTCAATGGAATTCATGGAAATGTCAGATAACTTAAAATAGTCATAGTGACAAAACTAATAAGATACAAGAGACAATGAAGTCCAGAACACACCAGAGAAAAGAGACAATGATCTCCAGGAGATGAGGAAGTCCTTCCACGATTTGAAAGAATTTGACACTGTATAAAAGTCAAGTGGAACAATTAGAGATGAAGGCTGTAATACAGGAAATAAAAACCTCCCTCAAAAGTATTAAAAGCAGATTAGATCATGCAGAAGATCAACTCTTGTATATAGACAATAAAACCTCTGACCTAGGGAACCAGCAGTTAGCGTAATGGCTATGTCGCTGGACTCCCACGTAGTCGACCTTGGTTCGAGTCTTGGACCCGGTGGCTTAAAACTCACACTGGGCGCGTGTGCGTGCGTGCCCAAGATCCCAAGAGGAGAATGGAGGAGAAGGGATTGCGGCGTGACCATCCCCCCTGGGGGATGATTTCTCGCTTTCTGTCTCTCTGTCTCTCTCTGTCTGGTGAGCGCAGGTGCCCTATAGCAAAAATCTCTCAAAAAAAAAAAAAAAACCTCTGACCTAGAAAAAATCCCAAAAAGACTGAAAAACTAACCCAAAAAATGAGGACAATAGATGAGAAATACCAGAGCCATTAAACATCTTCATATGTGAATAATTGGTATCCCAGAATGTGAAGAAACTAATAAGGACATTGATAATATATTTCATTAAATCCTGGAAGAAAACTTTCTATGTTTAGAGAAGCACTCAAACATCCATACCCAAGAAATACAAAGGACTCCTAAGAGAATCAGCCCAAGAAGATCCTCTTTACTATATGTCATAGCCAAACTGGCCGAAACTACAGATGAAGACAAGACTAAAATTGGCAAGAGAAAAACATCAAGTTATTTACAAAGGTTATCCCATCAGGCTATCTCATTGGACCTCTCATTGGAAACATTCTAACCAAAGAAAAAATGGAAATATATATTCAGAGCATTAAAAGAAGGAGCAGTTCCAACCAAGATGATTATACCCCCATAAGATTATCCTTCACATGAAAGGAAAGATACAAATATCCTCAAATAAACAAAACCTGAAACAATTTAACAACACCAGACCAGCTCTTCAAGAAACTCTGAAGGGATTGCTATATCAGGAAAAGTAAAGAGACAGACAGAAATAAGATAACAAAAAACAACCAAGAAAATGGCTACCTTACATTGTAGAGTGCCACCAAATGAATGACCACCACAGCCAGATTAAGTTTAAAGGGAGTCTTGTCTTTATTGGCGGCCTAGCTACTACAGCCTGAGGCTCGGGGGGCCAAGGGTCAGAATTGTAGCACCCACTGAAATTTGAGTAGTCTTTTTATAGGGAGTCATTTACCAGGGATTTCTATGCAAGCAGTTACAGAAGCTGAATCAAGCAGGTTAATTATTTCTGAGGGATGTGGCGCTTCCATGCAAGCAGTTACATTGCTAAACAAAAAGCTTTCGGGCTAGTTAGCAAAGACAGTAGCAGGTACAGGATGTCTTCCCAGATGTGGCTTTCTGTATAGCTGGCACGAGCTATTTTCTCACGGGAAGAGCAAGTGGGTTTATAGAGGTAGACAGCCATGTTAAGGTAAGGGAACAAAATGGACAAACAGTTGTTCATGTGCAAGATCTAATATGTGGCCTTTGATATTCCTCCCCTTTGATTTAGATAATCAAATAATTGATTCAGAGAAGGGGTGTGGCTCATAGCAAGAGTGGAGAACCATGAACTTGACAGATTGGATCTGGTCTTGAACAAAGTTAATGAAAAAACAGAGGACACAAGGGCCAAAGAGAAGGACAAGGAAGAGAAGCAGGGCAGGACCCACAATGGCAGAGATGAGAGTGGTGAGCCAGGGAGACTAAGAGAAGAGAGACTGATACCAATTACCCTCAGAGGAGTGGCACTCTTCACACTCTAGGAGAAGTTTGTGAAGCTGGCTCTGGCTGTCCCTAATGACACCAGAGTGATTGGTACAGAATTGAGTCCCAGGCCCACAAGGATGGGCCACAGAGGCCCAACAGGATTGGGGGTGGTGAGGGACAAGGCGCTTCTGAATGGTAAAATAAATGTTGTGGTCCTTGCCCCAGACATAAAGGCGAAGGTCATAAGAATGGCCACCCTCCCAGGTGTCAACCCAGTGATCAAGGGGTTGAACTGCAAGGGGATTGCCAGTGCCAGTAGAGGAGCAGGTGCCAGTGGTTGAGACATGGTCAAGAGAGAGGGTCCAGGTGTAAGAGAGAAGATTATGTGGGGAGGGGAGGGCAGGGGAAAAAGGAGAAGAAGGATCAGGAAAGCCAGTGCAATTTGACCTTGAGGGGATCTGAGGAAAGCTAAGTACCCATCTCTGGGTCCTGGAGGCGGTGTCAGGTGGACAGGGTGGTAGGCTTCAAGTGTGATCCAATGACACTTCCCTGCAACCTTGACACCAGGAGGGGTGCTTAGGATAACAGTGAAAGGTGCATGCCAGTGGCGGTCAAGGGTTCTGGTAGTGTGGTGTCTGACCCAAACTGGGGCTCTAGGGTCCAGGGCTGACTGTGAGGACAATGCAGACTTCACAGGGGCTGGGCGGTGGCTGTGGACAAGGTGGTGGGTCTCAGCGACAGTCACCTGGAGAGGCTACAGAGACTCTGTCCAGATTTGGATCCCAGGTAGGTCAACCAGTCAGAAAAGCCTGCTGGATGGCAACAGGGTCAGCAGTGGGCTGGCCGTTGGCATCCAGGACAAGTTTATGGCCTTCCCCACAGATTCTTTCTCTTTCTTCAGTGGTAAAGAGAGTCTGGAGGAGCTGCTGGCAGTCATCCTAGGTAGGCTGATAGGTGAAGAAAATAGCCTTGAGGAAAGAGATTAATTAAACCTTGTGGCTTTTGAGAGAAGGAGGGATTTCAGGGTTTCCAGTTTATAGGTCACTCATAGAGAAAGGGGGAATAAACCATAAAGGATTGACCATCTGGACCTAGTTCAGAGGGTCCCATTGCTTGAGGGGATAAACTGGCAAGGGGGCTGAGGCCCCTTGGGACACGCCATCCCCCTCAACTGGTTTCTTGCCTACGGAGGAGTCCTTAGGTCCTAGCCCATAAGTAGATCCAGATAGAGTATGGGGAGGACTGAAAGGGTCATCTCCCTAAGAAAGAGGTGCAATTTCTGGTCCACCTGGGGCCTCCTCCTTTAGCTGCGGAGAGGTGCCTGAATACCTGTTCTATGATGACTCACTCAAGGGCCTTGAGGACTATTGTCCTGTCATTTGGTAATGGCAACTATTTGTGGGCCAGTTTTTCTTTCTCTTGAGTGTAGGAGGGCAAGGATGGGAGGACCGAGTCTGGGGCGGCTACAAGAACTTTTAGGTGTTGGTATGACTGTACTTTAAAAAATAACCTTAACCTCTGATTTAGACAGAAATTAATTTTAGTCACTTTAAGGGTTACCTTCGGCTTGTCCAGTGAGATTGTCAGGTGTCCTCGGGGAGCCGTAGGGGTCTTGGGCTCAGTTTCAAAGGCTACCATGGGCTTTAGAAGTCCCGAGCTCCTTTCAGAGCTCAGTGCATGGTGTCTAGTGACCAGCTCCACACTCGGGGACAAGGTCCCAGTGGGAAATATGAGGATGCCAGTCATGGGCATTGCTTAATGCCCGGACTGTCCACTTTGGAAACAGAGTTTCTTTTAAGGCAGAGGCTCCAATTTGGGCTGTGTCCAGATCCTGCCCTCGAAGAAGTTCCCAGCCTTCAGGATTACCACGAGTGACTACTGGGTACCGTTTAAGTGAAAATTAAATCAAAGGGTAAGGTTAAGTACCCATCTCTGGGTCCTGGAGGCGGTGTCAGGTGGACAGGGTGGTAGGCTTCAAGTGTGATCCAATGACACTTCCCTGCAACCTTGACACCAGGAGGGGTGCTTAGGATAACAGTGAAAGGTGCATGCCAGTGGCGGTCAAGGGTTCTGGTAGTGTGGTGTCTGACCCAAACTGGGGCTCTAGGGTCCAGGGCTGACTGTGAGGACAATGCAGACTTCACAGGGGCTGGGCGGTGGCTGTGGACAAGGTGGTGGGTCTCAGCGACAGTCACCTGGAGAGGCTACAGAGACTCTGTCCAGATTTGGATCCCAGGTAGGTCAACCAGTCAGAAAAGCCTGCTGGATGGCAACAGGGTCAGCAGTGGGCTGGCCGTTGGCATCCAGGACAAGTTTATGGCCTTCCCCACAGATTCTTTCTCTTTCTTCAGTGGTAAAGAGAGTCTGGAGGAGCTGCTGGCAGTCATCCTAGGTAGGCTGATAGGTGAAGAAAATAGCCTTGAGGAAAGAGATTAATTAAACCTTGTGGCTTTTGAGAGAAGGAGGGATTTCAGGGTTTCCAGTTTATAGGTCACTCATAGAGAAAGGGGGAATAAACCATAAAGGATTGACCATCTGGACCTAGTTCAGAGGGTCCCATTGCTTGAGGGGATAAACTGGCAAGGGGGCTGAGGCCCCTTGGGACACGCCATCCCCCTCAACTGGTTTCTTGCCTACGGAGGAGTCCTTAGGTCCTAGCCCATAAGTAGATCCAGATAGAGTATGGGGAGGACTGAAAGGGTCATCTCCCTAAGAAAGAGGTGCAATTTCTGGTCCACCTGGGGCCTCCTCCTTTAGCTGCGGAGAGGTGCCTGAATACCTGTTCTATGATGACTCACTCAAGGGCCTTGAGGACTATTGTCCTGTCATTTGGTAATGGCAACTATTTGTGGGCCAGTTTTTCTTTCTCTTGAGTGTAGGAGGGCAAGGATGGGAGGACCGAGTCTGGGGCGGCTACAAGAACTTTTAGGTGTTGGTATGACTGTACTTTAAAAAATAACCTTAACCTCTGATTTAGACAGAAATTAATTTTAGTCACTTTAAGGGTTACCTTAGGCTTGTCCAGTGAGATTGTCAGGTGTCCTCGGGGAGCCGTAGGGGTCTTGGGCTCAGTTTCAAAGGCTACCATGGGCTTTAGAAGTCCCGAGCTCCTTTCAGAGCTCAGTGCATGGTGTCTAGTGACCAGCTCCACACTCGGGGACAAGGTCCCAGTGGGAAATATGAGGATGCCAGTCATGGGCATTGCTTAATGCCCGGACTGTCCACTTTGGAAACAGAGTTTCTTTTAAGGCAGAGGCTCCAATTTGGGCTGTGTCCAGATCCTGCCCTCGAAGAAGTTCCCAGCCTTCAGGATTACCACGAGTGACTACTGGGTACCGTTTAAGTGAAAATTAAATCAAAGGGTAAGGTGCCTTGCCAATTTGTTGAACATTTTTTTGAGTTATTGGAGAACTTTAAAAAAAAATTTATTCTGAATTGTTAAGAGCTTCTATGCTGAGAAGTGAAACAAAATTCCAGTAGATCCTGCAAGGAATGGCTGAGTACTGCCAAGAGGGCAGAGCCCAGTTTACAGGTTTTACAAGGCATCTCCCTTATTGACTATACAAAAACCCTAGCTGGAGAATATAGTCTTTTTAAAAAAATTATTTTATTTATTTATTTATTTATTTATTTTTAATTTATTTACATTCATTCACTGTACATCATTATAGCATGCAAAACGAAATTTTTCCATCCAGAATACACTTTATATTGGCTCAATCACACACATCAACATATCAACAAATAATTTTCCATTTCTTGTTTCCTGTATATTTTGCCTTTTCTCTCATCCTTGATTCCTATCTCTCACCCTCTGTCATCTCCCACCCTCCTCTCACACTGTCTCTGGTATCCATGGTTGCTTTCTATGCCTTCCCCCCCCCCAAGTTTTATTGTTTCACTAAATATCTTAATTAATATAAATATTTTCAGTAGCAAGCACAGCTGATATATACATATACATGAACACAAGTCTGACTTTAGGCATTAACCTCAGTGAATAGAATGAACATACTATAAAGTAGCACTATGTAGGGCTATATAGTTTACTGCAGTCATCAAATAGGTATTTTTAATGCTTTTTTTTAAATTAAAGAAAAACTTTTAATTTTTTTCTGAAACTTTTTTTTAAACTTAATTTACATTCATTCCCTAAGCATCGTTGCAGCATACAAAATGTGGTTTCCCATCCAGAATATACTGCATAGTGGCTTAATCATGTATGTTATCATCAAAAATTTTCCATTTCTAGTGATATATATATATATGTATATTTTCTTACTCCTATTTCTGACCTTCTGTCTTCCATTCTTTTTCCCCCACATTGTATTGATCACACAATTTCTTAAATAATCTAACTACTTTCAATAGCAAGTTCAGCTGGTAATTTCAAGAAAGCAGTTTTTTTGTTTGTTTGTTTTTCTTTTTTTGGGGGGATGGGGAGAGGTTTTTGCTATAGGGCACGTGCGCTCGTCAGACAGACAGAGAGGGACATAGAGACAGAAAGCAAGAAATCACCCCCAAGGGGGGATGGTCACACCACAATCCCTTCTCCTCTATTCTCCTCTCGGGATCTTGGGCACACACACACACGCGCCTAGCGTGAGTTTTAAGCCACCAGATCCAGGATGCGAACCGCGGTCGACTACGTGGGAGTCCAGCGACATAGCCATTATGCTAACTGCTGGTCCCAAGAAAGCAGTTTTGACTTAAATCAAAGAAATCCTAAGGAACATTGCTTAAAACTTAAAGCCAGGAAACAGGTTAAGATTCTGTTCAAATGGTAGGTACATGAACCTATTGATATCTCAAGACAGTACACAAATCTTTAAAACCAGACAACAAAGCCTACAAGAAAATCAGCAATGTTTTAGTCAAAACTCATAAAATTCTATTTCACCAGTTTAGTTTTGTACTTTATCTTCTGTTGTGGTTTGATTTTCCCGATTAAATTCTGGGATATAATATTCAATTCCAGACTTGTCCCTGTGATTAAATTGTCCATTTTCTTAGTTTTTGAACTCTTATTTCTGTATCTGTTTCTAGCTAGACCTCTTGATCATTTAACTAAGCAGAGAGTCCAGTGAGGAAGAGGTCTAACTAAAGAGAAATAGGGGTACAAGAAGGCAGGAGGGAGAGGCAGCCAGGAGCTCTAGCCTTAACTTGTCTCACCCCATTCCCTGAGACTTCTACACTATTACGTTCTCAGGTAGGAGTTTTTAGCTTTCGTCTCTGATACATAGGCCCAATTTTTATTAATTGTTCATGTTTATCTTTTCTATCCCCCTTGGGAAGTTTGATATTTTCTGGAGGAGTTATTAAACTTATAAAAATAGAATTACATATATCCACATACACTGACTGGTAGCTTATGATCATGTACAAACAAATAGCAATAGCAACAAAACTTGTTTTAACAACTTTTTCAGTGCAAAACTGAACAAACTTACTAACAGATCCTCCCAATTTTATAAAATTTAAAGACCAACAATAGGAATAACTAAAGCATGTTAACTTAATAACTTTGAAAAAATAAACAAGATTGACAAAATCAGCAAAATCAGCATGGAAAGATCATTTCTCAACACAATAAAAGCCATCTATGAAAAACCCATAGCTAATATCATACTGAATGGGGAAAAGCTAAAAGCTTTTCCACTAAAAACTAGTACAAGACCAGGCTGCCCACTTTCTCCATTCCTTTTCAGTGAATGTAGTGAAGGAAGTCCTAGCCAATGCAATCAGAAAAGAGAATAAAATAAAAGGCATTCAAATAGGGAAAGCGTTAAATTATCTCTATTTGTAAATGACATGATTGTATACATAGAAGACCCAAGGGTATCCACAAAAAAACTCTTGGAAGTAATAAATAAGTACAGTATCACAGTACAGCATACAAAAATCTGTAGCATTTCTTTATATGAGCAACAAGCAGACAGAGGTAGAACTGAAGAAAGTAATCTCATTTACCATAACCACAAAAAGCATAAGATACCTAGCAATACATCTAACCAAAGATATCAAAGACTACAACAAGGAAAAATATGAAACCTAAAAAAAGAAATTGAAAATGACACAAAAAAGTGGAAGGACATCCCGTGTTCCTGGATTGGAAGAATTAACATAATCAAAATGGCAATTCTACCCAAATTAATCTAAATTTTTAATGCAGTCCCAAATTACCAGAGACATTCTTCACAGGTTTAGAAAAGACAATCATAGAACTTGTCTGGACTCATAAAAGACCCCTTATTGCCAAAGCATTTCTGCACAAGAAAATTGGAGTAGGAGGTATCTCACTCCCTGGCCCCAAAATATATTACAAAGCTATGGTAATTAGAACAGCATGGTATTGGCACAAAAACAGATTTGTTGAAAATGAAAGATTAGAGGAAATAGTAGCATGGAAAATGATTAGGGATACTGTAGACAGTATAAGAAGATGGCAGAAGTGGGAGAGTGTGTGGAAATAAATTAAGGAGAAAAATAGAAGGGCAAGACATTTATGGCACACAGAAATGATGATAATATGCATATTATACTCAGCTGGACTGATGAGAAAGCATATTCATGTTGGGTAAATTTGCTTTATAAGCTAAGTGATATATAATAATTGAATGTATAAAATAAATTGAAATTTTTAAAAGGTACACTTTGCAATGACCATCAAAGCCTAAATAAATAAATGTAGAAAAAAACAATTCTTGAAGAAATAGCTTGGTGTTTATTAGGGAACAGTTGTTATCATTGCAAAAGTGATGAAAATATTTATTATTCCTGATGGAATAGAAAAATTAAGAGAAAGAGTGAGAGAGAAAGACAGGGCCAACAGAGAGAGTGGTGGTTAATGTGCTGAGTTCCCACATGGCAGATCATAGTTCGAGTCCCCAACCCAGTGGCTTGAAACTCACAGCGTGGGTGTGTGCGTGTGTGCCCAAAATATCAAGAGGATAGTGGAGGAAAAGGGATTGTGGTGTGACCATCCCCACTGTGTGTGTTTGTGTGTGTGTGGGGGGGGTGATTTCTCACTTTTTTCTCTCTCTCTGGTGAGTACAAGCACCCTGAGGCGAAAATCTTAAAAAGAAAAAAAAAGTGAGAGAGAGAGAGATTTGACCTCTTTTATGATTGAATTCCAAAGGAGAAGAATATTAAAAATTGTGAGCAAGGTTTTTGCACCCAGATTCTCTGAAGGACTAGGCTGGAATAAGTATACATTTTTTTCTTCTAATTGGAAACCAATTGAGAGGAACTTTTTGCAAGTATCGAATTTGTCATTAGGTTTTTGGAAATCCACTAATGGTGCTTTTGTTAAAAGAGTTTGTTGAAGAGGAGTAACTATTGCTGCAGGAGGTCATCTAAAGTATTTAGCCATTATTGGCTCCAGGGATGACCCAGTGGGCTGTCAGTCATAGCAACCATAGCTTCATAGAATACTTGCTGGGGCTTACTCTTATTTCTAAGGTTTTTCTGGATCACTCACAGGCAAATATCGATTTACCATCAAACAACCTCAGTAAATAAACCTGCAATAAACATTATTAGAAAAAGAAACAGAGTATTTGCAATAAAGAGAATTTCAGACATGGAAAGAATGTGAAATACTCTGTGTTGGCATCTGGGATTCTTTAGGAAAGAACTTACTGCATTATCTTGGACCACATTCCTTCATGGCTAGTACTTTAAGAGTATTAATAGAAACACCAGGCATTAAATAAAAATATCTATGCGCTCTCCATTTAAAAAAGGCTTAATTTAGCATGAGAATTAATTTATGAAGGTTGCACTATGAAATGTATTATCTGAATTATTTGACAGGCGTATTTCTATGAATTAAAGGTTTAGTTGTAACTATGATTATGATAAAAACTAGCCTTAACTGACAGCTCTTTCCAAAAGCCAAATGAAATGTTAAATAAAACTTTACCCATACAGGAGCTCTTAATAATGATACCTCTGTTAGAAGTGGTTCACTGAAAACTATCAAAAAAGTGATAGAAGAAAGGTACATTTTCAAGAAAAATAATGACTAAGTAAATTCTCCTTGCTGTAAGCGCTCTGCAATGTAGAGTCTGTAGAAGTTTGCATGTCACTGATACTGTGAGCTCACTCTCAATTCTGATTCAAATCACTGTAAAGCAAAATGTAGTGCCCAGCTGGGAAAGCAGGTGTAAAATGGCTCAACTAATTACAGCCTTGTCAAGCAGTGTCTACAAGGCAGCAAGCTACTGCCTTGCTAGTGAATTTTGGGACATTCCAACCAATTGGATTAAGAAATAACACATAAGAGAAAAAGCATGTTAAGTTACAGAAAGAGACAAGACCAAAATTGTAACGTTCTTTAATCTAAAGAGAGAAAGAGCAGGGTTTTTGAGGAAATGATCCATTAAGCCAAACACAGAAAGAAGATGGATAGCTTCTTTCAGGGCAACATTGAGGTCTCTCCCTCCAGTTTATTTGGAACAACCATGTTAGATGTGATCAAAACAGGAGCCTCCAGATGGACAACACAGCTTTCTCTACAACTACCACTCTGGTAGTTTTTTTTATGAAGTCAAAACTATGAAAACTATCTAAATTACAACCAGAAAATAAAGAATCTCTAGTATCCTGAAACATCCAACAGCAAAGAAAGTTTGAATGTCTAGGACCACAGCCATATTCCATATTTACATTCTCCTACCCTAGGCCTTTTCTTTAAAATCTTGCGAAATGCGAGTGGGCTGTAAATCTCAAAGGGAAAGGAAAGTTATTACCAGGACCTATAAGGCTGCTTACTTCCCCCACAATTCTTTGCCTGGAGGCCAGGAATACAGCATTTTATCAGAAGCCCTGCTCAGTGAAGTGAAGGACACGAGTCCAGATGGTAGAGTCACCTGCTTCTAGGCAATGCATAGAAGCAATTATTGTTGTTTGGCTTCTATCCAGAGCAAAAATAAAGAGTTTACTATGTTAGGCTCAAAAACATAACCCAGTCAATTCAGAAAGTTTTAGATAAATAAAATACTTTCCAGAGGATTTTTATTTTGATGAAAGTATGATTTAAAAATAATTGTCAATACTTTTAGTAACAATTGCATTGCACTCTTATGTTCAAGTCAAATCATTCTTTTAGAAAATCTCAATCAGTGTTACCTAGGACCATTTTAGAATTTTTAGAATTTGTCTTTATGTATGTCATTAAAGAAGCCAACAACAATTTAACAAAGGAGACTTGACTTACAATGTCTGTTGCAAACATAGGTATGTTTATGGTTGGAAAACACATAATTGCAGCTAGAGCCAGGGCTACTTCAGGATGATTCAACATCTGTGTAGCTATAATTTCTGTCTCACTAAGTTAATTAATAATATATAAAATAAGTTTCAACAGACAACTATTATTTCTATTAATCTCATTACCATAAATTACTTCATTGTTTCCTAAATGATGTGCACTTCTCTAGCATGATTAATTTCAATTTTTTAGGTGGAGAGGTAAAGTGCAATTTTCTCTACATTGTTGCAGAAAGTATTTAAGGAAATATATAAAAATGTGCACAAGATTAATATTAATTTTTAAAAAAACCTCAGATAAATTGGGAAGGATGGGAATAGATATTTCCAGGTTGTACTTCAGAATGGGTGACTCATACTTTACCCCTCCCCCAATCCTGTATCCTCTGACATAGCCCCCTTACCCCAAAAAGTGTACTAAAACATTATACCATCCCTAGAACTCTCCAAAAGTTGCATATCTGTGAGAGAATTATGGCAGGCCATCACAATAATAGCCAAGAGCATTTCAGTAGGGTCATAGGGAAGAAAGATTCTTCAGGCCCAGTTCACTAACATTTAGAATAAAGGAGTCCAAAACTCCACATAGCTGGTAAAGTTTTCACAAATGAAATTTCTTTATATTTTTCAGGTTAATTCCAGGACAGTATTTAGAAGAAATATATATATATATATAAAAGACTAGTGCAGAGAATTTTAGAAAAATCCTTTTTTCCCCTTTTTTTCTCACTGAATTTTAAAGAGCAATCCCTTATTGATTGTAACATCTGCTCCAAGAGTCAAGCATATATTTAGTTCTTCAACAGATGTGTGTTGAGTGTTTAGTATGTGCTAGATAACTGTGCTAGGTTCAGCCGTGTTCCCTGATGTGGGGAAGCAGCCATCAGACAACTGGTGGTCTTGTGCTTTCTCCGTTGCATTCGCTGACTCAAGCTAGTTCTGTGACCTTCCTTCATAATGATTAGTACGGAATTCGAGAGACAAGGAGAGCTGGTGGTAAACCAGAGGCTGTAGCAATGGGAAGTAGAGAGAAACTGAGCACACTACAAATCTATAAAATCAGCATATTTTGCTTATTGTTTGCTTAGAAGGTTGTAGAAAGATTCATTTATTGCTTTCTAAATTATTGCAGCTCAGAGAATGATGACACCTTCCACAAAATAGGGAATGGAGTAGAAGCAGTTGGGCGACAGGGATGGCAAATGTGAGCTCCATTTTCCTTTTAATGTTTAAACATTGTAGTGTTTAAACAGAGATGTCTAATGGAGTGTGGGATATAGTTGCACAGGTCAAAAAAGTGAAGGAGCCTCCAGATCCCAGCTGAGATCAAGACTCTATTGGTAAGAATATACCAATAAGAACATGTGGCTCTTGGGATGGCAGTAAAGTCACTTTGGTACCAAGCTAACAGAACTTGCTGGAAATCTGCTTTCTGGAACTTGCCAGAAGTCTGCTCCCCAGGGGTCTAGGAAAAGTTATGCATGGAAAAATGTGCACTGTAGGCCCTAGGCTACAAACCACCAGAAGACAGGGAAACTGCCGGCTGCTGGACATGGTTGGCAGCCCTACGTTGTCAGGATCAGAGCTGGAGAAGACAGCAAGCTACAGGACACTCCTGGGCAACTATGATGGAACCAAGAAGAAAGGCTGTTTCCTCCAGCAGAGTGTCTCCCATGCCCTCTACTAGCAAGCTTAACATTGTGCCATCTGGCAAAGGGAAATATTTAAATGAACTATATCAATTTTCACAAAGTAGGCAAAAAGGATGAATTTGGAGCTTGGAAGTAATAGATGGATAACAGATACACATTATCAAACTGCTCAGGGACCCACTGCACAAGCACTGAGTCTCAAAGGAAAGAGGCAGGTTGATATTCACAGAACCACCTACCTATCTAGGTGGTTTTTTAATGGCCCTCTGTAGAGCATAGCCTCTGATAAACATTAATCCAAACATAAACATTCCCACACTTTGGGCCCATTCCCAATGGTTCATCAATACACGTTTTCTCCAAACTTCGTTGTTTCTAATCATTCAGTATTGCTCCCTTTTGTCTCTGGATTAATCGGCTAAGCCATTCTTCCTGCAGAAGAATTTCTGTGTTTGTACCTCAGGCCATATCTATGCCCATATGGGGTGACTGAATGACCAACCTCACAGCTAGCAGCTCTGTCCAATGGCGAGATTTCTTTTGCCACAGTTCCTGAGTTGGGCTATAATTTGGTAACAAGGCCGAGATATCAGACCCAGAATGGCCCATCTGTGAAGCGGACCTATATTTTATTTCTCTATTATTTGATCATAGAGATCCCTACTATGCAGTCACAGGTACAAATTGAGAATTTGGCATCAGTGAAACTGTAGTAGTTGCCATAGTAATCTGGGCCAGATGCTTCTGAAACTCACTCATGCTCCCCAGGCTTCCTCAGGCCCATTTCCAAATGAACTATCTCCATTCTATGAGAGATTATTCCTACAGTAGCCCAAGTTTATGAGTTGTTGGACCTGACAACATCCAGCTCATAATGGGGTCTCTGGTCTCATGATCGCTGAGTTTCTCACAGCAAAGCACACAGTTTCACTGACCCCTGAGTATGAAAAGAGCTGCTTCTCAACAAATGAGTAGTTATCTGCAACAGAGAACATGCCCTGCTTCAGAGCCCAAGATCTATACTAGAACTCTCCTCCTGGAGCTTTCAGATTATTTTTTCCTTTGCCCTAAGGGCTTCTAGCACCATAAGAACTTCTGGATCAAGTGGCATGAGGCTGCAGCTGATTATTATAATTGCTGGAGTAAAAGTGAGCCAAGACATGTAAGGTAGTACTCAAAACATGTCCAGTACAAGGTATAAAGAGAAGTAAGAAATGGGTTCACAGAAAAAAAAAAAAAAAAAAAGGAAAGCAAGACCTTGGAGGAAGGAATGGCCACTAAAGTCAAATGCTATTCTAAATTAAACTGCATATTTTAGGGAGCCAGCAGTTAGCGTAATGGCTATGTCGCTGGACTCCCACGTCATCAACTGCGGTTTGAGTCCCGGACCCGGTGGCTTAAAACTCACGCCGGGCGCGTGTGCATGCATGCCCAAGATCCCGAGAGGAGAATGGAGGAGAAGGGATTGCGGCATGCCTATCCCCCTGGGAGGTGATTTCTTGCTTTCTGTCTCTATGTCTCTTTCTGTCTGTCTGGCGAGCGCACGCACCCTATAGTGAAAACCTCTCCAAAAAAAAAAAAAAAGGAAAGCAAGACCTTGGAGGAAGGAATGGCCACTAAAGTCAAATGCTATTCTAAATTAAACTGCATATTTTAGGGAGCCAGCAGTTAGCGTAATGGCTATGTCGCTGGACTCCCACGTCATCAACTGCGGTTTGAGTCCCGGACCCGGTGGCTTAAAACTCACGCCGGGCGCGTGTGCATGCATGCCCAAGATCCCGAGAGGAGAATGGAGGAGAAGGGATTGCGGCATGCCTATCCCCCTGGGAGGTGATTTCTTGCTTTCTGTCTCTATGTCTCTTTCTGTCTGTCTGGCGAGCGCACGCACCCTATAGTGAAAACCTCTCCAAAAAAAAAAAAAAAGGAAAGCAAGACCTTGGAGGAAGGAATGGCCACTAAAGTCAAATGCTATTCTAAATTAAACTGCATATTTTAGGGAGCCAGCAGTTAGCGTAATGGCTATGTCGCTGGACTCCCACGTCATCAACTGCGGTTTGAGTCCCGGACCCGGTGGCTTAAAACTCACGCCGGGCGCGTGTGCATGCATGCCCAAGATCCCGAGAGGAGAATGGAGGAGAAGGGATTGCGGCATGCCTATCCCCCTGGGAGGTGATTTCTTGCTTTCTGTCTCTATGTCTCTTTCTGTCTGTCTGGCGAGCGCACGCACCCTATAGTGAAAACCTCTCCAAAAAAAAAAAAAAAGGAAAGCAAGACCTTGGAGGAAGGAATGGCCACTAAAGTCAAATGCTATTCTAAATTAAACTGCATATTTTAGGGAGCCAGCAGTTAGCGTAATGGCTATGTCGCTGGACTCCCACGTCATCAACTGCGGTTTGAGTCCCGGACCCGGTGGCTTAAAACTCACGCCGGGCGCGTGTGCATGCATGCCCAAGATCCCGAGAGGAGAATGGAGGAGAAGGGATTGCGGCATGCCTATCCCCCTGGGAGGTGATTTCTTGCTTTCTGTCTCTATGTCTCTTTCTGTCTGTCTGGCGAGCGCACGCACCCTATAGTGAAAACCTCTCCAAAAAAAAAAAAAAAGGAAAGCAAGACCTTGGAGGAAGGAATGGCCACTAAAGTCAAATGCTATTCTAAATTAAACTGCATATTTTAGGGAGCCAGCAGTTAGCGTAATGGCTATGTCGCTGGACTCCCACGTCATCAACTGCGGTTTGAGTCCCGGACCCGGTGGCTTAAAACTCACGCCGGGCGCGTGTGCATGCATGCCCAAGATCCCGAGAGGAGAATGGAGGAGAAGGGATTGCGGCATGCCTATCCCCCTGGGAGGTGATTTCTTGCTTTCTGTCTCTATGTCTCTTTCTGTCTGTCTGGCGAGCGCACGCACCCTATAGTGAAAACCTCTCCAAAAAAAAAAAAAAAGGAAAGCAAGACCTTGGAGGAAGGAATGGCCACTAAAGTCAAATGCTATTCTAAATTAAACTGCATATTTTAGGGAGCCAGCAGTTAGCGTAATGGCTATGTCGCTGGACTCCCACGTCATCAACTGCGGTTTGAGTCCCGGACCCGGTGGCTTAAAACTCACGCCGGGCGCGTGTGCATGCATGCCCAAGATCCCGAGAGGAGAATGGAGGAGAAGGGATTGCGGCATGCCTATCCCCCTGGGAGGTGATTTCTTGCTTTCTGTCTCTATGTCTCTTTCTGTCTGTCTGGCGAGCGCACGCACCCTATAGTGAAAACCTCTCCAAAAAAAAAAAAAAAGGAAAGCAAGACCTTGGAGGAAGGAATGGCCACTAAAGTCAAATGCTATTCTAAATTAAACTGCATATTTTAGGGAGCCAGCAGTTAGCGTAATGGCTATGTCGCTGGACTCCCACGTCATCAACTGCGGTTTGAGTCCCGGACCCGGTGGCTTAAAACTCACGCCGGGCGCGTGTGCATGCATGCCCAAGATCCCGAGAGGAGAATGGAGGAGAAGGGATTGCGGCATGCCTATCCCCCTGGGAGGTGATTTCTTGCTTTCTGTCTCTATGTCTCTTTCTGTCTGTCTGGCGAGCGCACGCACCCTATAGTGAAAACCTCTCCAAAAAAAAAAAAAAAGAAAGAAAATTAGGGTTAACAGAAAAAAAAAAAAAAAGAAAGAAAATTAGGGTTAACAGAAAAAAAAAAAAAAAGAAAGAAAATTAGGGTTAACAGAAAAAAAAAAAAAAAGAAAGAAAATTAGGGTTAACAGAAAAAAAAAAAAAAAAAAAGGAAAGCAAGACCTTGGAGGAAGGAATGGCCACTAAAGTCAAATGCTATTCTAAATTAAACTGCATATTTTAGGGAGCCAGCAGTTAGCGTAATGGCTATGTCGCTGGACTCCCACGTAGTCAACTGCGGTTTGAGTCCCGGACCCGGTGGCTTAAAACTCACGCCGGGCGCGTGTGCATGCATGCCCAAGATCCCGAGAGGAGAATGGAGGAGAAGGGATTGCGGCATGACTATCCCCCTGGGAGGTGATTTCTTGCTTTCTGTCTCTATGTCTCTTTCTGTCTGTCTGGCGAGCGCACGCACCCTATAGTGAAAACCTCTCCAAAAAAAAAAAAAAAAAACTGCATATTTTACATAAAATAAGGAAAACAAAAGCCTGAATTATGTTGACTGACAAATAAATTCTTTTTCTTTTTTTTGGTTATTTTTTTCTATTTACATTTTTTAAATTTCATTTTCGTTTATACATTCAACCACATTATTTAGCTTACAAAGTGAATATTTCAACATGTGAACATTTCTCTCTAGTCCAGTTAATGGGTAGCATATGCAGCATGGATATAGCAGAGAGATGACTCATGTTTTAGATGGAAGTGTGTGGAATGGCTCGAGTTCATCGCACTACTTAGAATAGTGTGCAATTTAAACTTATGAACTGCTTATTTCTGGACTTTTCCATTGATATTTTTTTCTCTTAGGAAATTTTTAAATGACTTGATTAGACTTTAATTTTATATATTACATAATTAGGTATTCATATATTCCTTTCTTTATTCATCATTCATTTACTGAGTATATACTGTGTTATTTTTGCATTCGGCATCAGGTATACAAAGTAAATCATGGACCAGTAGGTTGTGTGGTGATTAAGATGCTGGACCCCACAGGCCAACTCTGCAGTTTGAGTTCTGGACCCAGAACTTAATGTTTTCAAACTGCAGTTGAACCTGTAGAAAGTGAGACTGATGTAAAGAGGGACTATGATATATTTTAACTGCTAATATTAGTAAAGTAATATTATGATATTAATATAATAAAGCCAAAATAAAACATACATATGTATGATGTGCATTCATATATTAACATATCATTATGTTGTGTTATATTATACATGAATCATATGTTTTCACAAGTTTTTATTTTTGGATAGACAGACTTAACAAAAGTTCTAAAGCTAGGAGAATTTTCCAGTTGGCATTTTAGTCAGATTCTGCTTTCATTATTTCTGCTGATAGGTTCTGTTTTTAATCTCATTTTGTTGATTCTATTCTTCTATTTCGCACAGTGACACTTTATTTGATTCTGGAAAATGCATCTTTTCTCGTTTGTATGGCTTGGTATTAGTGTCTGTCTACTATGCATCGCTCATGAGAATTTCTCAGTCTTTGCTAGATTAGATGCACACAAGTCTCTATCCCCCAGGCAGATCAACTAGAAAGAATCGAGTTACCATAGTATAATAAATACACTGTACTGGTGTATATGTAAAACAATGTAAGCAATATGACAGCCAGGGTGAAATCCTAGTATAAAAAACAATTTGCAAAAAAATCAAAGGAGAATGAGTTTAATTTAGAAGCAGTGATAGGCATTAGAGAAAGACAAGAGTTGCCTGAAAGTGAGGGCAGAGTGATAGGGGATGATGGGTGAAGAGACACAACCTTATTCACAGCAACAAATTAGATGGAACTGTAGAGTATTAGGACTAAAAGAAATTTAGAGGTTATTTGGTCTGTTCCCGTTAATGCACAGAAGGACATAAGTAAAAAGAAAGGTTAGCAGCATTGCTTCTGATATCAAAGAAGCTGATTTCCACTTTTTTTAAGTTCTCCAAGCATCTATGTATTTTTTTATTACATAAAAATAACTATTTAAAGGAACAATCATTTTCTCAGTAAAACATGCTGTTTTTATTTATTTGTCATTAATAGATATTTCTGAATTATAAATTGATAAATTATAGGTGTTTATTATTTATGGATTACAAGGGGATATAATTTGATTCTTGAATATCATGTGAAATAGTTAAATCAAGCTAACTGAAATATTTTATACCTCAAATTCTTACCACTTTTTTTGTGGTCAAAATATTTGAAAGTTACTCCTACTGATTTTGAAATGCATATTATTTTTTAATTTATTCATTATGCTATGAAATGTATCTCAAAGAAAAAGAGTTCCTTCTAAGTGAAGTTTTATTCTCTTTGACAATCATCTTTACCATCCCATTTTAGTTAACACTTTTCTACTCTCTGCTCCTAGGAATTTGATCATTTTAGGTGCCATATATAAGTGAAAAGATTCAATATTTGTTTTGTTTTGTTTTCCTCTGCCTGGCTTATTTCATTTAGCATAAAGTTCTCCAGTTCTGTTCATGTCATCACAAATAACAGAAATTATTTCTTTCTTGAAACTGAATAGTATTCCATTGTGTATACATGAGTGGACTTCAAAAGGGCCACAGAAAATGCAAATCATGAGGCCAGCACACGGCATGGAGATTAAGGATCCCACATGATCAACCGTGAGGTTTGAGTCCTGGAGATGCTGGCTTAAAAAAATCACAGTGGACAAGTGGACACACATGTGTTTATGTGTGTGTGTGTCTGTTCTCAAAATCCTGAGCTTGGAGAAGGGATTGAAGCATTTCCATCCGCCCAGTGGGTGCTTTCTCACTTTCCCTCTCCCTATGTCTGTTTGCCTTTCTCTGTCTCTGGTGAGGGCAAGAGCCTATAAATTAAAAAAAAAAAAAAAAAAAAAAAAAAGAGTGAAAGAAAAGAAAAAAAGAGTAAAAATAAATAAAAGAAAATGCCATGAAAAAGCTATGCATGGATTCAACAATTTCTGGCCCCAAAATACTTTAATTTTATTTTGCATGAACTTTTTGATATTTCCTCATATGCCACATTTTTAAAATCCATTCATCCATTGATACACTTTAAAAAGCACAGTAGCATCATAAAATCAGAATATTTAGTCACATCTGTAGCATTTCTATATCCTCAGAATGTTTGTCTACAGATTCGAGCAAAGATTATTTAACATATATAAATCGTTTATGTACATCATGCTTTCATTCTATGATATGCTTCTTCTTCTCATAAAAATCTTTTCTTTTCTCTTTGCATTGATACATGCACTTATTTCTTCACACACACACAAGCCACACGAGGACAAACTACATTGCCACTGGGGAAACAAACACTCTAGTACCTCCCTCTACTATCCACCCAACTCGCAACTAAGTAAACGGCATCTTAGTTTTAGAGAAACATTTCTAACTCAACCTTGGGGCAATTGACTTTTTCAAAGCACAATATTTGCATTAGCATTCATATTAATGGTTATTTTATAGTTTTCCTCCAAAATTTATGCTTTATATTGGTAACTTCAGTGCTTATTCTGGGATTTTCTTAAGTAAAGAATATCTGATAACCATCTTCAGAACTGAATAATACTGGGAAATTTAAGGTTTTTTTGTTTGTTTGTTTGTTTTCTTTTTCTCCTACTTCAAACTCTAGAGCCTAGTCATGTAGATTGTAGGTATGATTTGGATGAAAGGGGAGCATAGATAGTTACAAAAGAAGGAAGGCAAACTTCTCTAGTTACCAGGAAATACAGACCTGGAATCTAATAGATGATTACTAGTAATCTAACTTAGGCAAGTTACTTTACATCTCTAAGCTTCAGTTTTATCTTTTACAGAATATTAATAATAGAGCCTACTTCAGAATATACATTAAGATTTAAACTAAGAATATATTATGATTATTTAGGCCAGCCACAGTGGCACAGTGGAAATGCAATGCTCATTATGCTGATGTCATAAAGAAAGGCCCTGGATTCATGGTCAGAGGTCTCTTTGTACATACCTGGTAGATGTGCTCATGCCCATGATGTAGGATGGCCAAGACTGGGCAGACGATTGCAGCATGATGACCCTTTTGGGGATGTCATCCTGTGTCTCTCTAATAGAAAAAATAAATAAGGCCAGCCAGCAGTGTGGTGTTTAAGGTGGCTAGATCACAACGCGGTGACTGTGTGGTTTAAGTCCCCAACCCAGCTACTTTAGAAACATACCCAGTGTGTGTGTGTGTGTGTGTGTGTGTGTGTGTGTGTGTGCACATTTGTGTCCAAAATTCTGAGAGGGGAATGGAGGAGAAGGGATTACACCATCGCCATCTTCCCTGGCAGGGGATCTTCCTCATGTCTCTTTACCTGTTTCTCTCTCTAGGGAGTAAGCATCATGTAGCAAAGTGAAGAAAAAAAAAGAAACTTAAAAAAGAATATGTGATTATTTATATTAAGTCTTTTGCATAATTAGCATTTGACAGATGATAGCTATTACTACTTCTCACTGTAGAGATAATACATCAGGTATACATCTATAGTCATGTGTATTTGCACATAATAAATTACAATAAAATAAATTAATATACACATGCTGATAAGCCTTTTTTGAACATAAAGAGTAGCCATACATTTATATATATTGTGAATTCAGTGTAACTATTCCAAATTAAAGTATAGTTTCAGATGTAAAGTGTTAACTATATTGTGTTAGGACCAAATTTTTAAAGTTATATTAACGACTAGACTCTGTATGACACAACTACAGATAATTTATTGATCATAAATGTAAAATATTAGTCTTTAAATTTTATCTGTCATTTTAAATTGTGTCAGCCAAGGTCTGTGTGCTATTAAATTCAGAGCACTTAAAAATATTTCCTCATTAGTGACACTGCTGTAGTTATTGCTCTCATTCATGATCCTGGTTTATATTAATAAATGTTATATAAAGTTCAATATCTGTTGCTGCTCATAATTTCTTGTCATGTGGAGGTGAGCAACATGATTTGTTAAAATATGAGGACCAGAGCCCCAGATAACAAAAAGCTGTGCCCTAAGACACTTGAAAATAAGGACAGTTCTTAACATCTGTTTTTATATAAGTACACAGGCATATGCATGCTTCAAATTATTTGTATCCAATATTATTTTTAGGCTTAAAGAGGAATGGTAAGAGCACCATACTTACAATTATAACACATGGACCTTGCAACCTAAAAACACAACCATTTCTGTCTGAAGATGTGGAAAATATCCTTTTGAGTGTTAATATAGTACATTCTAATAAATCTTGAAGTGTGAAATCTTTGAGATTTTATTCTGTTAAATTTTTCATTGCCATCACAAATACTAATGATAATAAAAATAATAATAAATATTTTTAGCTTCTTTGAAGGCAGGGAACCAGTCTAACACTAACTTCTCCCAATATCCAATAAATATTCCTACATAAAATTGACTTCTATGTTGAAATGTCATTACTCTTTTTATTGTATTTTAATGGAATCATTCATTTTCATTTAAAAATCATGAATCTTTTATAGTTATCTTTGATTCTCATAATCTTTTCATTTTAAAATAAATATATTCAGGTATTATAAATTTTGTTTTACATACTATAATTGACTTCCCTTTTGTTGATAATAGTTTTCAAACTGCTGATATCATAAAAGTGGACTAAAATATAGAACTTGGCAAATGCATACAAAGACATTTGGAGTTAATTGGTAATATAATGGTCTTACAATGAAGTTTACAGAGGCATTCTTATATCTACTTGATTTTATAATTATTACCCAGGAAATATACCAAGTAAAATCAGAGGGAATAATACCCCTACTATGTTCACTGCCACAGATGTAAGAGAATCCGACTGAATGATGATCAGTGGAGACAGAGCATTCTCCTGACTAGAGTTCTTATTTTGCTTTGGTGGATGTTCATCGATATCCACCAAGCACTTTCATGCTTGTAAAATAGACACCAGCTCTAGAGTTGTCCATCCTTTTTTATGGTCTTTTTCTGTTTTTGTTTATTTGTTTGTTTTTGTTTTGGTCATAAGACGTGTGCACTTACCAGTGACAGTGAGACAGTGAGAAATCATCAGTGGGTGAAGAGTGAAGGGGATAGCCACACCACAGTCCTTTCTGTTCCATTTTCCTCTTGGGATTTTGTACTGCACACAACACACACCTGGAATGATTTTTTTAGACTAATTTTTATTCAACTATGAATTCATTGGTGAAGTTTTTGTTTGTTTTTTTACACAGCATTTTAGTATTTTAAGTCTATCAAAAATATGTTTATCAGAAAAATACTTTCATTCGTCAAATTAAGTTCTGCAATTAAAGATGTCTTTCAAACATCAAGAAGGAAAAACAGTCAAGAAGGAAAAAGTTTCTCTAAGGGCTGGGATGGGAGTGTTATAGGCTCCTTTAAGTATTCAATAAACATTAGGATCATCTACTTTGTGATTAAACTTCTAAGACAGTACAAAAACAGTTGGTCTTTCTAATGGTGAAATAGACCTTGCTCTGCCACTCAGCCTATGCATGAACACCACTGATGATTTTGGATTAACTCTAGTAAGGAAATTTTAAAGCCTTATTATTTATTTGAATAATAGTTATAGGTATGTATGAGAGAGAGCAAAAGAAAGAGAGAGAGAGAGGTACCCTAGATAGGATCTTGTCGTGTCATGATCCACATTTCCCAGCCCCATAGCTCCTCAGGATCCTGGACACCAGCATAGTTTTAAGCTAAGCCAGGAATCTGAACCTTCAGTTGGCAATATGGCTTCCAACCCAGCAGGGCACATGGTTTACCAATGTACCACAGAGGCCGGCCCAAGCTTCCATTTCAAGATTAGTTTATATTACTATAGGCTAGTGTTTTTAGGTTGATAGCACCATGTTGTAATTATACATCATGTGTATTCAGTTTTTGTTGCTTTGCACGTATGCAATGGATCTTAATATACAAAGCACATTAGATCATTATCTTTGGAAAGACTGTCATATCTCACATATTTTTAAATCTCAGTTCAGTTTTTCTCTTTCTTTTTTTTTAGCAACATAATCTTTAAATTATAGCTTTTATACTACCTGAAGATGAGGCAAACAAAATAATTCATGTTTTTTTTTTTTTGTCTCGTTTTGTTTTAATTCATGTCTGTGGACATGCACACATAAAATTGATAAAAAAAAGTTTTAAACTTTATGTGACAAGCAACAGCAGGGTTACTCATCCAATAAAAAGTTTTGGTGTTTACAGTTTTTAGTGTGTGTTTTTTTTTTTTAATGAGACCTGTTGTTTTTATCCTCAGTTACTTAGCCTGTAAGAAGTTTTTCATCCAAGTAATATGCTCATAAGTCAGTAAAATTTTTTATACCAAAAACCACTGGTTTGTGATTACATTTTAGTCCGTGACTGTCAATCATTAAAATTCATGTTATTACAGTTATTTCTAAATTCACAGAGAGATCCCTTTGTGTGCAATGGCCTGGAGAAGTATGTAATGTAATATATAATTATGGTCCTTCTGAAAACTCTAATTACAGGATGAAACTAAACCTCTTCTCTACCATGACTGGAATAGTCATGTGATTTCCCACTATCTCAGGGCTCATCAGGGATACCTACTTTTGGCTTTTAGCAATGGACCCCAAGTAAGTCAACGGACTTAAATGCCTTCAGATAGTTTCAGACATATGCTGGATAGAACAACTCAATTATATAGTTGAATTTCTCATACTTTTAAAAACTAGCTTCCCAAATTAGATTGAACTACTGTACAATATCTAAAAATGTAATGAAGAATATATAGAACAAGAATTGAAATAACCAAATAATAAAGAAAGGACATATTTCAAAATCTAACTGAGATAACTATTCAATTATCAAACTCAATTCCAAGCAAAGAGGAAAGTAAGAAAAGAAAAAAGACTGTTCATCAGAAGTCACGTTTTGTCAACATGATACCACTCAGTGCAAAGTATTGGAAGAAATGAGAATAATTATAGAACTTACAATTCCTATGAGATTGATTAAATTTCAATTATTCAGACAATCATTACAAAAATAGTCATTAGTTACATATAACAGCACTTGGGACGATGGTGCCAACTATATAGTAGCTGTTCTGGTTATGAAAGAGAATACAGTTTACTTTTAGAATGACATTCCTCATGGCCGGTCTAGAAATTGTAGCTTTTAAATTCATGGTTTGGTGTTTACAATACAAAACTCATAATTTTTGATCATTTAGAATTTAGAAAAAGTCAAAGAGGACTTTGGTAGAAGATTCAATCTTGTGTTTCTTATTCTTGAAGCAGCTGTGTCACTCAAATCAGATAATTCAACACAAGATGTATGAGTGAATTAATTAATCAGAGGTATTTGTTACTCAACTACTGTTTGCAGAGCACTTGGGAGAGCAATAGGTAAGATATTCTGAATCAGAGTTTACAGGCTTTTTCTGCAGAGGGAAGTAAATATTTACAGCTCTGTGGCTACTCATTTATTCTATTTTAGCACAGAAGTAGCCATAGAGAATTTTTAAACAAATGGGTGCAGCTGTACTCAAATAAAACCTTATTTACAAAAATAGACAGTGGCCAGATTGGTCTACGTGCTATAGCTTACTGGTCCTTGATATTCACCTTGGAAGTGCTATACACACTTATAAAGGCTTTTTTTTTTTTTCTTCATCCAACAGACTTATTTTCAAAACGTATTAACCATCTTGTGCTCATTGAAGTATCTTGCAATTTCAAATATACATGCAGTTTAGTATATTTCTATTTGAGGTGTCAAGTAGCTTGGGTTTTAATTACAGGTCTACCATTTAGAGACTGTGGAACCTCTAATTTACTGAACCTCTTTGTTTCAGTTTCCTCATCTTCAAAATAAAATATATCTTGGGACCAGCAGTTAGCATAATGGCTATGTTGCTGGACTCCCACGTAGTTGACCATGGTTCGAGTCCCGGACCTGGTGACATGTGCGTGCGTGCCCAAGATCCTGAGAGGAGAATGGAGGAGAAGGGATTGCGGCGTGGCCATCCCCCCTGGGGGGTGATTTCTCGCTTTCTATCTCTCTGTCTCTGTCTGTCTGGCAAGCACACGCGCCCTATAGCAAAAACCTCTTCAAAAAAAATGTATATATTATATACATATGTGAAGGTTAAATTATTTAAAGCCCATAAAAAGATTAAAACAATGCCTGATCTATGGTAAGCGTGCAATAAATGACAACTAATATGATTAATTACCTTTATTAATCCAGTGTCTATCATTGATGTTACTCATTGGATACAGCATTAAATTGCTTTAATGACTTTGAATCATCCCTAACTCAGCAACCCAGGTTCTCTGGGACTTAGAAATACTACGAAAGGACTTCAACGGAATAAGGTAGATAAGATAGACAAGATGTATATATTTTTCTATGTTACATCCTAAAGCCCACTATTATGAAATAAGGGAATAAAGAAGAAAGTACTAAATGATACACAAAATTTTTAAAAATACTGACAGTGATAGAAGAGATGAAAACAGACAAGAAGTGGTAAGACAATTTTGAAAGCTGGAAGCAAATAGTTAAAAGATAACTATTGGCAGAGGAGCAATATTGAAACATAACTTCCTACAGTGAAAGCCAATTTTCATCATAGGATCCTAGAAAGAAGTAGAAATTGGAAGCATCAGTTACCTGAGAAAACGGGATAAGAGATGGAATTGAAAACAGGATGATTTTCTGAAAGTTTATCTAAGGATCAGCTAAAATCTCACCTTTCTTACCCTGTGCAGTTGGACAACCTCAACTTGCCTGCTGCCACAAAAGACTTGAGGAACACTCTGCAGAATGGCTCAGGTACACACAGCAGAATCTTAAAAGAGGACATTATGAATCTCCTGGCTTTCACCAGCTGACTGACCAAATTCACTTTTTACATGTGAATTCAATTGAAGATTTGTAGAATTCATCATAGTCCAGTGCTCAGAATTAAGACTTCTATAAATATATGCTAATTTTAAATAACATTTCATTTAAAGTTATGGTCAATGGAAGCCTTTCAAACTATTTATTCTCTTTTACATAAGTCTCTGATTACAGTAGTAGTTTTATATTAATAATTAGTATAGTAGTTGATTGCATATAGGACTCTTCGGAGTGTGCGACGATTCCTGAGTAGAAAAGATTTATGCCTTCTTATTTGATGCCTGGATGGTTATAGCTGAGTAAGTTTGCCATAAATATGGTGGGGAAGCAAATGGATGCTTGGGACATTATTTCTCAGAGAAAGCCTAAGGCAACCTCAAAGAGTTTCCCTGGGCACCAGAGGCATTTGTTCTCCAGAAAACAGGAAAGGCATTGAGAGAGGGCTTACAGAACTGGTACAAACCTGGGATCAGAGAAAAGAAGAATAGAAATTCTATAGGGAATGAAAGTCTCATCACATCTGCAAGAATGACTGAGTGAACCCTGCTTGAGATGTGTAAGAATCAGATAGAGTTACTTTAGACTATCCTTGACGTTTTCTCCCCACTAACGTGGCAACACCACGTGAGCTTTCAAGGACTAAAATCCTCCCAGGGGTGCACAACAGGCAGGGAGAAATCCTGAATTAACAAAAGGCTAAACCATACATGATTGAAATACAAACTGGAACTTATTAGCCAGTTTAAGGTTTCTGATCTTCAGGAAAAATATGAAAGTTTAAGAAAATTATTGAGTTTAGTAATGGAGAAGTAAAGAGTATTTTTACAACAAATGTGGATATTTTTAAATTGAAAAATTCCTTCCTGCTGGCCCGTTACTCCTCTTCCACTCTGCGCCTGCTAAAGCCCTTATATCTGTAGTGGTGTTAATTTCCCCTCTGTGACGATGAAGCCATACTTTCTCCACTTTTAGCCTTCATTTTTCTCTCAAAGTCAAAATCTCGTTTTCTAGTAATTTGTCTGTTCAAGCTCTCTCAAAATGCAAGACTGATTTTTCTGTTTTGGTCCCTTAAGTTAGGCTGCTTATGCCCCCGACGAGATGACTCTGTGGCAGTGTTTTCCTCAGAAGCTCTCCCTCTTGCTCCTCACTCACATATACTATCGTTCTTTCCTAGAAACCAGACTTCTGACTTCATGGCTCTAGCTTTGGCACCTTCATCTTGCACTTTGGCACTCCACACTTCAGTTTTGTACCCTGACTTCCTGTATAAGCCAATGGTATTACACTATGGCCTCGAGTGACTATCTGCCCTTTTCCTTCTAGCCCCAATTGCCAGCTTTTCTGTCTGGTAAGAAGCCCATTCCTTCCAGCTCTGCTAGTCAAAAATTTCCTGCTCTTTGAAGTGAAATACAAGTGTATCTTCCTTAAAGTGGTTAGTGGAGCTGTTTCATCCACTGTGAGCATGTCAATGCCTCTACAGAGCATGGACCACACTCTAACTGCAGAGGGTTATTTGTGCACATCTCCATCACTAGATTATCACTGCCTGTAATGATAACTCCTATGTTTCCTCATAAATATTTAAGACAGCACCTCACACAGAATGGGTGCTCAATATAGTCAGCCTCTATATCTGCATTTTCTACACCTACAGACTCAACCAACAACAGAGGAAAAAATATTTTTAAAAATGGTTGAATCTGTACTGAACATCTATAGACTTTTTTTCTTGCCATTATTTCCTTAAAAATACAATGTAACAATTATTTACAGAGCATTTGCATTGTCTTAAGTATTTTAAGTGATCTAGAGATTAAAGATGTGCATAGGTTATATGCAAATACTACAACATTTCATATATAGAGCTTAAGTATCTACAGATTTTGCTATAGGGTTCTAGAACCAATTCCCCTCTGGCACCAAGGAAGGACTGGATATGTAAGATGAATTAAATATACTAGAATTTGAGAAAAATGAATGCCCATGAGAAGCCCTATCCCTGTTTAAATGCAACTGTCCCATTATGTTTCCCCACTTAATTCTGCTACATAACTACATAAAGAACAAATACAAAAGTGTATTTGTAATTCTTGCATTTGAGGCTCAAGCCAAATAGCATTCTACAACTATTAGCCAGCCATAATGAAGTAGGTAGTGCTAACATAGAGGCCAAGCAATTGACATCTGATCTTCAAAGATACCATATTGGAGAACTTACAGAGACAAAATAATAACATAGTTTAATTAATTACTTATGAAGAAGGAGCTTACTCAGGGTCATTACGTTTGGGATGACTCCATTTCACCCTGACATTCATCCCAAAGAAAACTCAAGGAGATTTTGGGGCTGGAAACGATCCATGCACATGTAATACAATACATTTATTTTAAACCTGACAAAAATCATCCTTTTATCTGGGTTGATTTGGGCACAGAAATGGGTTGAGAAAAATATCTTAAATACTTATTTTGCTTACAACCGTTTTGACTTACAAATTGAGAAACCTTAAATGTATTCTTGTTTAGTGGTCAGGAATATATATATAACTTTTATAACTCAGAATAAGAAGAGTTTAGGGAACCAGCAGTTAGTGTAATGGCTATGTCGCTGGACTCCCATGTAGTCGACCGCGGTTCACATCCTGGACCCGGTAGCTTAAAACTCACGCCGCGCGCGTGTGCGTGTGTGCCCAAGATCCCAAGAGGAGAATGGAGGAGAAGGGATTGCAGTGTGACCATCCCCCCTGGGGGGTGATTTCTCGCTTTCTGTCTCTAATATCTCTCGCTGTCTGTCTGATGAGCGCACGCGCCCTATAGCGAAAATATCTCAAAAAAAAAAAAAGAAGAAGAAGAGTTTAAATGAGCATGAGTAGTTTCTAGAATGAAAAATAAATACATATAACACGGATTACTTTTTAAGTTTTCATTCTGAAAGTTTGGTTACTTGAGTCATTCACGAAATATTCATCATGCATTTATTGGCTAATACCAACGAGCCAGAACTTAGGTGAATATTAAAATGTGGCTACAGTTTACTCAGACTTCACTAGCTTCTAGAGCCTCAAGCATGTAATGTGTTTAACATATTTTTCATATGTTGCACAAGGAAGATATTTCTGAAGTAGAACTTCTGTATCTCTCACATTCTGACAATAGAATAAAGTATATTAAATTGGACAATAATGGATGGGTATTCACAACTGAAACTTAAAAATTTATTGAACCAAAATACAGAATATAGAAATCAAAGGCACTTACAGTCCTGAGAAGTTTTTTGACACTTCTTTCACACAAGCCATTCCAAATGAGCTTGTTTCTACTAGTAAATTTGCTGTAACTTCTCTCTCCTTAGCCTCATATCAAGTAAAATGATGAACTGCCCCAGCTTTGCACAGTATTAGTATCCTACCCATTTGTACCATGAAATCCAGCAAAGATTCAATTAGTTTTGATGAGGTGAGAACCCACAATGACCAGTGTTCTCTGTGCAGGTGGAGGATTAGAGAAAGAAATAACAAGCTGTGGCTGCCACTGGGGAAATAGAGATTCTGATTTCCTGACAGTCTGAACCAAGTGCGAATGATGGTTGTGGAAATTTTTTACATGGTTGTCTATATTCTGTTCAACTTTAATTGCCTAAAAAAACAAACAGTAGCAACAAAACCCAGCTCAAATGCCTTGTGAAGTACTCTTCACCAAATGTACTATACATGGGAATAGGATAATGGACAAGTCAAGACAGTCTTTCTATGTCCTCCCTCAATGTATACCGATTATTTGTGCTCTATGGCAGAAATGGAAAGTTTGGAAGGTATATTAGTACGGAGGGCAATAGTAGATATTAGTGATAGTAAGGATAGGATTAATATGGGGGTGGGTAATGGAGGGAGGGGGGAGGGAAACAGTGGAAGAAAAAGAAAAGAAGTACACCTAATTGACAAAAACATGAAAAGCTATTTGTTGATGATGTATATAGTAATGTCTTTGTCTTTACCAATATGCATGGTAATTGTGCTGGAAAAAGAAATATTATACACTGTAAAGATACATGTGATTAAATGTAATATAAATAAAATAAATCTTATCCCCAATAAACTTAAGTTAGTGAAGGAGATAAATATGAAGAGAAATAACAGTACAATGTGTCAAAGTGGTAAAAGTTCTATGAAAGATGTATTCAATAAAATGCTAGAATAGAGAAGGATGGTATTCATGTGTTTTAGAAGGGTTAAGATGAGAGATGGTTTGTGGCCAGCAGGTGATATAGTAGTTAAGGCGCTGGACTCCCACATGGCTGACCACAGTCTGCATCCCAGACCTGGAGTCTTGAAACTCATACCAGGCATGTGTGTGTGCATGCCCAAAATCCCAAAAGAAGAATGGAGGAGAATGGATTGTGGTGTGGCCATTTCCACAGGGCAGGGTGGGGGGGGGGGGATTTCTCACTTTAAGTCTCTCTGTCTCTTTCTGTCTCTTCAAGTGCATGTGCTCTACAGCAGAAATCTTTCTAAAATAAAATTAATTTAAAACAAAGATTAGGAAAGGTTTTACTGAGAGAGTGGCATTTCAACTGAGTTCAAAATAATTGGTAAGATTTTAAGAACTGAAGGACAATGTTGACAGTGGATATTCAGGAGACATTTGCAAGCAAGGGAGACACAGTGGGTAAAACTAAACAAAGCAAAATATAAAGATTCTAAATTATCCCTTCTCAAGTAAGGAAGAAAGGACAAATAATCTATAGATCACTTCTATCTGTTTTGTAGAAGAAATCGAACGTATTAGCCCATTACTATATAAGACATTCTTTTAATATGCGGATATGCCCCATATCTTATGTGAACATTCAGACAAAATTATTATCAATTTTTTAAATATTGAAGACATTTTCCTCTTTTCAAATGAAAATAAACTTTTTAATAAAAATGTTTCAGAGTAACTTTTTTTTTTTTTTGGAGAGATTTTCACTGTAGGGCACGTGCGCTCACCAGACAGACAGAGACATAGAGACAGAAAGCGAGAAATCACCCCCCGGGGGGATGGTCACGCCGCAATCCCTTCTCCTCCATTCTCCTCTCGGGATCTTGGGCACGCACGCACACGCGCCCGGCGTGAGTTTTAAGCCACCGGGTCCGGGACATGAACCGCGGTCGACTACGTGGGAGTCCAGCGACATAGCCATTACGCTAACTGCTGGTTCCCCCAGAGTAACTTTTTAATAGAAATATTTAACAGTTGGTACTAAAAAAGCCATGATAGTATCCCTGGTCTATGGATTCTGAGATAGCCAAGGCCTTCTTCGTTCAGTCAAGAGTTCACAATGGATGTGGAGTGAAAAAGGGTGTTGCAGTCACTGAACATGTACATGGAGAAACAGTTGATAGGAGACAAGTAACCCAAAACATGTGTGTATTTCAGTCATGAGCGTTAAGAATCTGTCTCTTAGTTTTCTGATTTGCATGTGAGATAAGAATTTTCTTAATGTAAGCTCATGCATTCATTACTATATGTTGATACTATAAGTTCTTCCAGTTTTGTAAAAGCTTAGAAAAATGTAGCTTTAGGAGAGTATTTGAATTCATTTTAGATGTCTCAGAATATAATTATGTCAGATCTAAATATAACCATGTATATGACCACATTTTAAAATTCCTATGTACGCCAAATTCTTTAAAATACTTTTCTGTTGAATAAATTTGTGTATTTTTAATGTTTGCAGATAATTATATGAACAGTGATATAAGACAGCAAATACATGAATGTGGTTACTATTTCTTTAAGAAAAGAAGAAACACTAGCACAGAATGTTGGAATATTTTCATAAATGTCTGAATCCTCAAATTAAGAAATATACAGGCCTTGCTTAACATAGACATACCTTAATACAACTTGTAAATAACATGCTATGGCAGTTCTTTTGCATGGTGATTCTTTGAAAATAGTATGATTCAGCCACCTCTTCATTAAATGGTAGAAGAATACTAGAAAGTAGGCCATCTGACTTTTTGCCAGGTAATTGGACACATTTCTGAAACCCTATGCCCTAGCCTGAACATGCAAACTTCTCTTCCCCCAAACATATATATTGAGACTTAATAATTGCCAGTGTGATAGTATTAAAAGGTGAGGCTCTGGGGACCAGCACTTAGTGTAATGGCTATGTTGCTGGACTCCCATGTAATCGACTGCGGTTCGCGGCCTGGACCCGGTGGCTTAAAACTCACGCCAGGCACGTGTGCGTGCATGCCAAGATCCCAAGAGGAGAATGGAGGAGGAGGGATTGTGGTGTGACCATCCCCCGGGGGGGGTGATTTCTCGCTTTCTGTCTCTATGTCTCTCTCTGTCTTTCTGGCGAGCGCACGTGCCCTATAGCAAAAACCTCTCCAAAAAAGATGACATAGCAGTTATGTTGCTGGACTTGGCTGACCCTGGTTCAAGTCTCAGACCAGGTGGCTTGAAACTTACTCTGGTTACATGTGTGTGTGTTCCCAAGAACTCTGGGAAGAGAATGTAGGAGAAGGTATTATTGTAGCATGGTCACCCTCCCCTTGGGGTGGGTGGCTGATGTGTCACTTTCCCTCTCACTGTCTCTCTGTCTGTCTCCATTGAGTTTTCTTCAGTGAGCAAATGTGCCCTAAAGCAAAAAACCGCTATAAAAAAGAAAAGGAAAAAGAAAAGAAAGAGAGAGAGAGAGAATAAAAGAAAAGCAAAGGGAAGAAAAGAAAGAAGAAAATGAAGCTTTTAAGATCATGAGGACAGAACCCTTGGGAATGAGACTAAGGACCTTATGAAGAAGTGCAGAGGAGTTATTCGTCCTTTTCCCCACCTGAGGACACAGCATCATTTTCCCCACCTCTTCTTTTGTTTGAGGTGTCATCTATGGAACAAAGAACAAACTTTCATGTGACACCAAATCGGATGGTGCCTTGATCTTGCACTTACCCGTCTCAAAACCGTGAGAAATAATTTTTTAAAAGTTTTTGCCATAGGCATGTGTGTTCACCAGAAAGAGAGAGAGAGAGAGAGTGAGAAATCACCCCCAGGGGGTATGGCTATATGCTTCAAATCCTTCTCCATTCTCCTTTCGAGATTTTGGACATGCATGCACATGCATCCAACATGTTTTTCAAGTCTCAGTGTGTAAGACTCAACCACACACCTGGCCATGTGGGAACCAGCCATTTTAGCTTCCATACCATCTACTAATCCAAATTTCTATTCTTTTTAAGCTATATAGTTTATGATATTTTGTTGTAGCACCTTGCATGGACTGACACTCTTCTGGGATCAGTTTATTCAGGCACACATTTAACTAACAATTAAATGAAATAAAATAGTCTTTGTGCTGATCTAGAGCTTAGCATGTAGTAGAGATTTATTAAATGTTCCTTTATTTCCTCTCTTTTATAAAATAGCAGCAAATGATGAAACTTGACTTGTCCTAAAAGAGCATTAGGTTCTGTTTTTAAGTCAGTGGACAGGGAATTACCCAGACATACAATTACAGCTCATTAACAGTAAGGAGAACTGATTGCAGGCCAACTTCCCAAACCTCAACAACACAATCTCTAGCTTACTGTTCAAGCAGTCTTGGCTTTAAATATAAATATTTCCCATTTATCCATGAATCTGCATATTTACTGACTCAATTACTTGCTTTATCAAAGGATATGGGATAAATTTATATTAATATTTCATATCCAAAACATTATCTCATTTGTGGCCTGTTCCCACTCTTTTCCTGAAGAAGTCTAGTGTGTTTTTGTTACCTTTAGTAGGGACTAGAAGCCTATCTTGTGTGGAAATTACCTTTTAATTTTACTTGGGATCCTTAAATTATAAGGTTAAGAGTTATAACTGTATCTGGAGACCAAAAACCCTACATGTGTTATTTCTTTTTTATTATTAACAACATAGATCTCTCCAACATCTGTTTTTACCTTATTAAAATTCATCTAGCTAAACACAGCTACTATTGCATAGAAAAATAGAAATAAGGGGTGAAAAAGTTGAGATAGGTTTTTTTGTTTTGTTTTGTTTTGTTTTCCCCCAAAGTGGGGCTGACTTGGGGAAAAAGGAAAAGTATGCTTTTTTACTGTTGCTTAGTTTAGGTACCCTAGGATTTTCTTAGATTTCTTAGGAAAGGTTATGTAACAGACAGACAGATATAAGTATAAATTCAAAACACCGTTTAGAAAATATATATTTCAGACATCTTGCAAACCACAGAAAATTGTACTAAAGTCTATTTCTGTTTCTCAAAGAAATGTTTATGTCTTTGTGTAATAATTTATAGTTTTTTTTCTAAAAGCTCAAAAATTGGTCATGTAGCACACCATTTCCTCAAAAACTGGCATGTACCCATATTTAAGTGAAACAGTAATAAATGGCTAAAAGCCATGAGATAGCCAATGATATCATGGGATATCTGTGAAAAGTTATTTGTGACGACTAAATCAGTGTTTCTCATTCTTCCCTTTCCTGTTTCTCCCACTCAGTAGTACATATCAATCTGTTTAGAAACTCAAGCACATTTTAAAAAGCCATTTCCTCCATTAAACAAATGTTTAAAAATCATCTGCAAAATTGAACAAAAGCTTAACATCCACATTTTACCTCCTTCTGACATGTGATCACTGAAAATGACCAGATTCACCCTCTTTCTCCTACTTCCTTTTCTTGGTTTAGTTTTAGAAAGGCAATGGCGAGCCAACATCTTGCTTAGTCTCTTATATTAAAACACAAGGAATGAATACGAGAGGCCAGCACCATTCATCTCCATAGCCCCTAACAACTTAGTGTAGGAAAGCTCTGGGCTGTAACATGGAACTCAACAGTAGTGTTTTATCATGCTTTTAGCTGAAACCTTGATGGAGAGTAAAAGGGGAGTGAGATGGTCTATAATATATTTAGGAAACATTTCGAAAAGTGAACAAAGTCTTGCTCCAGGGAAGAATTTATTCTGTACAACTTAGGATTCCCCTGCAGTTGGAGTGGAACTCGAAAATATTTAAATGATGATTTAGCACTAAATTTCTGAGACTTGACTGATCTCGATAGTAGGTGGAAACTAGCACCAGACGTAAATTGCTTAGTCAAAAAGTCAAGCTCTTCTTGCACTTCCCTCCCTTTCATCGCAAATTCATTTACCCTATGCGAATGCTAACACCTATGGGATCCTGCAAAACAACATGGTCACAAATTTTTATGATACAGGCACTCCCATTCACATATCTAAATGAAGAAAGCCATTCTGATGGGCTGAAAAAGCAAGGTAGGTAGAAGAACAGATTGAACCAAAGCTTTTCACCTGTTATGCTAAGACTATTTTAAACTTAATGACATATTTCTCTGTGAACCTTGGTCACAACCACCTACATTCTTTGTTTCCCAAATCTCACTAGAATCATTAGCGGATTCTTTGGACAATCAGATAGGTAATTATTATAGTGTACTATCAACACTGTCCGGTCAACAGGGCATTAACAACCAGTGTACTTCATTCAAATAGCACCATTGCTAGAAAAAAGGGATTATGTATGCAGAAGGTGAGAATATGCAGAAGAAATAAGGATCAAATGCTTTGCAAGAACTTTCCTTTGCTTATTTCCACAGAAGGGTCGGCTCTGGTGAATATTTAGGAAAATAATATTAATGCTGCTGCTTCAGAGGGTCTGTGGGGAAATCTGATAAATATCTGATTAAATTAGTCTCCAACATAATTACATTAAAGTCAAATTTGTTTAACTTTTTCTATGCTTGGTTATCTCTGCACAGCCAAAAAGATGTTAATTGGCAACCTAGCTTCTAATGTGTTTATACCACTGGTGGTTTATTAAGTTCAAGTTTTATAATGCAAATGAAAAGAGATTGAAGCTATTTTTTTTTTTTAGTTAGCAATTCAACTTTGAGGTTTTCATTTTTAAATAGAGCCTGTGAAGTGTTTATTTTACATTGAATTTTTTACTATGAATCTTTTAAAGAATGTCAATTAAAAAAAAAACTATTATGTGTATATAGAGGTATTCTTTGTACTTCTAGGCATTAGAAAATAAAGATGAAGGAAATTAAAAATATAAGAGAGTCCTTATTCTACTCCCCTGCCAGCAATAGAGAAGGGACTTTCTTTGAGAATTTACCAGAGAGGTTTTCATTTTTAAATAGAGCCTGTGAAGTGTTTATTTTACATTGAATTTTTTACTATGAATCTTTTAAAGAATGTCAATTAAAAAAAAAACTATTATGTGTATATAGAGGTATTCTTTGTACTTCTAGGCATTAGAAAATAAAGATGAAGGAAATTAAAAATATAAGAGAGTCCTTATTCTACTCCCCTGCCAGCAATAGAGAAGGGACTTTCTTTGAGAATTTACCAGAGAGTGAACTTCTCCACTTTTGAATCATCTTCTCCAACTCGTTCATTGTTATATTCTTTCTTTTTTTTTTTTTTGAGAGGTTTTCGCTATAGGGTGCGTGCACTCGCCAGACAGACAGAGAGAGACATAGAGACAGAAAGCGAGAAATCACTCCCCAGAGGGGATGGTCACGCCGCAATCCCTTCTCCTCCATTCTCCTCTTGTGATCTTGGGCATGCACGCACACACGCCCGGCATGAGTTTTAAGCCACCGGGTCCGGGATGCGAACCACAGTTGACTACGTGGGAATCCAGCGACATAGCCATTACACTAAACTGCTGGTTCCCTTATTTTCTTGATTATGCCTTTATATACATTATAATTTATCAGAAAATATAAGGATTTAAAATTTTTTTTTAATATAGAAAATCTGGGGTCAGCCATTGTAGTGAGCAGTGACACCAAGCTCTGTGACTGTGAAATCATATTGGAAGCTCCCTGGTTATCAGGTCCAGGTCTCCCTGTGCATACCAGGCATGTATGTGTGTGACTGTGATCCTGGCTAACTGAGGCTAGGAGTAGGATCATGGCATGGAGTCTTTGTAGGGGGTCTCTCTCTCTCTCTTTTTCTCTCTCTGTGTCTCCCTCTTCCATGGAAAAAAAAATAAGCTTTTTTAAAAATACAGAAACTCAATGCATGAAATTATTACATATGCGAAGAACAAAATTGCTATCTATTATCCTGTCTAAATTTTGCTGAGAATGATGAGGGATTTCTGTTATAGTTTGGATAGTCGTCTGTCCTTCACAGTTTCACATTTATTAATTTGGTCTTAGTAGATTGTAATTGACTGTTCCCCCAAATCCATACATGGATTGCATAATAAAAAAGTTAAGTGAAGGGGTGAGCATATGGCATGGTGGTTAAATTCTGGATTTCCACATGGCAGACCATGGTTTGAGTCCCAGAACTTGTGGCTTGAAAATCATGCCAGGTGCATGTTTGTACATGCCCAAAATATGAAGAAGAGAATGGAGGAAATGGGATTACAGCATGATCAGCGCCCCTTGGGGGTGATTTCTCACCTTCCCTCTCTCTGTCTCTCTTTGGGAAACATATGTTCCCTATTACAAAAACCTAAAACAAAATAAAATAATTCTTTCATGCTGTCCTGTGGTGGGATCTTTCAGGTGGGATCTTTCAGTGTAATAACGTCACTAGGGTAGGACCTCCACGATTGAGTTCTTATGGGTTTGTAAGCAAATAAATTGAGACCAGAACAGCAAAGAGAAAGTCACATGGGCATAAACTACTCTCTGTTCTGCTAAAGTTCTGACTTCTGCCATTTTGTAATGCCTTTAGAAATTCACAGTCAACAGAACCATGAGTCAAAAGAATGATACTTATATAGCTTTTAGGGATCGAAAACTTAATTTAAGGAATCATAATATATTTATCTATTAAACTTGGTGAGGGCAGGGGTGTCCTGGGCCAGTTTCGGCCTAATCCTATTTTATGTAAAGAAAAGATTATCTTTAAGCTTATGTTAAATGTATCTTGAAGGGCCTTCCAAAGGTCAAGATTATTTCTGCCTAGATAGAACTTCAGCCCACCCTCTATTGTGACCACGGATATAAAGCATTGTAATTAACAGTAGGTGATCAGGGCCGAGGGGAGTGGTTGGGGGACTTTTGGGAAAATCTCATCACATACTCAAGAGAGCTATGTAATTTTTTATAGTAGTATATCAGGGAGTCAGAGGGGGGTCGCTTCTCAGCAAAGCTACCACAGTTTCTGGAGCAAATAGCAAGTGGCCCTGCCGGCATGCTAATATGACCTAAGTTTTATTCCTAGGTCGGGGGGACACACAGCAGCGGCTTTGCCAACATGCTGGCCTGACCTAAGAGGTAAAGGTCAAAATCTCAAAACAGATCCTGGGCCCTACCGGGTCGGATGCCATTTATTTTTAAAAATTCATGTAGAATCAGGTATTTCTGTTAGTAATGCAATAATAGACTAAGATAATTTTTATATACAAATGAAACAGACTGTTAAAATTTGAGTTATTCTGTTGTTTCTGTTTTGGATGAAGCCCTAAATTTACTACACATGGTATCTGTTTGGTGCCTAACCATCTATGAATGATTTGCTAAGGGGTAATGCCACATCTAGTCCAGTATAGTGTAGACCATTATCACCCCCATGATATTTAGAAAGAGACATGACTGGAGGGGATGTATTGGTAAAGAGGATTTCCTTAAAAGGACTACTATCAGAGTGTTACGTTACTTTTCTCACTTAAACACTGGGAGATAGTGACATCTGTTTACAAGTAGCTGACTGGAGGAGCCTGTAGCTGCAGAGCACAGAGATAGTGTTGGAGAGCATAAAGATATTGCTGCATCGGAACAAGCCTCCACTTCCCAGAGCGTGGCCACAGCAAGGAAGTTTGTGTTTCCTATGGTCCAGATGTGAACCCAATAGAAACATGAGGAACTTGAGTCATTTCAGAGAGACTGCCTTGGAGGACTGCTTAAAGGAACTATGTGGCCCTGACAAGGATAGGCTGAAGAAATTCATAACTATATGAAGAGTTGTAGGCAACCAGCGCAGGAGACATCAACTTATCATGGAGCCATAGGTAGAATATTACCATTAGGGATTATAGGATTGGCTTTAATTTCCTGAACATGAGGAACAGTTGAGCATTTCATCCTCCTAGAGAACATGAGTGTCATACTACTACTACAAAAATTAAAGACCTTTTTGAACCTTACCTCGCCTTTCTCTCCACCTTTCCAATAGCACGAGGAGCAAGAGACTGCACAGTGAGAAGGGCTAGGAGTTGAAATCATAAAGAAGTGTATCACTAACCCACGCCCCACTGTAGTTTTCCACCTGAGTTATCTCTAGGTTGGGAGCAGGGGCCTTCATCAGGCTTTAATCTGGATGAGAACAATTTTGGGATTAGATTGAACCGAACAGAAATAAAGTAACGAAATATACATCTCCTGAAAAATCTATGGGCCTAGCCTAGGGTTTTATCCAAGGTCAAGCAAGAGAGTGCAAATCAGGATGAAAAGAGCTGTCCTGAAAAAGATAACTTTTAGGGTCCAAGTTATAAGATCTGTCATACAAGATTTGAAAGGTGTAGCCAAGGAGAACTGAATGACTATAAAATCAAGAAACGAAACTTGAAGAGAGAGAAAGCAAGGGCATACACATATTTTCAAGAAAAAAGGTAAAAAAAGCAAAACCATTGTTGACAGTGCTGCTAAAAAAGTTCTTGATAAAACAGAAATGTCTAGTAACAAATGTCGTATTATTTTCTATGAGGCATATGATATTAGCCTCTCTTTTCTACTACAAGTCCTCTTTCAAATACCATCGTAACATTTGATGGGGAATACTAGTGCTTCAACAGAGTATTCTCAATTCTTCCCTCCCATTTTTTTTTTGGGGGGGGGGAATAGGAATTATTTATTTAATTGTATTTATCATTATCATTATTATTATTTTTTAATTTGTTATAGGGCATGCGTGTTCATCAGAGAGAGAGAGAGAGAAAGAGGGAAAGCAAGAAAGCAAGTCACCAAGTCCAGGACTCAAACCACAGTTGGCCATGTGGAAGTCCAGCACCTTAACCACTATGCAACCTGCTGCCCACCCCCCATTTCATTTAACACTAATATTATTCAGTTCACTCTTTCAAAAGCAGTAATCACTCGGGAACCAGCAGTTAGCGTAATGGCTATGACGCTGGACTCCCGCGTAGTCGATCACGGTTCGCGTCCCGGACCCGGTGGCTTAAAACTCACGCCGGGCGCATGTGCGTGAGTGCCCAAGATCCCGAGGAGAATGGAGGAGAAGGGATTGCGGTGTGACCATCCCCTCTGGGGGATGATTTCTCGCTTTCTGTCTCTAAGTCTCTCTCTGTCTGTCTGGCAAGTGCACGCGCCCTATAGCAAAAACCTCTCAAAAAAAAAAAAAAAAGAAAAGCAGTAATCACTGAATACATTATAGCTAATATTCATTTCCACAACAAATTACAAGGCATGCTACAAGTCAAAATCAAATGAATAAATAAATAGAGTATGAGAGGACTTACAAAGTAAGAACAAGATTTGAATATGGCAGAATTTTTTGAAATTTAAACTGTTATTATACTAAGGACTCTAGTGGGAAAATAGATAATGTGAAAGAACAGATAGATAATGTAAGAAGAGAGATGACACTCTAAAAAAGAATCCAAAGGACTGTTATATTTTAAATCAATTAAGAGTAAGAGAAATTTTTAAAAAGTACCTTAATGTATTCCTCCTCTAATGCTTTTCTTTTCTTCATGTAGATCAAGTGTCTGATCTACATCATTCTTCTTTCTAAAAAATTATTGAACATTTCTTGCGAGGCAGGTGTACTGGCAACGATTCCCCTCGTATTTCTTTAATTTATGAAAGTCTTTATTTCTCTTTTACTTCTTAAGGACAGTTTTGTTAGATTATAAAATTGTAGGTCAGTGTGTTTTTTATTTTTGTTCCAGCACATTGAATATTGCACATTACTCTTTTTATGCTTTCATGGTTTCTGAAGAGAAATGCAATACATTCTTAATCTGTTCTTCTATGGGCGCATCTTTTAAAAAATTATTTTATTTAACTTTATTTATTTATTTATTTTAATTTGACCAAAGAGGGACAGAGTGAGTGGGGGAGAGGGAGCGCGTGAGAAAGCAAGTCACCAGGTCTAGGAATTGAACCACAGATGACCATTTGGGAGTCCAGCACTCTTAACCACCATGCCACCTGCCAGTGCCCTATGGGTGCATTTTTTACCCTCTGGCTTCTTTCCTGAATTTCTTTTTGTCTTTCATTTTCTGTAGTTTGAATATACTGAGCCTAGGTATAGATTTTTTAATATTTGTTCTTGTTATTCTTCTCTGAGCTTCCTGGACCTATCACTGATTCTGGAAAAATGTCAGCATTATTACTTTAAATACTTTTAAATTTATTTATTTTTTATCATTCAGGGACTCCCATTATGCTCATGCTGCACCTTTTGTAAGTGTTGCATGATTTCTGGATGTCATTTCACCTTTTTCCTTCTATTTTCTCTTTTTATTTCAGTTTTGGATGTTCCTGTTAACATATCTTCAGTCTCCTTGGTTCTTTCTTTAGTCATGTCCCACATCTGTGACCATGCCCACCAGTGAGCCCATTAAAGGCATTCTTCTTTGATGTTTTAGTATTTTTTATTTCTAGCATGTCCTTTGTATTCCTTCTTAGAGTTTCCATCTCTCTGCTTACATTATCCATCTGTTCTTGCATGTTATTTACTTCTTTCATTAGCATCCTTAGTATATTAGCAATTAGTTTATATTCTTGTCTGTTAATTCCAAAAGCTCCACCATATTTGAATCTAGTTTTTACTGTGTATGTTTCTTATGCTGTTTTTCTGTTTGTCACTTTGTTGCATGCGTCCTAATTTTTTGTGGAAATTTGCACATAATGTATTGGGTAAAAGAAAGTAGGTAGGTATGTCTGTAGTGTAAGGTTTTTATGTATATCTTCTTAGGAGTGAGACTTTGTTTCCTGTTTGCTTTAGCTGTGGTGTCATAGGCTAAAATTTCCTCTAGCATGCTTGCTTTGTCTCCATTGTTGCCTTTGGATTTTCCTAGATACTCCTTTACATAAAGTCTAAGGCTCGTAGTTCTTTTTATTTTTTTAAAGAATTATTATTTTAATTTAAGTTTATTTATTTATTTATTTTTAATTTGACCAGAGAGGGACAGAGAGAGAGAAACAGAGACAGAGACAGAGAGGGAAAGTGAGAAAGCAAGCCGCCAGTTCCAGGACTTGAACTGTGGTTAGCCATGTGGGAGGCCAGCGGCCTTAACCACCCTGCCACCTGTAAGCCCAGGCTTGTAGTTCTTTTAGATGTAATCCTTTATTGTTGTATAGGAGCTCTATTGATGTGATGGTCAGAGGTGGAGGGCAAGGAAGCATTATCATACTTTCAGTGAGGCTGAGCTGGGTATTTGCCTTCCCCAATGTTAATTAAACTTGATAGCATTCTTCAAAATAACCAAGATATAGAAAAAACTTAATTGACCCTCAATGGAAAACTGAATAAAGGAAATGTGGTGTATGTAGGCAATAGAATACAGTTTATAAAAAGACAGAAATCCTGTTTATTCCAACAGCAAACATAGAAGTGTAGGATATAATGCTAAGTGAAACAAGCTAGGAACAAAAAGACAAATACTGCACTTACAGATGGAGTCAAAATACACCAATCACAAAGAAACAGAGAGTAGAAAAGTATGGTTACCAAATTCTAGGGGTGATGGTAGGAGAGTACAGAAAATAGAAAGATGTTGATCAAGGGATACCATGTTTCAGTAAGACTGGAAAAATAAGTTTTAATGATCTATTGCACTGCAGGTGACCACAATTAATATTAGCATATGGTGTATTTTGAAATTATTTAAATAGATCTTTGAAAATCTCAACATGGCCAGGGAGAATAATAGCTTGATTAAGTAATGAATATGTTAATTAGTTTGATTGAATCTTTCTATGACATATACATAGATCAAAACACCACATTGTATTCATAAATATACACAATTATTATTTGTCAATTCAAAATAATTTTTTAAAAATCTATTTGAGGGCCAGCCCCATGGCCGAGGGGTTAAGGACAGATTCTATTTGGCTGACATGGTTTGATACTGGTCCCAGCAGCTTGAAAAACACACCGAGCATGTGTGCATGCATGCCCCAAATCCTGACAAAATAGAGAGATGGAGAAGAAGGGATTGTGGCATGACTGTGCCCCCTGGGATAAGGGGTAATTTCTCCCTCTCTCCTTCTCTCTCTATATATTTCTGTCTCTCTTCCTCTGGTGAATGCATATGCCCTCTGGCAATTACAAAAACAAACAAACAAACAAAAAGTTGGTTAGGCCCTGGTAAAATATTGGGTCTTCTAGAAAGACCTGACGCATTTTTGCATAGAAAAATACAAGACTTTCCCAATTACCTAACAGTTTCCCTTGAGGGCAGCACTTAGAAATAACAGATAACTCTGGGCATATTTTGGAATGGTTACATTTGTTTTCTCCTTACTGGAAGAGGAAGAAAATTTTTCTCAGCTCTTCATAGTGAAAACCTAATGGAAGTTTAACCTCCTAACAGAAGGTTAAAACTTTCAAAAGTATGGGGATTTCCTAAGATTGAGCTTCCTGAAAATTTTTAATTTTCAAGTTAGTTCACACTGAGCACCCAGCATTTTATAAACTACAGTTTAAAGTATTTCAATTGATACTGGCTTCAGGTATTGGCTTCTTCTAAAGGTAAGTTATGACTCTTACTTACTTGTCTTTCCAGTTTCAGGGCAACAGTTTACCCTTTAATCTCAACTCTGATAAATCAAAGGGCTAATGATTTTTCAACTTTTCAGGTTTGTTTTTAGAGGACAGAAGTGACAAATTCTAAGCTCTCCCTGCCACCACCACCACCATAGGGCATGTGCTCTTGGCTGAAAAGACAGAGAGAGAGAGAGAGAGAGAGAGAGAGAGAGAGGAAGTGAAAAGACACCCCTACCCCCACCCAGAAGGATGGCCACACCACAATCCCTTTTCCTGAATTCTCCTCTAGAGATTTTGGGCATACATGCACACATGCCACGTGTGATTTGAGTTCCCTTGTATCCAGGTCTTGAACTGTTGTCAACCATTGGTAGTACAGCACCTTTAACCACCATATCACCTGCTGGTCCTCAAACTCTTTCATGTTAGGCTAAAACACCCAAGATTCTATTCTTTTTTATTCTTCATTAATATACTGAATTTCTACTCTGTGCCAAAGACATTTGTAGTTGTTAATGATACAAAAACAAATGAGTATGGGCATAAGGTTTGAAGGTTTTGAATTATTTGTCTCTACATTTTCTCTTACATTTGCCACATTTTTTGTTAACTGTACTTCTTGCAAACTTCTAAAACCCTTTTCTTGTGCTTCTTTTTCATCATTTCTATTTAACAATCCAGATGTCTGTCTTTCAGTGAGTACTATTCAATCATGCTCTTATCCTTATCTTGGTTAAGTATCTTTCTGTACCCTCTCTATCTCAAAGGCTTCTTCTCATTAGTGCTTTATTTTAGACACTGAGACAGTGAGGCAGCAAACTAGCTAACAGTCTCAGAGATATCAGAATAATGAAAGAAGTGTATTGAGATATCACCTTACTCTACAGAGCTTGAGTAGCAAATAGGCCATAAATACAAAACCACTCATCAAACAAGACTTAAAACCATTTTGAATGTAGCTGATGGTGCCTAACAGTTAAGAACCACCTCTTGCTTTTTGAGTTTTTACAAACTATGTTCTTATTACACTCTATTTTAGATTTATAAAAATAGAATATAATGCCATTATTGGCAAATCAAATGTCAAATACACATAAACATAACTTTGTTCACATTTTAGATTCCTAGATGCCTAATTACACTGAGTAATATATTTTAAGAATCTATATTCTGACAAATCATTTCATATTAAATAGGTATCACTTCTTCACTCTGAACCAAAATTTTTCCTCATGTTACTTTTGAAAAACAAAGTATGAATGTAATTTTGAAAATTGCTGATAATTTTATGACATTTTCTGACTTACTATACCATTTTCAAAGTAAAGAATCAAGAAAAATATTACTGTACTTTATTAATTTCTAAAAAAGGCTATGTTAATATCTTATAATCAGTATTTTATTATGGTTGACTGGACAGTGTTTTATTTTCTTTTTAAGCACATAGATGGCCATGATGTCTTACAAAATCTAAACATTGTACTCAGTGAAATATATATCCTGATCATTTAAGTTTTTTCACAATCTTACTTTCAAATATTTTAGTCCTATAAAGAAGAAATTCACACCTAGCTAAAGCTAGGTGAAGTAAAGATATTACAGGAGACAGATGCACCCAAAAAAATATTAAATGTTATTTTACAGGCCTAAAAATAGCCAATACATAAGGAAAGAAAAGGAAGAAAAAAATACATATGTAAATTCAAATGAATACTGTATTGTGGATTGTACAAAATTTTATAAACATAATTAAATTAAATGAAAACAATAGCACCTAAATTGGTAAATGGAGTTAAAGTTTTTCTAAGCTTTCTACATTGTCTGGCCAAAAAGTGAAAGTAAAATTAATATTGAATTTGTTAAATCAGTAATGCATGTTATAATCTCTAAGGTAGCCATTAAGAGTAGTAAAAAGAATTATTACTTCAAAAATGAGAAAAAAGTTATCAATAGAAATTACTCAACTCTAAAATTTTAAAAATATAGAATATGCAAGAAATAGAAGCACAAATACAGTTTTAAGATCATAAATTTAAACCCAAATACACTAGTAAATAACATTATATGTTAAAGGATTAAATTCCCCAAGAAAAGTATAAAAAATACTGATAATAGTGGGTTGTTGGAAAAGTGATGAAGCAATTTCTCCAAGAAAAGTATAAAAAATATTGAAAATAGTGGGTTGTTGGAAAAGTGATGAAGCATTTTTGCATAGAAAAAAAACACATCATGACTTTTACAACAACTTAATATTTATTTTCAACACTAATGAAAGACAACTGGGATGCCCAAAGTTTGAGAACACTTAGTTCCAATTTTGCAAATATTCTAAACTGCAGTGTTAGATGATGCAAGGCTAACAAAGAAGGTGGCCTCAAATTGGCTCAGCTGATGTTATCTCATACCTACTTCTTAACCATGGACAAGAAGTAAAGAATTCAATAGTAGAGTCAAAGTGTTTGGAGAGGGAGAAAATCTATGTTGTCTTTGCACATTATGTTTCCAGTTTCCTTCTCAGATCTATAGAGTGAGGTGGTGTTTCTTCTACCTGCAATTCAAGCCAAATTGCTAATTGTAGTAGAGGTGGGGGGGGGGTCAAGTGAATCTTCTAGTGAGTTTAGTTTGGTGTTCCTGGTGTTGATGGAACACCAGTGTCTGATACATAACTTGTGTCTGCAGAGTTTAATAACCAAAGCTGTCCTAGTGGCAAAATTTGGTGGACAATAGAAGTATGAGTTTTTCTGTGTACCAACTATAGACTCAGTGGAAGGAAAGCACAATGGTCATTATGGAAGTAATTCCACTCAAATGGAATGCTCTGTTTTCCACAACTGGTAAACAATGGAAACCTGAGATTGAGGGTGGTGTTAAAAGTGTCCACATATAGAAATCATCACCTGCATTAAGGAATATGCAGGTGAGAAATTCCCAACAGGAACCATAAAACCACCAACAGGAGGGAGATCTGTCATTTGGAATCCTTTGTACTCAGAAGGCACCAGTTGTGATTTGGAGTCATGTGATTACTAGACTGGATTAGATCATTCGCTATCTAAAAACTGATAATAAAATTTGTGGGATGTGACACACTTCATGTAAGGGTTTGGGGAATAGGGATCTGGTATAGGTTGAAAGAGATTTAGAGGAGTCACATTGGGAAAGAATGGAGTTGCTTGCATTATGTGGAGTTGAGCTATTCAATGTCAGGTTACACTTACAGTAAGTCTCCAAATAAGAAACATAAAGGACCTGGGTATAACTTTATTGTGTTAGAGTGACCCAGGTATGTAGAAGTCCTAAGAGTGCAAAGATCCTTTGTACTTAATGTGTGAAATAAAGTCACAATACTTCTGGGTCTACCATGCGTCACAGGGGCCAATTTTTGGCACAGAAAATAAGTGCTCTTTTTTATAGGATGAGACTACCAATCCCTCTTTAAACAGATGGCTGTTATTTCATTATTCAGCACACCTTCCCTTGACACTTCTCTCTGCCAATTATTTCTGCAAATGTAGTCTTTTATTTTGGAGAAATTCCTGGGATCATTTTTGGGAAACAGTATCCAGAAGTGTGAAGATTTCTATTTATTCACCTACCTATCAATCTGCACCTGAAATTAGGTTAGAGATAAACTGGGATTGATTTCAATTATGAATAAATCACAAAGAATTACATAACTCATTTTTATGACTGATCTTGAAGATAGTACTTGTGCTGGCTTTTCAAATCCTCTTTGGAGAAGACTAGCGATAGCTACTTTAGATGGCAACTAATTGGCGAGCTAGCTAGACAGATGTTGCAATGCAAACCTACTTTCACAATTAAAAGGAATAGTTAATACTATATCTCCCATCGAATGAAAAAATCCAGATCAAAGCTATTTCATGTGAATGATGTGAGTGTATTGTAAGAAGAGTAGAACAGTAAAGGTCAAGGGGTGGGCAGTGGTAGCACAACTCTCTGCCACGTTAGACTCACAAGGAAGGTCCAGGATTCATGTTCTGGCTGCGCATGCATGTGTATATCCTTGGTCTAGGCTATCTAAGGATAGAGATGGACTGCAGGATGAAGATCCAGTTTGGAATACTTCTCACTCTCTCTCATAAAAGAAATAATAAACTGAAAAAGAGAGTAGAACAAGAGTAAGGTTTATTTTCTTCCCCTTCTGAGTTTAGCTTCTTTCTTGATAGTTTTATTCTTGGATAGTAATTTACGTCACAGTGAAAAATAAGGCTGTGAGTATCTGTGAGTCTGTACCATCCTGAAGCAAACTATGCAAGAGAAGAGTAGTACTTCTACAACGACTTTACTAAAAGCCCTGGGGAGGGCTCTGCCTTATTTTGGAGCCTCTGATTGAAACCAGAGGTGGTGTCAGCCCCGCCCAAACAATAGAGACTAAGTGTTTATCTAGTAAGAATCTCTTTGAATCTTACTAGATAAACACTCACATTTGATACACTTTGAAACATTTTCTATGACTTATATTTTAGAATGTTCTTCATCCCTGCTCACTCTATCTCTCCTCCTGCTGCTAAATTTCTTAAATGTCTCTTAGAGCCAGGTGGATGTGGGTAGTACCCCCATTGAGCAGCTCCAGCACTTTGCCTTCCAAAAAAAAGAAATTCCAAAGAATTTCTTGAAAGCTGGAGAAGTTCCCAGAACTTGAAAGGTCGACAGAAATTTATATTACACCTAACTTATTACTCCTTTCATTGTAGCTTTGGAGATCATTGCATTGTTCTTTGGTACCAGGTTCATGACTGATATCACTTAGATCCTGATAATATATTTTTATTTTCAGGCTTTAGAAATGCAAGTAAAATTTAAGACTCTGGTTCATGGAATAATTCAAAAACACAGGCTTATAATTTTTAACCCATTTTATTTTAATTATCTAACTTACATATAATTAACATATATCTTTGTGAACTATGGTATTCTTTAAGGCATGTATGCATTGTATAATAATAAAATCAAGGATATACCCATATTCATCTTTAACATTGAACATTACATTATGTTAAATATACTTGTTAATAGTTCTACTACTATTTTTGAAATATGTATTAAATTGTCCATATTTTTTACTCTGCTATGATACACCATCTCATAGCCATAAAGCTAGGGAAATGCATAGGAAATATCTAGAATATTAAAAATTCAGGCATCATAGAAGTAAATGATTTTACCAAGGTACAAAGCCTTTGAGATGAAAGTTAGATTGATTGCCCCTTCCCTTTTAGAGATGATCTCAAAGGTTTGGGAGTCATGCATTCAGGTATTAAGGGTCAATTCTAACTTCAAATAATCTCTCACTGTCTGCATCAATGTACTCATGTTGTCAATGTATTTGGGACAGGAACTCATACAATACTGTTCCCAGAGATAAAACTATGTCTGTTAGAAACTTAAATATACTTGTTAATAGTTCTACTACTATTTTTGAAATATGTATTAAATTGTCCATATTTTTTACTCTGCTATGATACACCATCTCATAGCCATAAAGCTAGGGAAATGCATAGGAAATATCTAGAATATTAAAAATTCAGGCATCATAGAAGTAAATGATTTTACCAAGGTACAAAGCCTTTGAGATGAAAGTTAGATTGATTGCCCCTTCCCTTTTAGAGATGATCTCAAAGGTTTGGGAGTCATGCATTCAGGTATTAAGGGTCAATTCTAACTTCAAATAATCTCTCACTGTCTGCATCAATGTACTCATGTTGTCAATGTATTTGGGACAGGAACTCATACAATACTGTTCCCAGAGATAAAACTATGTCTGTTAGAAACTTTGTTGTATTAGAAGGTCTTACATCCACCCACCAAAAGTTTCAAGGTAAATCTTAGTCCTTGTTTCTAAAAGAAATTCAAAAAATTTTGGAGAGAAAAGCAATATCCAGTTGTACCTGATGGTAATCAATCAACATTTTCTAGTTTAGACCATGGCATCTTTGCTCAGAGAGACATGTTTGGCATCATTTCCCTGAGTTAGGGAACAATTTTGAGAAAAGGTCTGTGACTACAGAATGTGAAGGTGAATATAATTTTAAGGCAAGAAGAAGGGAATAAAGTTGAATTCAGGGTAGTAAGAGAACAAGGTGGTTCTCTTCCTTGACTATAAATTTGAATCACTAGGGAGCTTTTGAAAATGAATGATTTCTTCCCTTTCATTTCCACCCCAGAACAATTAAATGATACTCTTTTGGGGATGGAGACCTAAAAAGCTGTTAAAGTTCAACCAAGGTGGAAAACCAAGGTTTGAAAAATGTACAGAAGCCACATACAGAATGTGTGCTGACTAATCAAAATGACAGTTATCAATTAAAAAAAGATTTCAGTAAGCATTTTGCTATTTATCAAGCATAGGTGTGGATACTATGGTAAAGACATTCTAAAACATACTTTTTCAGTAAGAATAATTACCCTCCTTTTGGCACTTGAAGAAACTGACAAGTAAATGGTGTAATTGGTTTGGACAAGACCACACAGCAGCAGAGCCAGGAAGTGACCTGATGCCTGACTGAACCTATTGGAAAAAGGGACTGTGTCTCCCTTACCTTACAATCTTCCCCACTTCCTATTGCACCCATCCCCAGCCTCTAGCAAATCATCTACTCCAAAACTGGGGTCTGTAAAATTTCACTTGTTTGAGCAAAATGTACTGTTACTTGGGGCTGGCAAGTCACGTGATTGTTAAGGCACCTGATTCCCACATGGCCAACTGTGGTTTGAATCTTAGACAGGATGGCGGCTTGCTTTCTCTCACTTTCTCTCTGTCTCTCTCTGGTCAAATTGAAGAAGAGGAAGAAATAAAATTAAATGAAGAATTAAAAAAATATATATATAAATATATACACAACTGTGTGTTGGGACTAGCAGTAAGCATAATGGCTATGTTGCTGAACTCTCACGTAGTCGACTGCGGCTCTAGTCCCGGACCCGGTGTCTTAAACTCACGCCGGGTGCATGTGTGTGCGTGCCCAAGATCCCGAGAGGAGAATGGAGGAGAAGGGATTGCAGTGTGGTCATCCTCCCTGGGGGGTAATTTCTCGCTTTCTGTCTCTGTCTCTCTCTCTGTCTGGTGAGCTCACGTGTCCTATAGCAAAAACCTCTAAAAAAAATTATACTGTGACTGTTCTAATATGTGTGATGTGTGTGTGTGTGTGTGTGTGAGTGTGTGTGTTTATGTGTGAACACAGCATACAGTAGGGGCTCAAGAAAGTCTGATGAAAAAAATTTGTCTAGATCGGAGAACATGTGAGGATATTGAGGACTTTCAAAATTCAAAATTTTCTGTTTTCTATTGCGGCATGGCCATTCCCCCAGGGGAGTGATTTCTCGCTTTCTGTCTCTTTGTCTCTCTCTGTCTGTCTGGTGCGTGCACGTACCCTACAGCACAAACCTCTCCAAAAAAAAAAAAAAAAAAATTCAATCTTCCTTGAATTTTTTTTCAACCACTAAAAAGAGTAGTACCAAAGCATCTTTGATAGGGGATATCTATTTCAGAGAACAATCCCTTCATTTCACATGATGAAAAGAATTCATTTACTGTTTTCTTTGCTTTTAAAAGTGTTTAATGTCTAAGAGCAGCAACTCAGAGTTTCTTAGCTTAAACACTAAACTAAGAGTAGAGATATTTTACACTTGCCTGTAATTTTCAGCCTCTGTCAGTACTGCAGTGACAATATTTTGGTTTAACTTGATGATGGTTAAATCCTGTTTTGCAAAAATAAATAAATGAATAAAATTTTAAAATTTAAATGGTAGCTCAATGATCATGAATTATCTGTTCCAGGGATATTTTCTATTCAAAATATTATTTTGCATGCTCAGTATGTATCCTATCAGTGTGTCTACTTGATCATTATTAATTTTATTTATATACATATATATACATACACACACACACACACACACACACATAAGGTTATATAAGTAAGCTTGTACTATAAATATGGATATTTTGGACACCATTTTTCTTTCAGACACTGAGACTACTTTTTTATTTCATCACGTCACAGCAATCTCAAAATGGGTTGCAAGTATTTCATGTGTTACTATTGAAAAAACAGCAGAAATCTCAGTTTGGGGCCAAATTGTAGCCATTCTCTCATTTGCCATTTGGCAATGAATTTCATCCATTGTGATTGTACCCTAGCAACTATTCTGATTACCTTTCAATTTCCTAATTCTAAACACCTAGGAAACCTGGGTTGCCATAGAAATTACTTTTCCACTTATGTACAATTTAACTCATCTAGGTTATTTTTATTAAGAGATCCAAAATTTGATCATTCTTAAGCTACAATCATATTTTCTCTAAAGAATCCACATTTCTAGAATGCTATTGTCTGAGTAAAGTTACAATTTATATCATAAAATTTCACAGTAGTACATTTGTAAATGTCATACATAGAAATGTTTATTAAACTTTTAAGTGAATTCTAATTACCTGGAGATCTTGCTCAAATGCAGATTCATATTCAATACATCTGTAGTGAAGCCTGAGATTGCATTTCTAGCAAGGTCCCAGGTAATTTTGATGCACTGCTCTTCATTTTACAGTTGGAAGAGTAAGGAGATGCAGAATCACACTACTCTTCAAATTACAGTTGGAAGAGTAAGGAGATGCAGAATCTGTTTTGTGGTTTATTAGAAATTTTAAGTGATATAAATGATTATAATAAAACTTTCTACTTGATGTTTGGAAATAAATGGAGGTTGTAGAGTTCTCTTCTTTCAACTGGCCACAAAACAAGTTAATAGAGGTAAGATAATTTTGGCTATATCGGTTTGGTAATTGAAAGCAATGCAGGTAAAGTTATGGAGTAGAAAACATCACAGGGTCATGTCTATATCACATTACACTTAAGGAGCAAGTCAATTCCTCCTGGAATTTTAACAGTATTTATCATAGGTATAAATTCTGCTAACGTTCATCATAGGTTTAAATTCTGCTAACATAATCTCTTCAATGTAGAAGTTAAAATATCTCTAGTAGTGGAAATGTTTATTTCATAATTCAAAATGTATAGAGTTCCTGTAAAATGTTTTTCTTTTGGCCCAAAGTTTAAATATACAATGTTGTTCTTTATAGTATTAGCAGTAATGTTATCTGAATCAAAACGCATTCTTCTGGTGTTAGACTGGTAAAGTGTTATTTCTGCAAGGCTAAAAATATATCCTAACACCACCTCTGCAAAACAAGTAGAAATATACAGATATGATTCCAATCTTTTAGGGGCTGAATAGCTCTTCTTCAAATAAACATTTATAAAGCTTGAATCAAGGCATCTTCTAAAGGCAACTGAAGAAACTCAGATAAAAACAGTGAAACTGACAGACAAATTTTGAGGGTCTGTCAATCACAGGTTTCTTTAGGACTATAGCATCTAGTTAAATGCTTTGAACTTTTGGTTTCTATAGCAAAGTCTTCAGTGGTTAGAATTGAAAATGTAAGCAAGACAATCAAAATAATTCCGTCTTTGTATCTCCCAGCTGAAATAATAGTAATGATTTTAGATACTGTTGATTTAATAGCTTCACACTAGTAATGTCATCTCCCATTTGAATGAATGCTCTTTGGAGTAGACATTCTAAAGCACCTAAAGTCACAGTGTCATAGACTTAGATGTAAACATTATGGCTTGTTCCTTAAAGAACCATGAAGTCAAAAGCAAAAAGCTATGCAGAGAAAATTTTTGTTTTAGGCCTATAATAAGAATATGATGCTTTGAGCAAAGACTTCCATCACACCCAAATTTGTCCAAAGCAATCCACAAAGATTCTAACACTAAAAAGGAGGGAGTGGAGAAAAACACTTCTATTTATCTATATCTAAAATATTGTACTCGATTTAAAAAGCTTAAAATTTTGATGAAAGTTTAGTTTTCTTTCCAGCCAACCACCTTTGCTTTTATGCTTCCCATCACATTCTGTTCTTGTGCTCAATCTTTCGAAAAGGTTAGCTCTTGCCTTTTCTCCATTTACTTTGGTAGTACCTACTTAAAATTTTTTGATAGTTCTTCATTTGAGTCCAAATATCATAGAAGAGTATAAATGGCATATCAGTATTTAGTTTTCAGCTTCTTATTCTGTTCAGTATTTTTGTTCTCACCACCTCTTTTTAACCAATGCTATGGTTTGAATTTATCTCCTCGCAAATTCTACTGTTGAAACTTAATGGCCAATGTGATGGTATTGAAAGGTTGAACACTTTAGAGGTGATTAGGTTGTGAGGGGTGCTAACTTGAGAATTGGATTAGGACCTTTAAAAAACAGGCTTCACATGGGATCAGCAGTTAGCGTAAAGGCTATTTTGCTGAACTTCCAAATAGTTGATTGTGGTTCAAGTCATAAACCTGGTGGCTTAAACTCACGCCAGGTACATGTGTGTACATGCCCAAGAGCCAAACCTGATGGCTTAAACTCACGCTGGGTGTGTGTGCGTACGTGCCCACGATACCGACTGGGGAATGGATGAGAAGGGATTGCGGCACGGCCGTACCCCCTGGGGGGTGATTTCTTGCTTTCTGTCTCTCTCTGTCTTTCTGGCGAGCCCAATGCATGCGCCCTATAGCAAAACCTCTTCAAAATAATAATAATAATAATAATAAAGTTTGGATATCATAAAGAATTTAAAGATGTAGATCATTGTTCTCCTTGTAAAGCTAACTTCCCATTCCTACCAATTTACTTATATTCTTCCCATCAAAAACTTGTCCTTCTTATGATCAGATATATTATATTCATGTTTATTATAAAAACAACTAGCACTGGATCCAGTATATGATATTCTTTTAAAAATATTTAATCCATACATTAATATAACTATTTCTCTGGTAGATTTTGTGAGTAAGAGAAATTAACTTGTCATTTTCACTGAAGGTTTGTAAACAATATGTTGCAAGGTATTGCCTTTGAGTACAGTACATTTTAGGTACATAATGCTGGAAATGTGAGAGGCTTTTTTTAATTATAAAACATATCCATACCTTATCATAGTATATAAATTCTACACGTATATTTTAAAGATTAATAACAAAGACAACAGCAAACATTACCAGTGCATTAGAAGCCTGTGATCATTTAGGTCATATCATTTTCTTCCTGTCCTTAAGAATAACTGCCATCTTCATTAAGGTGACAATAATGATCTTGCTGTTTTGGGCATCTTATGTGTGTGCCCATAATAATATATTGTTTGGTTTCTCTGGCTTTTGAACTTTAAGTAAATGAAATTATACCATATGAATATTTCTTGATATATTTTTCACTCACTATTATGTTTGTGAGGTTCATCTCTGGCAATGATTATAGCTGTAGTGCAATCATTTTTATTGCTGTATTATGCCATTAAGTGGTGATATCCCACTTTATATTCAGTCTTCTCTAAGATCTGTGCTGTTACAAATTCTTTTATATATGAATTCTGGTATGCATGAGTAAGAGTTTATCTAATTTATTAAAATCTAATGATAGAATTGATGAATCATGCAATACATGCATTTCAAATTCAGGTAAAACTAAACAGTTTTTAAAATAAGTAATAAGAATGAATATATAAAAAGTTAACCTCATAGAAAACAAAAATAGCATGGTAGATACCAGAAGGGAGAATGATGGGGAAAGGAGAGAGAGTGGTCAAAGGATGTAAGTTTCAGTTAGACAGGAGGAATAAGTTTTAGTGATCCATTTTACAGCATAACAACCATAGTTAATAATAATATGTTAGGGACCAGCAGATGGAGTAATGGTTACATCACTGGACTCCCACATAGTTGACCACAGTTCAAATCCTGAACCCAGTGGCTTAAAACTCACACTGTGCCCATGTACATACATTCCCAAAGTCCTGAGAGGAGAATGGAGGAGAAGGGATTCTTCTTGTGTGGACATTCCCTCTGAGGGGTGATTTCTCACTATCTGTCTTTCTCTCTCTCTCTCTGTCTCTCTCTGTGTTTCTGGTGAGCACACATGCCCTATAGCAAAAACTCTCTCAAAATAATAGTAATAATAATAATAATAATAATAATAATAATGTTATGTACTTAAAAATTGCTAACAGAATAAAATTAAATGTTCTCACCACAAAAAATGGTAAGCTCATAGATATGTTAATTAGTATGATTCAATTTTTCTATAATGTATATGTACAACAAAACATTACCTGTATCCCATAAATGACTGATTGTCAAATAAATAAACAAGTATATAGATAAAATGTTTTTCAATTTATGATTCATCCAGAAATATATGAAATTTCTTATTATTCATATATTCTCCAATATTTGGTAATACATAAGCTTAGCATTTTTGCTAGCTTCTGGGAGATATGATGGTAACCCCTTCTTCTTATTTGCATATTCTGATTCTTACTGAATCTGAATACTTTTTCACATCTTTATTGTTCCTTTAACCTCCCATTCTTTGAAGTGCCTATTCAAATTGCACCATATTTTAGTGAACTGTTTGATGTTTTCTTCTAGCTCTTAAATCTTCCCATGTTTTATGTAATATAACTATATTCTCAGAGTTTTTATCAAGACTTTTCACTTCCTCTAAGGCATCTTAAGGAGCAGGAAATCTCATTTTTAATATGACATTTTATATTCTATATTTATTACAATTACAGCTATGTACCACAAAATGATATTTAGGTAAATGACAGAGCACATATATAATGGTGGTCCCCTATGATTATAATAGGCTATGCCATGGAGCTTAGGTGTGTGGTAGGCTATACCATCTAAATTTGTGTACACCGTACCATGGTCACACAATGATGAAATAGCATGATCATGTATTTCTCAGAATGTGCCCCTATATGCAGTCATTTATAATCTATCCAGAGTGATTTTTTTTTTGATTCGGTAAGAGTTTAAAATATACATTTTTTTCTTTTTCATAACGTATTATCATTATTTATGGCAATAACCATTGAGCTTCTCTAATAGCATATCTGTCATACCACAAGGGTACATCCATGCATGCATCTGTTTGTAGGATAACTTTATTTCATCCTGCTACTTGTCTAATATGAGAATTTAACTGGAGAAGACAGAAGGAGCATGGAAAAGTGAAAAGGAAAACATATTTTCAAGTTAATTTTGTGCTTGGTTGTGATGTAAATATTAGGACTATTTACTTTTTAACACCCAAAGCATAGCTTTATGGGCTTATTGGGCAGAACTGTAAAATAGATAAATAGGACTGGCTACAACATTTACAGAATCTCCTGCAAAATTTAAATTCGAGGTCCCTTATTAAAAAAAAAAAATTAAGAATTCCCATATGACAGTGGCAGAGCATTAAACCAAGTTTGGGCCCCTTCTGAGTGTGGGGCCTTACACAACTGCATATATTACACACCTATGAGGTCAACTCTGCAGTTAAAAGAATGATGAGATAGTTCCCTTTTAATATGAGAGCTATAAAATGATGCAAGAATTAGCCCCAGTTTCTTACAGTTTTTAATCAGGAGAAAAGAGATTATATAAAAAGAAATTAAACACCTAGCATGGAAATAGGCAGAATTTTTAACACTAAATTGCATTCAATACTAGTAAATACAGCTGCAATGATGAGGGCATTAACAAGGAGAGAAATGACCCTTTCATCGTTCTGTTTTTACTTCTTATTCTCTAATTACAAGTTTGAGAATGACTCTTTCATCGTTCCGCTTTTACTTCTTATTCTCTAATTACAAGTTTGAATCTCTGATCTTCCTGTATTCTTACGCTTTCACTTGGTGGCAGGGCCATACTACCTTTCCAGTCCTTCAAGAAAGAGGAGGGTCTGAGGAAGGGCATTTGGGGGAGGGACAGGGAGGAAAAGCATTGATGGCACAAAGAGGTGTGGTGTTGTCTGTTGAAGATATTTTGTAGTTTTATCAACGGGACTGGGGAGAGATGTTCACATGTTGAAGTGTCCATTTTGTAAGACAAATAATAATGTAGTTGAATGCATGGAAGAAAATTAAATGAAAAAAAAAATTAATTAAAAAAAAAAGTCAGTGCCATAATGCACCAAACTGAATTTGCTCTTTGCAGTTTTCTGCTGTGTTTATGTGTTTTAAATAAATTTTGAAAGGAATTGATAGCCCCTTAGTTTAGTTTATATGCCAGAAATATTTAACTGAAAGAATGAGTAGGTGCCTGTGGATATATCCTCTTATAACCTCTTATTAGATTTTTTTTTTTGGGGGGGGATTTGCCAAAAGAAATGAACTATTTTGTAGTATTAAAACCAGGCTCAATGTTGCATATACTATATTAAACAATGCCTATATTCTTTAGCATTATCACGGACTCTAATATTCTATGTAATTGAATTTTAGAAAATACCAATAACTGTAATTTAATATTCAAAACTTTGAGTTATACCATTCTCTCTCTTTGTATTGAAAACAATAACAACAGAACTTTTTTGGTCAGTCACAGTGGCATAGCAGTAACACAACTCTCTGTGATGCTGAAGCCAGATGGGAAGGTCCCAGAGACACAGCCCAAGGTTTCACTATACATTACTGTGTACAAAGGCCAGAGATGCTGGCTGGCTAAGGCTGGGGGTGGATAGCAGCTGGATACCCCATTGGGAATGTCTGTCTTTCTCTCTGTCTGTCTGTCTGTCTCTCTCTCTCTCTGATATTTTTTTTTTTGAGAGGTTTTTGTTATAGGTTGTGTGTGCTCACCAGAAAGACAGAGAGAGACAGAGAGATAGAAAGCAAGAAATCACCCCCCGGGGGAATGGCCACGCCACAATCCTCTCTCCTCCATTCTCTTCTCGGGATCTTGGGCAAGCATGCACACGCACGCAGCGTGAGTTTAAGCCACCGGATCTGGGACTCGAATCGCAGTCAACTACATGGGAGTCCAGAGACATAGCCATTGTGCTAACTGCTGGTCCCTGATTTTTTCGCTCTCTCTCTCTCTGTCTCTCTCTCTCTCTCTCTCTCTCTCTCTCTCTCTCCTGGAAGAAAAAAATAAACTAACATAATGAACAAATAAAAACCTTTTCCACTTGTATGAGCTACTACCTTGCTTAACTAAAAAAAGAATTTCAACATTATTGGCTCCTTTTCTTTATTATTTATAGTCATTATTTTGGATACTAATTATCAGGTTAGATTGTAACCAAGACGATGGCAATGTCCACAGTTCAGTCTACTGCCTTTGTAGTTGTTGTATCTAGTTTCCTAGCTCTCCTTTTTGACTCTGACACTGTCCACTGCTGCCTGAGTGTATGTGAGTATCTATGTGCCATGGTTTGTACTCTTTAAAAAAAAAATCTATTTTTTATTTTATTTTAATTTCTTTCATACATTCAATCACATATATTACTTAGCGTGTAAAGTGAATGTTCCAGCATGAATGCATTTCTCCCCAGTCCAGTTGGGGATATTATACATATTATCATCAAAAGATAATAATCTGTATCTGTGTTCTATAAATGTCTCGCCTCTTTATTTTTCTTCTTAATGTCTTTCCTCAGACTCTTCTCATTCTCTGACCCTTTCCCACACTGTATCCATTATCTATAACCATTTTCTATGTCTCTATGTCCTCCAGTCTTTCAGTTTCAACCATCGAGTGCAGACAGTTGGTATATATTAAGTGAAGACATACAACGGCTCTTCTTCAGAGCCTGGCTTGCTTCACTCAGCAGTAAATCTTCCATATTCTTCCACTTTCTATGAAAAGGTTGTAGTCTTAATTTGCTATTTTTTTCTTTCTTTGTTTTCTTTTTTTTAAAATAAAAACAATCTTTATTTCAGATAAAATTAATATTTCATAATTAGATTAAAGCGAACTCATTATAATCTGAGTCCATTATTTCAGGTGATTTATACTATAGATGAAGCCCATGAATGTTAAGTTTTGAGTTGTTACCTACATGCTTGTGGGAAGCTTCTGTAGCCTTTTCTTGGTAGGAATTCTGCTTTTCCTGAATTCTTCCCTTTCCTTCAGATATTCCCTTTTGCATTCTTCATAAAAGGCTGGATCATTATAGTAAGGAGTCTGACAGACATTCCTTCAACGCATTTTACTACCGTCAGGATTCCAGAGTTCTTGCAACATTTGGTAAAATCTTGAACTTGTTCAGAACATCTCTCTCTCTGGCCTTTTCTCTCATTATTTTCGAGATCAAAATATCTTTTTCAACATGTCTGAGATGCTGCTCTCTGGGGTCCAACACCATCTCTTGGGGACAGATAAGGTCGCAGAGGTGTGACGGCTCAGGGGCAGAAGGCGGGAAGGTTCTTTGTTTTCTTTCTGAGATTTTCAGAAAGTATATGTGTTCACCAGAGAGAGAGAAAGCACCCCACAATAGGGCATGATTATGCTGCATTCCTTTTTCTTCCATTTCTCCATCCCATCAGAATTTTAGGCAAGCACACACATATACCCAGAATGTTTCTCAAGCTGTCTGGGGCCAGGATGTGAACCATGGTCAAGTATGTGGGAATCAGCTTCCTATGCACTTAACTGCTGCACTACACAACTGGTCTTCTTAATTTGCTTTCTTAACCTGATATGAACTGAGCTAGGAAACAACTTATTAATTATTATTCCATATGCTATAAAAGTTGTAAGTCTCAAAAAAGAAACCACTCCAGAGAGAAATGCATACGTTTTAGTAAAAGGCCTTTTGTTTAGTCTTGGATCACTAACAGATCTTCTGGACTCATGTTTAGATTCACTCTTTCTGTTCAGATTGTGCCCAAGAAAAAGTTCTGTTAATTTACAGAGCATTGTACCGAGTAGACAACAGCATTTGATTTATTCTCAGTTTGTAGGTTTCCTATTCCTCTAATCATTGTTCTATTTCCCTCCCACTGAATTCTTGTAGTTCTGGTACCCAAATGGGGCCAAATAACTCAAGTTAATTTGTTCATATGTCCGTATAATTACAAGGGAAATAACAGTGATTGTATATCTACTATGTACCCAGGAATAAGCTGATTATTTATCCACATAATAAGCATATAAAAATAAGAAGAAATTATTGCTATCATAGATTATAAAACTGAAGCTTATAGAAGATATAGAAATCTTGCAAGTTTGTACATCCAGCAAAAACTAGCAAAGCATGTGTCAGATGTTCAGCAAATGTTTTTTTAAATAGATGAACATTGTTGAATGCAATTTGACTTTAAAACATCAGCTATTTTGGCAACATAAAGGGAGTGAGGAGGGATGGTGAATTTAAAGTAAGCTCTGAGATTAGGCTTGATTTTTCACTTAAAAATTATAATCTTTTTCGATTACAAAGATAGCGTCAAGAATGAACCAAGGGCTGGCAGGTGGTGTGGTGGATAAGAGTGCTGGATCCCCAGATGGTCAACCATGGTTCAAGTCCTGGACCTGGTGACTTGCTTGCTCACTTTTTCTTTCTCTCTCTGTGTCTCTGTCTGGTCAAATAAAAAAAAATAATATTAACAAATGGAATTAAATAAATAAAAGAATTCTTAAAAAATAAAAGAATGAACCTAGTAAAATCTTAAAAGAAATTTAAAATTAGTGTTAGAGCATAATCCAAACCACTGCACAACAATAAAAGAACAAGGTTATCTAAGATACCCACCTATAATGCTGGTCAATACAAATAAATCATATTGTGTTATAATAGTAAATTCTGTTCAATTCAGAAGTGCTAATTTCTCTATGCAACAGACTGCTGAAAAGGTTTGCATGATTCCTACTAAGATCAGTCGATACTTAGATAACTGCATTTATTTAGAGATGATCGGAAAGAAAGAAGTCACAACTCTGCTTATTGGAAGTGGCTTTTATGAAGTGCTCACTAGTGTACTGTTCTTGTCTCTCTTAAGGGTGGCATCTCAGGAATACTGTTCTGGAGGAAGACCATTGGCATAGAAATTAAATGAACCTCCTTCCATTCACCTTTCAGGTAAGCCTAGTGAATGGTTCTCACTGATTTCCATCTCACCCAGAGATTGTTTATTTGTAAGGATTAGAAACCCACCAAAGCTAAACTAAAGTAAAAGAAATTTCAGTGGAGGAACAATGTATCTGAGTGGTATGTGTATGCACATGTGTGTGTGTGTGTGTGTGTGTGTGTGTGTGTGTGTGTAAACATGCAGATCTGGATTTGCTTGACCATGGTTCTGTTTATTGAGAGAAAGTCTATATTGGCTTGGGAGAGAAGAGCTAGTCTCTTGAATGTAAAGTGGATCCTATATAAACCTTCTACCCGCTACTTTGTGCTCAGCTGCATTCTTGTGCTTCCAAATTCCCTACAAAATTCGAGGCTGGGGAACCAGCATTTAGCGTAATGGCTATGTCGCTAGATTCCCACGTAGTCTACCGCGGTTCGTGTCCTGGACCCGGTGGCTTAAAACTCACACCGGGCGCGTGTGCGTGCATGCCCAAGATCCTGAGAGGAGAATGGAGGAGAAGGGATGGCTGCATGACCATCCCCCCTGGGGGGTGATTTCTTGCTTCCTGTCTCTCTGTCTCTCTCTCTGTCTGTCTGGCAAGTGCACATGCCCTATAGCAAAAACCTCTCCAAAAAAAAAAATTCAAGGCTGAAGAATCAGAATTCTCGAGTTTTTAAAAATTCCCCAAACTGTATTAATCTGTATTTTTCATAATGCTTTATTTTCATGTTTTTAAGTAGCAATAAGTCACCATAATGATAACCAGTAAATTATTTTTCTGTGACAGAAACAAACTAAATTCGCATAATATATTGTTTAAAAACAGTAATAAATGCATGGTTTGTGATGATTATGACCAATATTACTAAAACAAAATTATATATTCTAATTTATATAAAAGTGAGCTTTATCTGATATAGACATTTAGTAATAGAAAACATTAAAAGGTAGAAACATAAAATAAAAGCTCAATAAAAATCATTCACAGTATTAAAATAATATGATAGATATGTAAAATATTTAAAAGTACTACTTTTGAAATAAAATTTTAACATATACAAAGCATTAATAGCTCCACTCAATAGTCTAGATCTTACTTCACAACAAATATCCTATTCTGCAGAAAAATTGCTTTCATTTTTGCGTTGGTGTTGACAGAGTCCAAAGATCTTCAAGCTGCATGTTAGGGTATATGTTGCTTCCTTTGAGCTAATTTTCATATATATATATATTTTTGAGAGGTTTTTGCTATAGGGCGCGTGCTCTCTCCAGAAAGACAGAGAGAGAAAGAGAGACAGAAAGTCAGAAAGCGAGAAATCACCCCCCAGGGGGAATGGCCATGCCACAATCCCTTCTCCTCCATTCTCCTTTTGGGATCTTGGGCACACACGCACACACGCCTGGCGTGAGTTTAAGCCACCGGGTCCGGACTCGAACTGTGGTCGGCTATATAGGAGTCCAGTGAAGTAGCCATTACACCAACTGCTCGTCCTGCTAATTTTCATTTTTAATATGAAAGTATTTTACATTTTTTCTCTGAATTTGTTTTTGATATTGAAATTTGTTGCTTTTACTAATTCAGATTTTACATCAGTTACTTAAGCTATGCTGTAATAGTTCATAACATCATTAATATCTTTTTCCCTTTGCATTTCTTCTATCAAAGAATTTACAAACAACCATAGTTTATGGGATATTTTTAAACACTAGGACATTCCAGCTAAAATTATTGGCTAGTATCACCATAATACAACATTCTGATATCCTAACACCAGACAACATTACATAGAACCATGGGTCAAAGTTGCACATTTGAGAACTGATTTTGTTTTCAGAACTTATTTTTTGGAAAAAAATACTCAAAAGATTTGTATGAAGTATACTATATGTAAAAAATGTATTTTAATTAGTAAATATATTAATTAATATTTATTTTATTTGTAAGAATAAGTCACCCTTACCAGCAGATGGGCCATACATGGCACTTAATAACATGATCATAACTGTGCTGAGTAAATGTTGCCTACTTTTCTTTACCTTCACCTGTCTTGGTTCTGGAAAAGTCTGTCTTACCTCTCCTCTCTGCACATCAGTACTTCCTGCTCTTGCTTTCCAATTGACGTCAGTCGAGTCTTTCAAACTAGTCACATCTCTATGGAGATCATTAAGCTTTAATTCTAGCAGGGGAATTATAATTCTTTTTCCTGTTCTGCCAACTGATTGCTATCTGGATTCAGAAAAACATATAAATTTCTCAGAAAATGTCCCAAAAAAATTCCCCCATGGAAACACTGCTCCATGCTTATCCTTCCTTCTCTGTGCCAGTGGTGTCTCCAATTGTATAGGCTTTCAAAATTCCATGAATAAATAGATAACCTCTTCCCTGCAGATAATTAGCTTTAAACTCTCTCTACCCTCTGAAATTGGTTATTCTCCTTCTGTTTCTCATCACCCAAAATGTTAATGAATGAGGTGACTCTCAGCAGCTCAGTTGGAGGTGCACCTGTTCTTTAGAAACGGGGAGGACTTTGGGTCATCCAGGAACAGTGACAATAGTACAGGGTACTGGCAAGCAACAGGGAGGCAGAGCAGAAGAGAGATCACCAATTTTTTGCTCCTGCACACCATTAAATGCACAGAGATACCTTGACTAATTTAGGAAGGAACATAAAGATCATGAGGTGACTAGGAACAATTGCAGAGGGACAAGAAATATGAGCAGCCATCAACATGTCTCTCCTCCAAGAGAAAACATCAATTCCACATCGTTCCCAGACAACACAATGGAAGTCATGGACATGTCAGAAAAGCAATTCAGAATATTTGTAATGACCAAACTAATGGAGATGCAAGGAAAAAAAGATAACAAGCTCCAGGAGATGAAGAAGTCCTTTCACAATTTGAAAGAAGAAATAGACACCTTAAAAAAAACCAATGGAACTCTTAGGGATGAAGAATGTGATACAGGAAATTAAAACTTCCCTCAAAAGTATTAAGAGTAGATTACATCACAGGCAAATTCAAATCTCAAATGTACAAGACAAAACCTCTGACCTAGGAAAAAGTATCAAAAAGATTGAGAAAACAACCAAGAAAAATGACAATAACCTATGAGAAACACTGGATACCATCAAGTGCCCCAACATGCAGATAATTTATCCTAGAAGAAGAAGAAAATAATAAGTATGTTGATAATTTATATCATGAAATCCTGGAAGAAAACTTTCAGGCATTCAAATATCCAGACTCAAGAAATATATAGGACCACAAATAGAACCAACCCAAGAAGATCTCCAAGGCACATCATATACAGATTGGCCAAAACCACCAAAAAAACAAAATACTAAAATTGGCAAGAGGGAAACATTAAGTTACTTACAAAGGTCACCCCATCAGACTAACATCAGACCTCTCATTGGAAACAATGCAGGTAAGGAAAGAATAGAGAAATATAATCAAAGTGTTCAATGAAAAACAATTTCAACCAAGAATACTATACCCAGCAAGATTATCTTTCATATGGGAAAAAATAATAAAAAACATTCTTGGATAAACAAAACCTGAAAGAATTTACCAACTCCAGACCAGCTCCTCAAGAAGTTCTGAAGGGAGTGCTATACCAGGAAAACTAAAAAAGTCAGACAGACAGTTATAAGTAAATAAAAAAAAAAACACTCAAGAAAATGGTTCACTTAATGATAGGAACAGGTCCGGAAATATTGATAATAACATTGAATGTTAATGGTTAAATTCTCCAATTTAGAGACACAGACTAGCTGAATGGAAAAAAAAAATAAAGAAAGAAAGAACCCAAAACCCAGAAACTCTCTTTCTGTTGCCTACAAGAAATGCACCTTATGGACAAAGACATACATAGATGAAAAGTGAAGGACTGGGAAAAGATATTCCATGAAAATAGGAAAAAAAGGGGGGCTGGAGTTGTGATACAGATTTCAGACAAAATAGGCTTCAAGACAAAGACTGTAAAAAGAGACAAAGAGGGGCATTATATAATAGTAAATGGGTTAATTCAGCAAGAAGTTAAAAATATACATGCTTTTGGGAACCAGCAGTTAGCGTAATGGCTATGTTGCTGGACTCCCACGTAGTCGACCTCAGTTCATGTCCCAGACCCAGTGGCTTAAAACTCACACCAGGCGCTTGTGTGTACGTGCCCAAGATCCTGAGAGGAGAATGGAGGAGAAGGGATTGCGGCGTGACCATCCCCCCTGGGGGGTGATTTCTCGCTTTCTGTCTCTCAAATATCTATTATATAGATATAAAAATATCTATGCGCTCAAATCAGGAGCACCTAAATACATGAAGGAAAGACTGCTGGACCAAAAAGGAGAGAGAGGGAGCAACACTATAATTGTTGGTGATCTCAACACCCCATTATCTCTTTTAGACAGATCTTCTAGACAAAAAAACAAGCAGAGAGATACAGGACCTAAATGATACTATGAATTGAATAGGCTTGACAAATATCTATAGAAGTTTTCACCCTAAGAGCACAAAATATATATTTTTCTCACCCCAGCATGGAACCTTTTCAACTATTGACCATATGATAGGACACAATTCAAGCCTTTGTGGATTCAAAGGCATAGAAATTATAACAAGAATCTTCTCTGAAAGTGATAGGATTAAATGCAACATTAATTTCAAGAAACACCCTTGAAAATGCACAAGTACATGGAAACTAAACAATCTACTTCTGAATGACTTCTTAACTACTGAGGAAATTAAGTCTAAAATTAAAAAAAAAATTATGGAAACAAATAATAATGAGTACAGGAGTTTCTATAATCTATGGGAAACAGCAAAAGCAGTCATAAGAGGGAAGTTCATAGCAATTAGTGTGCATAATAAAAAGATGGAAAGGTGGCAAATAGACAACCTAACATTACATCCCAGGGAATTGAAGAAATAACAACAACAGCAAAAACAAAAACGCCAGGAGAAAAGAAATCATAAAGATTAAAAGATTTTAAAAATAGAAAATAAATGAACTATACAGAAAATAAATGAAAGCAAAAGCTGGTTCTTTGAAAAGATTAAAAATATCGACACACCATTAGCTAGACTGATAAAGAAGAAGAAAGAAAGAAACCATATAAATCAAATAAGTAATGAAATAGGCAACAGTACAACAGACACAATAGAAATACAAATCATTATTGGAGGATACTATGAGTGACTGTATACTGACAAACAAGAGAACATGGAGGATATGGACAAATTCTTGGGTGCATATAATCTACCAAGATTGAATCAGGAAGACAGAGAAAACTTGAATAGACCCATAAAAAGTTCTGAGATTGAATCAGTAATAAATAACTTCCCCACAAAGAAAAGCCCGGTAAGGATGGCTTCACATCTGAATTCTACAAAACTTCTAAGAGTTAACCCCCTATCCTACTCAAATTATTTCTAAAGATCCAAAAGAAAGTAAACCTTCCAAATTTATTTTATGAAGCCTCCATCATCTTCATTCCCAAAACAGACAAGGACATGACAAAAACGAAAACTACGGGCCAATATCTCTGATGAATACAGATGCAAAAATTCTGAACAAGATACTTACAAATTGTATCAAACAACATATAACAAAGATTATACATCATGGCCAGGTAGGCTTTATCCCAGGGATACATGGGTGGTTCAATATAATAAGAATATAAATATAATACACCATAATAACAGAAATAAGGATAAAAATATGATCATTTCAATTGATGCAGAGAGAGCATTTGATAAAATACAACATCCTTTTTTGATTAAGACTCTCAGTAAGATTGGTATAGAAGGGTCATATCTCAACACTATAAAAGCCATATATGAAAAACCTATAAATAACATTATACTGAATGGGGAAAAGTTAAAAGCTTTTCCACTGAGAACTGGTACTAGACAAGGCTATTCACTATCTCCATTACTTTTTAATATAGTGCTGGAAGTCTTAGCCAATGCAATCAGAAACTAGAACAATATAAATGGCATTCAAATAGGCAAAGAAGAGTTGAAAATATCTTTAATTGCAGTTGACACGATGGTATACTTAGAAGACCCAAAGATTTCCATGATAAAAACTTCTTGAAGTAATAAATGAATACAATAAAGTGGCAGGATACAAAATCAACATCCAAAAATCTATAGCATTTCTATATATAAACAACAAGATGAGTGAAATAGAGTTGAAGAAAGCAATCCTTTTTACCATAGCCACAAAATATGTAAGATACCTAGGGTGAAACCTAACTAAGCAAGTCAAAGACCTTTACAAAGAAAACTATGAAAATCTTTTTAAAAGATATTGAAAATTACTGGGAACCAACAGCTAGCGTAATGGCTATGT
>NW_006159443.1:4514181-4545307 GCF_000334495.1 Tupaia belangeri chinensis
CTGGAACCATAAAAGACCTCGTATTGCAAAAGCAATCCTGCATAAGAAGAATGGAGTAGGAGGCATATCACTCCCTGATCCCAAGATAGATTATCAAGCTGTGATCATCAAAACAGCATGGTATTGGCACAAAAACAGACAGGAGGACCAATGGAATAGAATAGAAACCCCAGAAATAAACCACATAGCTTATAGTCAACTGATTTTTGACAAAGGATATATCACTCAATCCATTGAGAAAAGGAAAACCTCCTTAGTAAATGGTGTTGGAAAAACTAGGTATCCACCTGTAGAAAAATGAAACTGAATCCCCATCTTTCACCACTAGCAAAAATCAACTCAAGATGGATCAAATATATGAACCTAAAATCTCAAACTATAAAACTACTGGTGGAAAATACTGGGAAAACTCTGGGAGACATTGGAGTAGGCAAATACTTCTTATATAAGACTCCCAAAGCACAGGCATTAATCCCTAAAATAGACAAGTGGAAATATATCAGACTAAGAAGTTTATCCATAGCCAAGGACACAGTTGAAGTGTTAATCGACAACCTTCAGAATGGGAGAATATTTTTGCAAAATATGCCTCAGACAAGGGACCAGATAACCAGAATACAAAGGGAACTCAAGTAGCTAAGGAAAAAAAAAATCAATTAAAAGATGGGAAAATGAACTGGACAAAAGTCTCTTTAAGGAAGACATATGAACAGCCAAAAAGCATATGAGGAAATGCTCCACATCCCTCATCATAAGGGAGATGCAGATAAAAACCACAATGAGATACCACCTAACCCCTGTCAGAATGGCAAAGATTAAAAATACAAAAAGAGTTAAGTGTTGGTGGGAATGTAGTGAGAAGGGAACTCTCCTACACAGTTGGTGAAAATGTAAACTGGTTCAACCACTGTGGAAAACAATATGGAGATGCCTAAAGATCTACAACTAGAATTACCATCTTATCCAGTGATTCCACTTCTGGGTATCTACCCAAAGGACAGGACAGTGCTCAATTGGAAAAGCACTTGCACATCAATATTTATCGCAGCATTATTCACTATTGGTAAGACATGGAACCAACCTAAATGTGGCTCATATATTCTATGGAATACCATTCAGCCCCCCCCAAAAAAAAGACCCTGGCATTTGATAGAAAGTGGATGAATATGGAAGATCCATTGCTGAGTAAACCAAGCCAGGATATGAAAGAAAGATATTGTATGTATCCGCTTTATGTATACCAACTATCTGCACTTTATGGTACAGATTGAAATACTTAAGGGTATAAAAGCAATGAAAATAGTTATGGATGCTGAGACAGTGTGGAACGGGGCAGGAGAAGGGAAGAGTATAGAGAAGGATAGCAACAGAACAAATAGGCATGACATTAGTGGGACACAGATATGGCTTATTACCTGTTGATGATGACATGTATAGTATTCTCAACTGGATTGGTCTGAGAAGTACTTCATGTTGGGTAAATTCTTTTTACAAGCCAAATGATATGTAGTGATTGAATGTTTTAAAAAGTAATGAGAATAATAATAATAATAATAATAATATGAAAAAATGATGAAAAGCTATTTGACAATGATGTGGATAGTAATATCTTTGTCTTGACTAATATGCATGGTATTCCTTCTGGAAAAAGGAATACCATGTAAAAATAACTGTAAAGATATATGTGATTCAATGTAATATTTAAAAAAGATTATGATAATAATAAATAAAATTAAATTTAAAAAGTATAAGAAAGAAAGAAAGAATTTAATAAAAATAAGAAATACGTAGACAAGGTGTTTAAAAACAAAACAAGACACTGCCAAGATCATTACAATTTTGATTTAGTCAAATAAAAAATTACAATACTGGGGACCAGCAGTTAGTATAATGGCTATGTCGCTGGACTTCCATGTAGTCGATCGTGGTTCTAGTCCCAAAGTTGGTGGCTTAAAACTCATGCCGGGTGCGTGTGCGTGCCTGCCCAGGATCCCGGGAGGAGAATAGAACAGAAGGGATTGCGGCATGGCCATTCCCCCGGGGGATGATTTCTTGCTTTCTGTCTCTCTGTCTGTCTCTGTCTGTCTGGTGAGTGCATGTTATCCTCACTTCAGAAAAAAAAATGACAGCAAAAGTCACTCTAAGAAGGCTTAGATTCATACAAGAAAAATTAGTTTGCTCACTTTTTTTTTTTTTGCATCTTTAGTATTGTAATCATTTCTTGTTCTACTGTGTCCTCTTTCACAGTGAATATACTTTATGCTGTTCAAGCATGCTGATTTTCACTTCATGAATCTATAAACCCTATAATTCTTTCCCCAAACCTGGCAGTTTAACCTGTCTTTGGAGGAATGATTTAATAACAGAGACTTGTAATGAGAGCTCTTATCACTAAAATGTCACTGTATTTACAAAATATACTACAGGGCACTTACTAATATACTACAAAGTGCTATCATAAATCATTTAGCCTAGGCTACACATTTAAAAATACATTAATAAAAAAGAAATAGTTCAATATTTCTACCTTTAAAACATCTATTCTTCCTCATTTGAAAGAGTTTGAGTGCCCTCAATTCCGATTCTTTCATGTCTTTTCTTCTTGATAGTTTTTATCAAGCATTAATTTAAGAATAGTCTACTGGCCACTTTTACTGTATTTCTAGGTAATAATAGAATGTGAGGGAAGTAGGGCCAGCAGGTGGCATGGTGGTTAGGGTGCTGAACTCCCTCTTGGCCGAATATGGTTCGAGCCCCAGACCAGGAAGCTTGAACATCACACTAGGCATGTGTGAATGCATGCCCAAAATCCTAGGAGTAGAATGGAGAAGGTATTGTTATATGCTCATCCTCTTTGGAGGATTTCTCACTTTCTCTCTCACTGTCTCTCTCTGTTTTTCTATGGTGAGTGAACCTGCCCCATGGCAAAAACCTTAAAAAAAAAAAAAAAGAATATTGAGAGAATTAAGGAGGTCAAGGAGGGAAAAATAACTATTCATTAGGTAAATAAATATAAAATATATAATAAGTATATTAATAATTAGACAACACTTCCATTTATTATTATCTCCTGTGTGACAGAAATAGCCTTTAGAACCTCATATGGGTATGGTGCTAGGTAGATATTAAATGCTCACAGGAGACTTGTGACATAGATGTTATTATTTCCCTTTAGAGGACTGGATACCACGGCATCGATAAGTTATGTGCCCTATCCCAGCCAGCACAGCTCACTGGTGACTACACAGAATTTGAACTCTATCTGTTTGATTCTAAAATTCATGTACATTCTACTGCACCGTTCAACCTTTCACTTGTGCCTTGGGTATAGACAGTGAGGAATTTTCTTTTACTCTTTGAATGAATAGGAGAATGATTAAGTGACCTCTTGAATCAGTGGCAAGAACCTATCATTCAAGCTTATTTTATAGGTAAGACTAGGGAACACTGAGATATATAGTCTCAGAAGAACCAGAAGGAGTGTTATGAAAATAGGTCAAAATTATGAATATATTTTCCAGAGAGAGAGGGAAAACACGTTTGTTTTTCTATGAAATCTTTGAAAGTAGAATGATAAGCAAGCACAAGCATTGTGAGCTTAGACATTCAACTTTGTGCTGCTTTACCAGATACTCTCCTTTAATACCTACACTTCTATTTTTCAACTAAGGATACATAATGTTCTGTATAGAAGATATTTTAATAGACGATATTAAAATTTCAGCAGATATATGCCAAATAAATAATATGTGGAAAGTCAGAGCTTCATTTTCTTGAGTGAATTCTACTATGTGCTATTTTTACTATTTCAGAAGAGAAAGAAAAGCATTTCTCCAAAGATACTTAGCCTACCTGCCATTTCAAGTTACTGCTGTTTTGATTGATATAATATCAACTTAATGTGGCTAACCTGATTATCTCATTTGATAAATGTTAGTTAATGTCTGATAGAACTAAATCTCTCGAAATAGACAGTTTTTCCATGTGAGACTGAGAAACTTAAAAATAAGTTCTCTTTGACTAATTGTTATAAATCTTTAGTGTATGGAATCAGTCGTGTCCCCCACCTCCAATTCATCAGTGAACACTGTAACCCTATGTGAATGTGTTTGTTGCAAAGAAGTAATTAAAGTTAAGTGATGTTATAAAAGTTTAGCCCTGAGTCAGCAGGTGGTGTGACTCCCACATTGTCAACTGAGGTTTGAGTCCCAGATCTGACAGCTTGCTTTCTCACTTTCCCTTTCTCTCTCTCTCCCTTCCTCTCTCTCTCTCCCTCTGGTAAGTGTATGTGTTATCAAGCAAATCTTTAATAATAATAATAAATAAGATTAAACAATTTTTTAACAGTGATTTTCACTATAGGGCACTTGTGCTCACCAGAAAGACAGAGACAGAGACAGAAAGCTAGAAATGACTCCCTCAGTGGGGATGGCCACACAGTACTTTCTTCTCCATTCTTCTCTCAGGATCTTGGGCACACATGTGTACGTGCCCAATGTGAGTTTTAAGTCACTAGATCCAGGACTCGAACCGTGGTCGACTATGTGGGAATCCAGGGACATAACCATTACAGCATCTGCTAGTCTCAATAATAATTCTTTCATTAAAAAAAAAAAAAAAAAAAAGTTGAGCCCTGAAAGGATTACTGTCCTTATAATAAGAGACACGAAGGGCTGGCAGGTGGCATAGTGGTTAAGATGCTGGATTCCCACATGTCCAATCACAGTTCAAGTCCTGGACCTAGCAGCTTGCTTTCTCACTTTCCCTTTTTCTCTGTGTATGTCTCTCTCTGGCAAAATTAAAAAATAAATAATAATAAATAAAATTAAGTAAAATAAATAAATAAATCTTTAAAGATAATAAGAGACACAAGAGAGCTCACTGTTGAAGGACACAGTGAAAAGACAATTGTCTGCAAACTAAGAAAGGTGCCCTCACTAGACACTGACTCTGTTGACCCTTTGATCCGGACTTCCTTACCTCCAGAACTGTATGAAAATACATTTCTGGTGTCACTCAAAGCCACTCAATCTATGGTATTTGTTATGGTAGCCTGAACTAAGACACTTCCAAAACCTATTAAAAAGAAACAAATAAAATGTATGGTTGTACATTTAGACCCTCAGGCTCCACCCAAGTGTCCCCCAGGCAGCTGGAGTTGTGAGAAGTTCAGAGGGAATGCTAGTGCCCTCCAGAGATGGTGTTCATACCAATACTGTGTCTGTGTGGGAAAGCTTCCCCAACAAAGAACTCCCACATTTGTGCTATCTCTACCACCTATTTCACACAGCATTCCCAGAAAAGTAGTTGGAATGGCATACTTCCCTCTTAGCAAATCATATGATTGATTTCATAATGTTTAAAAAATTTCTGTAACCAAAGCAGCTGAAGAGCCCAAAATGTTCCCACCAAATGGAAATGTCTATTAAGGTTTGTGTAGCACTTTAAGCATAATGCTCCATGACTACTGTCTCCTTAATGGAACAGAACTATAGTCTTAGCTCAAACACAACTAATTGATCAATGTATATTCAGAAGCCTGCAGATTCCAGACTCTCAATAGAGTAGTAGTTCAGCTGATTTTCAGACACTGAAGAGATACATCTGCCTTTTATTTTAATTGCTTTCCACTAATGACACTCCAGATTACTCCCCCCCCCCCGAATCAGTGATTGATTAAAGGAGGCAGATTTATAGTTAGAACCAGAAAAACATTGTTTCTCCCTATATTATTATACTACAAAATAATTTAAACATACAAAAAAGTTCAAAGGTTAATTTAGCATTAAAGCATCTACTAATAAAAACTTAACTCATGCTAAAATTTACCATACTTAATCAAAATCCTTTTTTAAATGACTTTGTCAACAGATAATTTATCTGTTTCAGCCTCATAGCCTAGTGCTTAAGAAAGCCAAATCTCACATGGCCAACCTATGTAGTTTTAGCCACTGGGTCCAGGACTTGAACTACGGTCAACTACATGGCAGTGCAGCAACATTTCCATTACGCCATATGTTGGTCCCTGTTTCTTTGATTTTTAATTTGCCAGAATATACGTGTATTTGCCAGAGAGACATGGCAGGGGGTGTAAATAAGCACCCCCTATGGGCAATAATCACGCCAGCAATCCTTTTCCCATTTCTCCTCTTGGGATTTTTGGTATGCATATGTATGTGTCCAGCTTGTTTTCCAAGCCACAGAGTCGAAGACTTGAACTACGCAGTTGACCATGTGGGATCCAGCAACTTCCACCACCTTGTCACAGCCTGGCCTTATAAATTTTAACAACTATGTATTGTCATGTAATGAAGAACAAAAGCATGTTATAAAACATTTCTATGACCTCCCAAAATGTTCCCTCCAGTCCTTTTGTAGTCATTTCTCTTTTACTTCCCTAGCTCCTAGCAACCACTGATATTTAAATGAAAAAGCAAACTATGGATACAAGAGAATATTTAGAGATTATACATATGTATATATATATTAAATATATATGTATACATTATATAAAATGTGTAAATATATACTTCTATATACATATATACTAGATATGTACATGTATATATAGTATACATGTATACATATATATTATATATTATACATGTGTATATACACATGCATATTTATTTTGTATGTGCATATATGCATATAATATATGCATGCATATATGCATATGTATGTATGTGTATACATGTATTATAAATGTATTGCATACATATATACATAGTATATAATGTATATACATGTTTCGTGAATATATATTATATATTTTTTATTTATACCCAAAATATGTAAAAACTTTCTACACTTTGGTGAGACAACCCATAAGATATTGGCAAATATTTTAATTAAACACTTCCCCAAACAAGATTTACAAATAATAAATGAAAAGATACTCAGCATCATTAGTTAGTAGGCAAATGCCTACTAAAACCATGAGATACCACAAAATCCATTCCACTAATGTTAGGGTGGCTGAACTTTAAAAATCCGAACAATACTGGGACCAGCAGGTGGCAGGGTGGCTAAGGTGCTGGACACTCCCACATGGCCCACCATGGTTTGAGTCCTGGACCTGGCGGCTTGCTTTCTCAGTTTCTCTCTCTCTCTCTCTCTCTCTCTCTGTGTGTCTTTCTCTGCTCAAATTAAGAATAAATGAATAAATAAATGAAATGAAATTTAAAAAGTAATTATAAAAAAATCTGAACAATACTGGGAACCAGCAGTTAGCGTAATGGCTATGTCGCTGGACTCCCACGTAGTCGACCGCGGTTCGTGTCCCGGACCCGGTGGCTTAAAACTCACGCCGGGCGCGTGTGCGTGCGTGCCCAGGATCCCGAGAGGAGAATGGAGGAGAAGGGATTGCGGCGTGACCATCCCCCCTGGGGGGTGATTTCTCGCTTTCTGTCTCTATGTCTCTCTCTGTCTGTCTGGCGAGCGCACGCGCCCTACAGTGAAAATCTCTCCAAAAAAAAAAAAAAAATCTGAACAATACTAAAAATTAAATGAATATGTAGCAACTGTAACAAGACCAGGGGGAATGTAGAATTATGTAGTCACAGAAGTTTCATTATTTTTTTGAAGTTAAATTTAATCCTAAGAATAGCAATCCCACTCCTAGAAGAGAATTGAAAACTGCCTAGACAGAGACTTGTATTTGAAAGTGCATAGCAGTTCATCATACTTAATAAACAAAACACCGCATTATAAATGTAAATGGAGGTACTTTCCTTACATGTTTCTCTTTCCAGAAGTAGCCATTGTTCTGAAGTTGGCATGTTCTCTTATACCAGAGTTTATTTTGTAGCTACACATGTTATGCTTCCATGAGAGATGCAGGGGTTTTTTGGAAAATGAATCTAAATCAGATAATTTTGTATGTCGTCTATTAAAATTTGCTTTACTGATGTAACAGAATTATTTTCAGATTCGTCTGTTTACAATGAACTCTAGTTCACTCATACTTATTACTATATAGTAATCCATACTATAAATATCAGAAGTACTCAATTTTCTATTAAGAGACATTCAGATTGTTACAAAATTCTTTGCTACTACAAATAGTTCAATATGCAAGAATGCCGACTCTTCCTTCATGTGAAGATTGACCTAGAGACAGTTATAAGATATGCATAATTCACAGCTACTAAGTATTACCACATGTCTCTCCAATGGGGTTGTGCTGGATATTTTCCATCTGTCCTTCCTAACATCATCCACCCTTTTCACACTGCTCTGTGACCAGGAGACCTTTATGAACTGTATCAACTTGGTTACTATGTCTTTAGGCTTATACTGGGTTTGGCCAATGGAAGTACCTGCAGAAGATTAGAGGGGAGGTTGGGGAGAAGTGGGCTCCCTACCTAGTAGGATATGGCTTGTCAGTCTCTGAATTCCTCTAAAAAGATAATAGTTTCAGGTGGGTGGCCTTTTCCAATAAAGACAGATGTCCTGTCATCATCCTTCAGGCCTACAGGTAGTAACAGCTTCCTATTATTACTAACCCTATGGTGCCTCAACATCCCTTGTCAATTTCCCTTAATCCTTACTCTCAGCTTTGTAAATAGTCCATTTATTTGAGTGTGCCATCTGTTTCCTGCTGGGACCCTGACCAATACAGTGAATTCCAATTTACATATCCACTCCTGAGAGTTCATGTTTAATCCTTGCCAATACTTGATATTAACAGATTTGTTCATTTTTGACAATTGGATGAGTGTGAAATGAAAATTCATGATTATCTTAATTTGAATTCCCTGATTAGTAGAAGTGGAGCATCTTTTCACATTTACATTGGCTATTTAGATTTCTTCCTCAGGGAGTTTTCTGTTCATCTTCATTGTTCATATCTTACTGAATTATTTATCTCTTTCTAATTGATTTGTAGAAATTTTGTATATGTCTTGAAAACTAGTAGTGTGTCAATTATGGGTGTTGGAAATATCTTTTCATAGTTTGTGTCTTTTAAAATAATTTATTATGGTGCCTTTTGCAGTGCAGAATTTTAAAACGAGGTCCAATTTATCAATATTTAAGTTTTCATGTTTTTAGCTTGTTTGGGAAGTATTCCCATGATTTATATTATTAAATTATTCTCCTTTTTTCTAACTTAAAAAAATTGCTCTTGCATATTTTATGTGTCAGAAGTTTATTTTGCTTACACTGTGTTAATCTAATGCTATTATTTTCCATATAAATAACCAATTGTCCCAGCATTTTTCAATGAATAGCCTATTTTTTCATTGAATTGTAATGCCACATTTGTCATTTAATAAGTTTTTTATGTGCATTAGTCTGTTTATATGTTCCATATTTCCTTTTAGTTTTCATTTGTTTGAAATTGCACCAATATCAGAGACTGTGAATCATTCTAGCTGTAGAGATTTTCTACCAAGATCTTTCATTTTATTGCTTCTAAAATTGTTTTTGATTATTTACTTTTCCCCATAAATTTTAGAATAAGCTGGATACATTCTCCAAAAATAAAAAATACATATGTTATTAGGAGTGCATTACTATTTAGATTAACCTAGTGGGACCAACTCTCTATAATATTGACTTCCCATCCATTCATGAGTAGTGCGCATGTGTATGTGTGTCTGTAAACCTTTGAGCATGTGTGTACTTGTATATATGCATAAGTCCCTAGTTTATCTCTCATGGTTGAGAACTTGTTAAAGGTTTTGCATGTGTCTTATTAGATTTATTCTTGAGTAGCTTACATGTTTTTGTTGCTCTTCAGGATGAGATCACTATGTTCTCTAATCTTTTATTGCTGGTACATAGGAATGCTACATACCAATATTTCCATTTTGAGATTTAATGACGCAAATTTTCTGAGCACTATTATTAGTATTGATTCAAATATTTTCTTAGACAAATTTTACTCATAGAGAATTGTATCATCTGAAAAGCAAATGTGATTTTTATTTTATCCTTTACAATTCTTTTATCTCTATATTTTTCCTATTTTTAATCTATTTCCTTTTAATTAATTTATTTTTTCCTCATATTTTACCATCTGTAGACTCCAGTAAAATGTTGAATAGTAGGAACAAAAGCAGGTATTCTTGTTCTATCTAGCCTTGACTTTAAAGAAAGTGCTTCTAACTCTTCACCATTAAATATAATGATCTATTTAATATATTGGCAGGTACTCATTCTAAGACTAGGAAAGGTGTCTTTATGGGGACCAGCAGTTAGTATAATGGCTGTGTCGCTGGACACCCTCGTAGTTGACCGCGGTTCGCGTCCCGGACCTGGTGGCTTAAACTCACGCCAGGTGCGTGTGCGTGCGTGCCCAGGATCCAAGAGGAGAATGGAGGAGAAGGGATTGCGGCGTGACCATCCCCCCTGGGGGGTGATTTCTCGCTTTCTATCTCTCTGTCTCTCTATGTCTGTCTGGCGAGTGCACACACCCCATAGCAAAAACCTCTCTCTAAAAAAAAAAGAAAGGTGTCTTTATAAACTGCCAAGAATTTGTATCATGAATTGGGATTAACTTTTTCAGATATATTTGTGCATTAATTTATCAGTTAATTTATTTTTATACAGTTAATATCTCTTATGTGAATTATATTAATACAATGAGTTTAAACTAGTCTCTATTCATTAGGTAAGTGATTTAGTACATTTGTTGTGTGAACATATTATTAGCATCTATAATCATAAATGTGAATGGACCACATCTATTCTTTCTTAAATTGTCCCACCTATGTTTGGTAATATATATTTTTGTGTGGAGTTAGGGTGGAATTCTTTCAGCATTTTCTATTTGAAGCTGAACTGGGTCTAGATAAAGACTTGTTTTAATTTACCTTTCTCAGATTTAAGAGGGCTTCATCAATAAGATGATTTATGTCTTTCATTAATTCCAGAAAATCCTTTGCTATTACATCATAGATTAAAATACTGTCTATACCACATTTTCTCTCTGTTCTCCTTTTAGAAATCCAAATTTGGCTATTTTTATTCTATCTGGAGGAGCTTCTGCATACAAAAAAAGCTCTCATTTCTTAACCTAGATACAAAATTCTCATTGAATTTTTAAGTTTACTTTCCAACTCACAATTTTCCCTTTTGATGTGTCATATACACTATTTAATACACTCCTGGATATCATTTTATTGTCATTTTTCATCAATAGAATTTTTTTTTAATTCTATTAGGACTGGCCCTAGTGATTAAGGGAGTCAGGTTCCAAATGGCTGAACATGGTTCAAATCCTAGCCCCAGCAGTTTGAAAAACATTCCAGGTACATGCATGTGCATGCCCAAATCCCAGTAGAATGGAAGAATTGGAGAAGGGATTGTGGTGTGACCACTTTCCAGGGTGAGGTCCTAACTCCCTCTCTCCTGTTCTGTCTATCTCGGTTTGGCTAATGTGTGTACTGTCCGAACATTAAGAAAAATTCTGCTTATCCATTTTTTCAAAGGTTTTTAAATTGTTTTATAAATTTTTTAAATTGTTTAACTGTTTATGATACATATTGTACTTTTTCCTTCTTCACATTTTTCAGATGTCATTATTTTCACAGCAGTTTTCAGATCGTTCTATTATTTTCTAGCATAACTACTTTGTTTTCTGTGTCTTCTGACTTTGTTTTCTGTGTCTTGCTACCATGGTACATTTATATTTTATGGAGTTTTTTTTAAAAAATAGAAAAATCTTAGTCATTAAGCATCCCTACAGATGTATATTTTGTTTTGTATCACATTGGGGGTATTGCCAATTCTGGTATTTTTTTCTACGTTAATTTTACAAATCAGGAGTCCTATACCAAATGATTTGTGATCAATACAAATGGTTAGATGTTAGACACTTTTGTTGAACAGCCTTTTGGCTTCAACAGCTCACAAACTTCACCTGTCTTCTTCAGTTCCAACAGGAGGGTTCTTTAACCTCCTTATATGGAAAAAGCAGCACTTCCAAAGTCCTGGCCTTATGCAGGGACACCATGTCTATCCCCTATCCTTGCACAGGCCCAATATCAGAACTGTGACCCTGCATGGGCAATGCAATCTCAGGCATTGTATTTGGGCTCACTCCTCCTCCAACTTGTCCCAGTGTAAGCTTACATGCTTGTTTCTTAGGCTTTGAGTTTCTTCTTTGCTTTTGACATTTGAAGATCTTCATTATTCTCTTCAAGATTAAATGGATGGGTGGATAGGTAGATAGATAGATAATTATTCAGCATATTTACTTGTTAGAGGTGGAACAGTCCACTTTATCCCACCCTACCATAGCGTTGGAACCAGATGCATGGAGTATGCTCTCACTCACATACAGAAACTAAACAATTCGACTATATAGAAGTAGAGAGTAGAATAGTGGTTATTAGAGGCCAGGAAGATTGTTAGAGGTGGTGGTAGGGAAATAATGGTTAATATTATTAATAATATCTATTTTCCACTCTCTTCCCTAGTTCTTTTCACTCCTAAACTCTGTCAGGTAAGCTAGGACATTTTTATCATTACATAACTGATATGATAAAGGTTCTGACTAACGATAAGGACCAAAAAATAAGTTTGCTTCTTTTTTAAATAAAATTGACACATAATAATAGTAACTATGGGGTACAGTGTGATTTTTCAATACATGAATACAATGTGTAATGATTAAATCAGTATAATTAGCATATCCAGCACCTCAAACATTTACATTATTTTGTGTTGGGAGCTCTCAAACTTCTCTTCTAGACAGTTTCTGGTTTTTTTATTTTAATTCACAAAAGGATGCATGCACATGCATGCAATAGTGAGATGAGTGTGAGACCTGTCATGAGGTCTGATCATACTGCAGTCCCCATTGCTAAGTGAGTCTTGGGTACTTGTATGCACACTCAGAAGGGTTCAGACTGACTGGGTTGGAGATCTCAGCTGTGGTTACCATGTGGAATCTAGTTTCCCTTGAAAAGTACATTACTGCTATTGAAGGAGCTGGCTGTAACGTGAAATATACAATAAATATTGCTAACTGTAGTTACCCTACTGTACTGTATAGAACACTAGAACTTTTTCCTCTTGTCTAACCGTAGTTTTGTATGTGTTAATATTAACCAGTATTTTCCTACCCCTACCCCCGCCCCCACATTTCCTGGCCTCAAATAACCACTATTCTACTCTCTGCTTCCATACAGACAAATTGTTTAGTCTTCATCTATGAGTGAGAGCACACCTGAATTATTTTATTTTATTTAACATGATGTCCTCCCTATTGCTGCTAATATCAGGATTTGATTATTTTTAATGGTTTAATAGTATTTCACTGTGTGTGTGTGTGTGTGTGTGTGTGTGTGTGTGTCTCACATTGTCTTATCCATTCATGGATTAAGGGACAATTGCTATTGTGAATAATGCTGCAATAAATACTGGAGTCTTGTTATCTATACAACATACCAGGTTCCTTTCCTGTGGATATATACCAAGTAGTGGGCTTGCTGGATCATACGGTAGTTCTATTTTGAGTTATTTGAGGAACCAGATACTTGCATTTTTTTTTTTTTGGAGAGGTTTTTTTTCTTTTCCTTTTTTTCTTTTTTTTTTCTTTTTTCTTTTTTTTTTTTTTGCTATAGGGCATGTGCGCTTGCCAGAAAGAGAGAGAGAGACAGAGAAACAGAAAGCGAGAAATCACCCCTCACACCTCAATCCCTTTTCTTCCACTCTCCTTCTCGGGATCTTGGACATGCACACACATGCTCTTGGCGTGAGTTTAAGCCACTGTGTCTGGGACTCGAACCACGGTCGGCTACATGGGAGTCCAGTGATATAGCCATTATGTTAACTGCTGGTCCTGCATCTTTTTTTCTTACAAGCTTAGACTGGACTATATCACAACAGAGACCAATATAACTTCACTGGTCTTATTGACTCCTTTGGCACTTTCTCTAGCTGTAGTTAGCAACAGGCCAGCAGTTTGCAAGTCAAGTAGCTTTGCCTCTATCCAAATAAATCCAGAAGTAAGCAGTTCCAGAGGGTTCCTAAAATGATCCATAAAAGTGTTAGTTATGTTTTGAATACATATACAGGATTAAGGTTGTTGGGATGAATTTTTTAAAGTATTTCAAACTAAAAATTATGTTTCTGCAAGAGAATAAACATGGTCCAATGATATTTATTTTTATCGAGTATGCTCCATTCACTGAACGCTTGCTCTGTTTGCACTAATTTGTATTAGGAACTCAGCACAGCATAGACGGGCTTTGCTTCAGATGTCTTTGTTTGTCAGTGGGAAGACAGTCATCAGGCTATTCAAAGGGTAGCAAAATTTTCAGAAGCACCAAAAGGGACCATTTTAGTGATTCTAAATTTTCTGTAGTTTTTCCCTCAATGGTTGTAAATATCCTTGAAAAGCCATATGAATTGTATCACAGAAGTTCAGGGAGAATGTTTGCTTATTTCTCAGCTGAGATATTTCTATAAACAATAGGTCCCCTAGAGAAAGCCAGATTCCCAGTGTGGTTGATAATAGTTTGCTGCATTTGCCAAATTGGGGGATTTGGCAATGTTATATTCATCTCTCTGACAGGAACTATTTCTTCCTTCTAAGAGAATAAAATTATTTTAGAATTATACATAAAATCAACAACAAGATGCTCACTTTGGGCCTCCCAATTTAAAAGACCATCAGGGGTCCTGTATCTTTATTATACTTTCAGGTCCTGTATTTAAAACCTACTGAGCTGAAAATCTGTGGGTAAAGTTTATTTGATATAAAAGAATCAGAGATAAAAATAGGAAGGTGGGGGCTCTCCATTTTACACTTTGCCTATGCACGACACTGTTGATTTTCTTGGCTCTGATGAAATATTACTGGCTTTATACTCCCCTTGGGGATATATAAGCATATTCAATTTGAAAACATATAGAACAGCATTTACTAAGTAGTATTTTTAAGAGCAAGACTCTAGACACTTTCACACACAGTGTGTTATTTAATCTGAACACTTTCCTTTTGCAGGGGTGCAAAGGAAACATCAATCCAAGCCGTTAACTTTTTATGGCCAATTCCATTATCTCTTCTTCTGTAATTTGTCTGCACTTCTTCTTCTCCTCCCATCCCTTAGCGCTCACATCCTCATTCATACCTTGGTTGGAACACACACATCAAGTGCCTTTGACACTCAGGTGCAATTACCAATGATGCATTTGCCTCCATGCAAATGTCAGGATGTAGCGGCAGAAAGGTTACCTCCCCGCACTGCAGGGATAATCACTCTGTAAAGTGCCAAAGCTCTATTCATCCCACGTCCTCTGCAGATCCACTGGAGGTTTCTCGCATCAGTCACAGAAACTGATCCCTAAATCTGCATCTCCTGGGACAGTCACACTAATTGGAAATGCCAGGTTTTGTTTGCTAGGGAGGCTCAGGAAGGAAAGCTCACCAATGGCAGCAGTAGGTGGGTTTGACTCATGGGGACCCATTCTTGCAGGGTTGTTACCTTAGGTCTTCCGAGTGGTCAATCTAGTTGATGTGGAAGGTGAGGGGGAAGGAGGGGGGAATGCCATCTGAATTGGTTATGAATGCCCTGAATCCCTAGCTCCCTGGGCCTCTCAGGATCTCATCTCTTTGCCCTAGCCTTTAATTACTCCATAAGGAAGAACAGGTGAAGCAAGAGACACCTCTGGGGGCTCTGGGAGAGAGAGGGCGATAGGAAAAGGAAGAAAGAGAGAAAATGAGCGTTTCGGCCCCGCTTGTTGTTGCTATTTTGCTCAGCTCACCAGTTTGGAGGAGGGGTAGGGACCCACATGCTGGCTTTCTCTCCAGCGCAGCTGAGACCTTTATGAAATCACTGCAGAGGCAGGGGCGGCAAGGCACTATTTTTATCTCCAAATTGATTCAGCTGCAGTCGCTGTTGTGCCTCTGACTTCATTGCTTCCCAGCCCTCCCCCTTGCTGTCCCTACTCCCAGTTTCAGCCCGATTTGGAGACTTCTCTTCTTCCTGCACCGCCCCGCCCCCTCCTCAGCGCGCCCCATCCCTCCCGGGCCCGGGGCTGGACTGGGCGCGGTCAGGCTCCTGCCGGATAGTGATAGTGACAGGAGCAGATAGTGCCGCAGGCTCCGACAGCCCGCAGAGGCGCGCGGCCAGGCAGCCGCGATTCTCGCAGGGCCGCGCCAGTATCTCATTGTTCACCCTCCAATTTTCCCTGCCCTTGGGGACAGGGTTGCACAAAGAAATTTCATCAGTTGAAATGCTGCACGCCTGAACATTTGCCAAATGTGTCCCATCTGACTAAGGTCTATGCTTTCAGATGTCATTGCTAGGAAGAAAGGACATTTACACGGTGGGCTTTTCATCGGCCCTTCCGGGGTTCCTGTGGCTCCGCCCTGATGCTCCTGGGAGGTGGCGTGCCTCAGAGGACAAGGACAGGTTTCTTCGTTTGGGGAGGCAAGGGAACAGGGCAGGATCTGCCCCCCTCACCCTTGTTTTGCATGCGGTGTTTGAGTTGCCTCTCGCCTCCCTCTCCCTGAAACGCTGGGAGCGCTTCCAAAGCCAGGTGGTTTTATTTGCTTTCCATTCACGTCGTCCTCCCCTGTGCCTCGCGAAGAGGGAGATGTTTGTTACAATGAGATCACTGAGTGGGGGCTTGTTTTAAGTACCACAAAATACAGTCAGAAAAACAAAAGGAGACATTTGTTGTAGGCTGAGGATCAGGTGTCTCCGCAACTCCATGGTTCATTTTCTGAACTCGGTGACTCAACGCGATCCTGGGCTGAGCTCCGGACTTTAATAACAGGAGCGCTCAAGGAAGGGGAGGGCTGGGGGTAGGCTGGTTGGCGGAGTAGGTGAAGGAGTGATTCCTGTTCCGCGGGGGCAGTGCTTTTGGGATATATCAACGTTCTAAGGGACGTCAAGTTAGATCACATCCTACCGGAAGTGACCTATCACCTAAGAGAGGTGAAGCATGAGCAAGTGCAAAATGTAGCTTACAACAGCCTAAGTAGAATTAAATAAGAGGGGAAAGTGAAAAGGAAGATGTCCAAGGAAAAGCACCAAATGAGGCTTTATGGTTGAAGTGACCTATGTCCTGGAGGATTATAAATAGGAATGTGGACGTCTAAGCCTTGCAACTCAGTAGATCCTAGCCACATAGCCACATGTGGCTTTTATTTTATTTTATTTTTCTTTTCTTTTTTTTTTCTTTTTTTTTTTTTTTTGCTATAGGACACATGACTTGCCAGAGAGAGACTGAGAGAAAGTGAGAAATCGCCCCCGGGGGATGGCCCCACCAAAAATTCCCTCTCCTCCATTCTTCTCTTGGGATTTTTGGCCACATGTGCATACACCTAGCATGATTCTCAAGACTCTGGGTCTGTGACTCATACCACAGTATCAGACATGTGGGATCCAGCACCTTAACCCCCATACTACCTGCTGATCCCCACATGTGACTACTTCCCTGAGTCTTTTCATTTTTTCATCTTTTTTAAAGGTAAAATATTCTCTGGGTTTTCAAGCCCCTTTCTTGGGTTAATAGGTGCCTCTCCCCTTCTGTTTAGGAAAGGCACACTGTGCTCGCTTCGGCAGCACATATACTAAAATAGGAAAGGCACAAACCTAGGCCCACCTCCACATGGATCCTGAACTTCAACTGTGAACTAGTGCTTAAGCACAGTGTGCTTGCCCACCACGCGGTTTTCAATTTTTGCATTTTAATATTAAAATCCATAGTTTTTTATTATCCATTTTTCTTATTATTTTATGTTTTCTTCTTTCCATTTCTTTAATTCTTTTTTAAAAATCTTTACTCATTTGCTTCTCAGCCTCTGCTCACTAAGAGTCTAGACAGGTCCAAGTGAACAGAATCTATACATTTGAATACAGTTAGGGTCAGAATATTCCTCTATTCCCTCTGATTCTGATGCACAAAGAATGAGAACAGAATGGAAGAGATTGCAGATCACCTCCTCCTGCACACCTCGAACACTCAAACTGAACTTCAGGAATTAGAAGAAACGTACCATCCCTCTGATGACTAGAAATCACCGCAGGGTCACAAGAAATATGAAAAAAAAAGGGAGGGGGGCAAGGAAATACCTCTCCTCCAAGGAAAAATAAGTCCTCTTCATCCTCAGACAGTGTGATGAAATTCATGGCAATGTCTGATAAAGAATTTAGAATTTTCACGGTGACAAAGCTCACAGAGATAGAAGAGAAGAGAGACAATGAACTGCCAAAGAGGCAGGGGAAAGAAGCTGACAAGCTTCAGGAGGTGAGGAAATTCTTGCAAGATCTAGAAGAGGAATTACAAACTTTAAAAAAGAATCAAATAGAACTGTTAGCGATGAAGACTATAATACAGGAAGTCAAAACCTCCCTTGAAAGTATTCAAAGCAGACTAGATCACACCGAAAATCGAAGCTCAGTTGTAGAAGATAGAATTGCTGGCCTAGAAAAATCCACCAGGAAGACTTAGAAAATTGTCCAAAACCATGAGAATACTATACGAGAAATACTAGATACCATCAAACATATGGATAATTAGTATCCCAGAAGGGGAAGAGACCCATAGGGCATTGACAATCTACTCCATGAAATCTTGCAAGAAAACTTTTCAAGCCTAGAGAAGCATTCAAAGATCTAGTCCCAAGAAATACAAAGGACCCCAGATAGAATCTACCCAAGAAGATCTTGTCAAAGATACATTATAGCCAGATTGAGCTAAACCACAGACAAAGACAAGATACTAAGATTGGCAAGAGAGAAACAGCAAGTTACCTACAAAGGATATCCCATCAGGCTGATAGCAGATCTCTCATTGGAAACAATGTGAGTGAGGATAGAATGGGAAAATACATTCAAAGTGTTAAGGGAAAAGCAACTGCAACCACGAATGCTATACCTGGCAAGATTATCCTTTATGTGGAAGAAAAGACAAGAACATTCTCAGATAAATGAAATCTGAAAGAATTTACCAACACCAGACCAGATCTCCAAGAAATTCTGCAGGGAGTGCTATACCAGGAAAATTAAATACAGTCACATAGAGATAAGACTTCAAAAACTAAGAAAATGGCCAACTTAATTGTGGGGACAAGCATGGAGTAGAGAATTATATCCCAGAATTTAAGAGGGAAAATTGAATCACAACAAATATAAAGTACATGAGCCTGAACTGGTGAAATAGAATTTTATGACTTTTGACTAAAACATTGGTTGATTTTTTTTTCTAGGCTTTGTTTTCTGATTTTAGGGATTTTTGTCTTGTCTTGAGCTTTTGATAGGTTCATGTACCTAGTATTTGAAAAGAATCCCAACCTGTTTCCTGGCTTTAAGTTTTAAGCATATTTCCTTAGCATTTCTTTGATTTATTAAAGTTAAATCTGCTTTTCTTGACATTGAAAAATATAGTAAAAAATACATAATTAATGAACATAGTAAACTATAGAGCATCAACTAGGTGCTACCTTATAGTATATTCACTCTACTCAGAGGTTCATGTCTTAAGTAGACATATATTCATAGATATGTATATATCAGCAGAGCTTGCTATTGAAAGTAGTTAGATGATTTAAGAAATTTTGTGAATCAATAGAATGTGAGGGGGGAAAAGAAATGGAAAACAGCTGTGGACAGCTGAGATAGTGTGGGGAGGAGGGTGGGAAGTGGCAGAGGGTGAGAAATAGGGGGAAAAATATATATACATATATATACACACACACACACACATATATATATGAAACTAGAAATGGAAAAGTAGTCACAATAACATGTGTGATTAAGCTACTATACAGCATCTTCTGGATGGGAAATTACATTTTGTATGCTGTGACAATGCTCAGTGAATGAATGTATGTAAATAAATAAATAAATAAATTTAACCAATGTAAATTTAAATCAACTTAAAAGAAATAAAAACTTAATTTCTTTTTTATTTTTTTAATGTGCTCCCCACAGAGAAACAGGGTTGGGGGGTGGTGAGAAAGCACCCCTCACAGGGGATAGTGATGCCACAGTCACTTCTCCTTCATATCCCTTTCTGAGAGTTGGGCTCACACACACACATCCCTGGTGTATCTTTCAAGCCACTGGGTCCAGGACTGTAACTATGCAAGAGGCCATGTGGGATCCAGTCCTTTCAAGCACTGTGCCACCAGCTGACCCCAAATCTTGATGTCTTAGTCACATAGTGAAGTATTCATTAGTCACAGGTGGCTAGTGTTATAATATTGGAGAGTCTAAATCTTTTTCTTTTTAAAAAAAAGTTTGCCAGAGGGTGCATATACTCCTTGGAGACAAAGAGAGGAGAGAGAGAGAAAGTACCCCCCCCCCAAGGGGCATGGTCACCCTGGAATCCCTTCTCTTCCATTTCTTCCTCCTTTCAGGATTTTGGGTACATACACACATGTACCTGACTTGTTTTACAAGCCACCAGGTCCAGGAACTAATTTTGCTTTCAGTCATAGAGGATCCAGCTGCCTTAACCATCATGCCACTGGCTGGCCCAAGTTCAAATCATTTTTATAATTTCAAAACGTTCTTTTCTGGAGGAAGAAAACAGCATTAAAAAAGCACCAAGGCAGAAAAATTTAGGGTAAGTGAAAGGAATGCTCAGTAACTTGAGGCAGCCAGTGCAGTGGATGAATGAAAGGAGACAATGGGGGGACCAGCAGATGATGATGTGGCTGAGGCACTGGACTCCCACATGGCCAACTGTGGTTTGAACCCCAGAGCCAGCAACTTGAAAATGATGCCAGGAATGTCTGTGTGTGCACATGCAAAAACCCCAAGAGGAGAATAGAGGAGAAAGGACTGTGGTGTGACCATCCCCCCTAGGGGTGATTTGTCACTTTTTCTCTCTCTATGTCTCTCTTTGGTGAGTGCACATGCCCTGTGGCAAAAACCTAACTTTTTTTTTTTTTTTAAAAAAAAGCAGCAATAGGAAATAAGGGAACCAGAGGAAGTAGGCTGTTATTTAAAAGTAAATGGAGACACAGCACAACTGTGTAGAGTTTATTTGAGCAAACAATGATTCATGAATTGGAGAGTTCCAAACCAGAAGTGGTTTAGGAGCTTCACCAAGAGAACACAGAAAGGCACAGAAATAAAGCAAAACAGAACAAACCCTTATTGGTTACAGGTACATAGTTGCTTTATTTGTCTACAGGATTGAAAAAATCCTTAGCTATAGAATTATTTAAGTTTTTGATTGTTTCTAATTTGTTACATTTAAGTTCTGTTTTTCTTTAATACAGGCATTTTAAAGAAATACCTCAAGTTAAGTTTCATGTTTGTGCACGAATTAAGTAAGGTTGAGGTCACTAATAAGGCCAAACTAGGTTTGTGTGCTTGGAGACTATTTGAGCCTGGTCTCCATTTTAATTTACTTTAACACTACCAAATATAAGACTCTGATATATTTTGCAGATAATAGGTAATCTTTGAACTTTGAGCCTGGTCTCCATTTTTATTTACTTTAACACTACCAAATATAAGACTGCGACATTCAATATATTTTGCAGATAATAGGTAATCTTTGAAAGCCTACAAGAGTAGTTAAATGTTGTGTGTTAAACGTTGTGCCTAAGGAGCTAGATCCCACATGGCCAACCACAGTTCTAGTCCCATCCCCAGAGACTTAAAAAACATACCTCTTTCATTTGTAAGTCAGCCCTCAGTGTACATCAGAAAATTCACAAAAGAAAAACCCTGTGAACGTCAATGTACCAATAGGACATCTTCCATCTAATACAAGTCAACCCTTACTGTATATCAGAGAATGCAAGAGTAAGTCCTATAAATGGGGATGGTGTACAAAATGTTTTCCGAGTAGACATTCCATACTCTACATTAGAACACCAACAAAGAAGAGAAACTCTGTAAGTGTGAAAAGTGTAGTAAAACCTCCTGTAAAAAAGGTCACGATTTACTGTGTATCTGAGAACTCTTAGATCAGAAATCTAATAAATGTGAAAAATGAAGGAATCTTTTTACTAGAGTTCAAAACTCACTATACATTAGTCAACTGAAGTGGGAGAAAATCCTCAGTAATGTAAACTGTGCTATAAATCCTTGAGTCACTATTCAGAATATGAATTGATCTCTTAATGTAACAATGTTGAATGTTTTTCAAATTCAGCTTTGATTCAGCAAGCACAGTACTCAAAATTAAGGCATCAGAAAATAAATTTGGGAATGATATCTACGAGTACAAAAGGGGAACATTTCAGAAGGTTGAAGACTAAGATCTATGATTTTCCAACTACAGAAGCAAAATACTTATTTGGCAAATTGATTTTTTTTTTGAGAGATTTTTGATATGGGGTGTGCATCCTCTCTGGAGAGACAGAGACAGAAATCAATAAACCATCCCCTGGGAGGATGGCGACACCACAATACCTTCTCCACTCTCCTCTAAGGATCTTGGGCACACATGCACACACACCTGGCGTGAGTTTTAAGTGCTTCCAGTTCTGGCCATGGTATGCAAGACAACAGAAAAAGTGTTTCAAGACATAGTGAAAACTGAAAGGTTAGAGTACATAGAAGCATTGGAAATGGTTATAAATATTGGAGTCAATGTGGGAAAAGGGTGAGAGAAGGGGGAGAGTGTAAGAAGAGAAATTAGGGAGGAAAATAGTCAAGACATTTATGGCATACAAAAATGGGTTATGATATACTGATGATAATGTGTTTGCATCATCACCTGCACTGGTGGGAAGTGTATTCATTTTGGGTAAATTCAACTTCCAAGCTAAGTGTTGTGTAGTAATTAAATGTTTACAATTTTAAAAAATTAAAGAAATAAAATGTACAGTAAAGGCCTAATAAAATCAAACAAAACAAACAAACAAAAATTCTAAGGTTTTTCACCACTTGGGAACTACTCCTATGCACTGACAGCTCACTTCACGAGTGCCTCTGGTGAAATGTACAAGTTCACTTTTAGAATGGATTCCATCTAGGCTTGACAGGAAGCATGTGTAGTGTGTGGGTGTGTTGGGGGACAGCATAGTCATGGGTGGTTATAATATTTCCAAGATCCTCTTTTGATGTTGATCATAGCCTTTGTGGCCAGCATTAGCCAAGAGATTCTAAAGCAGAACAACCATTGTTATAGAAAGTAATCCAAGGGGAATTGGTATTAGGCTGCTTTTGGTTTGCCCGACATCATCAGATGGCCCAGGTAGACTAGACCAAACCATGGTGGATGGGATGTTAGATAGCTGATCAGCGATGACAGAAAAAGGTTGGTGGAAGTCACTATGAGCTAGAATGTGAAAAGGGAGATGACCAAACTTACTCTGTGTACTCACATTGTCTAGCATTACTGCTAGCTGTATGACTACTTGTATCTTGTAACACTGACTGGATTGGTTGCACAGTAATGTGAATATACTGCACAGTAATAAATTGCATATACTTAGACATGGTTAAAAAAAAAAAAAACATACCTCACACATAAGCGTGTCCAAAATCTTGTGATGGGATAGAGAAATGGAGGAAAAAGAATTGTGGTGGCCACAATTCATTGAGAGATACTTTCTCTTTCTCTCTGGCAACAAAAAATAAAAATCTATGAATAAAGATCTAAAAGCTAGAAATTATATAATCAGAACTTAGCTTCCAAAAAATAAATAGTTGCAAAAAATAAAATAGTTGCTATGTATAAGATAACTTCTGGTGTTTTTTAGGGCTCAGAATCTTTATATACCTATCTATTCTCTTGAAGAGAGGTACAGAAGTATGGGAGACAATAAGTTTCTAAGAGCTTATGTAATTTGACCAAAGGAAGAAAGAAAAAAAGAATGATGAAGAAGCCAAAACATTTTCCTATCTGTATAAAACAGAAGAAGTGGAAGAAGCTTCCTTCTTCCACTACATTGCCCCCTTGGAGAATTTCCTTTCTTATGGCAAAAGCTACTGATACACATGACATTCCTTTCCAGAAGTTGAATTACAGTATTAGATACTGATAACCCTGAAAAAAGGAGGCAAAGGATCATGTGACAAAGTGGCTTCAAATATGACACAGGGAAGACAAAATCACAACAATAAATTAGAGTCATTTAAAAGACAAGTCTAGGGAGGATTTACCATTGCCACCAGGGCTGTCTTAGGCTGTGTGAATGGTTGCCCCTGGAGTTGGTCATGCACAGCAGCCCAGGCCACCACCTGCTGGAATAGAAAGCAGGTCTCATCTAAATGCAGAGAAAAAGATAAATCCCAGAGGGGTCTTTAATCCATTAATAGAGCAAGGGGACCTGGCCTGCCTGAGAGCACTACTAAAAGTCAAGCATGATGCAGGTATTCCTGAAAAGCAATACTTCTTAGAGGCCCTCAAATCCTACTTCCTGGGAGGCTTGAAACTCAGTGTTTGGGAAGAAAGCATGGATCTAGACATCAAGCCAAGTTGGCACCGCTCTCTCTTCTTGACATCCTTAGCCAAACCCTGGAACAGTTAATTAACTTTTCTGACTCCAAACTTTCTCTTTTATAAATGTGTAAAATGTTGCAAATATTTATCAGGATTGTGGAGAGGATTTGATATGAGATAAAGAAATGCATACTGGGTTCCTAGGACTTGGCTTAACTTCTCTTAAGACAAGTGTATCTTTATTAAAATGGAAATGAAAAGGCAAAGGAAATATTCTGATTGCAGATCCAGAAAGTAAGAACATTGATCAGATAGCAATATAGTCTCCTTTCCAGGTCTCCAAGAATTATCATTTCCTGTCTTAAAAACAAAGAAAGAAAGAAATAGATTTGACCTGCTCTCCAGTGAGAGACAGTAAATTCATAGACAGAATATTATCTATTTCCCTGACATCAGTCTAGCTGTGGATCTGAAATACAAACGGAGTTCAGGCTTCTGAGAGGTTTATATAGCTTTAGTAAGGCAAAAATCCCAGTGCAAAGGTAAAGTTTGATTTTTGTCACTGATATAAACGTATAGCTTCAGGCCAAACTTCTGCTCCTCCTACTTTTAATCCTGCTTTTTTTCTAGACCTCTATAAATGGAGCAAATTTTATTGGTTTCCTCATTCCCAATATGTTACTGCCTCCTTTGTACAATTTTGCAGTGTGTTTGGGGTTTAAATAAGCTGCGGGTATTTACAGGCCAGTTTTCTCCTCTGGTTGCACCATGCACCGGTTACAAAGAAGAATGGTAAGAAGTTCTCTTTTTTTATTTTTTTCTCTTAATTTTCTTCTAATGTTCATAAAAACAACTGCCTCTCCCAATTTCTTCAGTAGCAATGTAGATGGAAAAAGAACATTCTCAAACAAGCCAAATCAAGACCACAGTTTTAAAAGGTTAAAAAAAAAAAGGAAAAAAAAGCATTTGAAGCAAAAGAAACAAATGCCTTCTAAAGCTTAAACTAAATCCCCTGAGAGGTGGGGGTGAGTGGATGCTTTTTCTTCCCCCAAAAGCACCTCTTGTGACTCTAAAGATCTTGCTGGCTTAATCTCTTGCTGGTCCATGCTAGCTACGAAATAAGAAAGCCAGAGTTTAAAACTACATTCATCTTCTACGAGAAGCAACTGAAGGCTTTGAATGCATTTTTTTTTTTTTCATCATCTCTTTCCTTACAGTCCCAATTACTCTAGGTACTTCTGAGTTTCTGGCCATTGAAGATTCTTTTTATGTAGAAGTTGGGTGGTCACAGGAGAAACCTTCCCGTCAAGCCTGGTCCTACATGGTTGAAACAAATGCTTCGTTAGAATACCATGCTTTGGAGGGGTGGGAGCAGTTTCCGGGTTCAATGAAACCTTTGATAGCATTGAGGATGAGAAGAAAGGGGAGACAGAAAGAGGTTCATTTAACCTTTCCATAATTATGCTTTCAGTATTTTTCTGCTGTGTTTCAATGCACTTCCCTGTATTCTCAGAAGCTGCTCAATCTGAAGTGTACTGATGAGGGGAGGCCACATTGCCTGGGGCAAGAAAAATCTGGCTCCACTGAGCTGAAAGTTAGGGTGAGGTGATTCATCACAGCCTGCATCTTTCTGGCTCTTAAATTTCCTACAGAGAATGCAGGTAGGACTGTATCACACCACTTTTAATGAGAAGGACTCCTGGAGGTCTCCAAATGAAAGCAGGGTGTGGCTGGAGCAAGGACTGGTTATTTTCAACAAGTAGAATTATTCAGAGAGAGCTTGAATTCTATGAGAATGATGTGGGGCAGGGGGAAGGGGAGGGAATGGAGTTGCAAAGAAACAAAAAGCGTGTTCTTTGCATGGATAGCAGACTTTTTGAGCCACACTAATGACTTCAAATGTGAAAATTTGCAGAGGCCTGATTTTAAGACTTCTTTAAAATAAATATGTTGATGTTTGAGTACTATAGTTAATTTGACCAAACCATGTGACTATGGAATAAATTGCCAAACTCTCCTTGTGATTTCTAAGGCTGTTTCTCCATTGTGCCAATGAAAGAAAATTTCATAACAGCCAAGATTAGCATCAAGTTCACTGTCTTTCATGCAAAGAAGCCACAATCCTTTCTGAGCTGGAATATCCCAGCCCAGCTGAAGTTGTATTTTCAGTGCTGGTGGTTTTTACACCAATGAGTCAGTACAAGGAAGGTAACATCCTCAATCAGAATCAGTTGTGAAAACTGAACTCATGTTACATATACATTGTGGCCTTCTAGTGGGGTTTTTGCATAAATAAGAATGTTTGTCGCTGGCATGCCACAATTTTCTACAGAGGAATATAAAATTCTATGTGTATTATGATTTCCTGATTATTCTTGTGCTTTCCGTATTATAAATAGGACTTTGAAGTACTGACTGTCATAGGCTAATTTCCCTCACCTTAACAAAACATCATAACAGTAAGCGTTAAGAGTAGTTGAGCCTTCATTTCCCCATCTGTAGTATACAGTCTCTAATTGCCTTTTCCCAGATGATTTCTATAAGAATAAAGTAGATTAAATGACACCGTGTGTGTGCAAACGTCTACCAGTGGCAGGCTTATTGTAGATGCTTGGTAAGAATGTTTTTCCTTCCTTTTAAGCAGGTTAGACATAGTTCAGCCTCATTAGTGAGATCATTTATTGTACAAAACAGATATTTCCACACAGACAGGCTTTAAATAATGGGAAAGAATCTTTTGTATGGCAATTCAGCCTTAGGGTATATCCAAACTTGGGAAGAACATAAAGCTTACTCTTATACCAAGGAAACACTATCCATTAGCCTTGGGAAGATGTAGTTCATTATTGTGCTGCTAAATAGAAAAACTTGAGGCTGGATGATTTAATAAGAATAAAGGTTTATTTCACTCACAGTTCTGATAAGATACTTCCGTTCATCCACATTTGAGACCTGTGATTTTTCTAAGAATGCATGATCTCAACTGAGAATGTTCCATATCAATTAAGTGAAATATTTAGTAGTTCCCCCCCCCCAAATTCTCTGTTGTAATTTATTCCAGTAAAAGAAAAAAATACATCACGATTTTTATGCACACAAGTGTTTACCCGACTTGGACTTACCTTGGTGTTATTGGAATTGAAGGCCCTTGCCATCTGTTGTGGATCTGGTGAACATCAGTCACTGAACTTGGTGTTGAAGATACAGAAAAATCCAGGATAGATCCTTCCTTAACTACAGGCTAGGTTCTTGGATCATGAAGATCTGCAAGCAAGTTTAATGCACTACTGTGTGGAAAGTCTAAAATGGCAATTTCTATAGAAGTATACCAGGGCAGGCTCAAGAAATCTTAGCTCAGCACCTTAACATATACAAATATTTCCAATTTGGGAAAATTAGAAAGATTTAGACTGATAATTCAGAGGAAGTAAAACTTTCTTATCCTTTCATTCCTAGTTGATATAGTCAGCAAATTGCTCATGGTTTATTGTGGCATCTAGTATGCATTCTCCAGAAGTTAAAATTCTTTGGGCCCACCAGTTGTGTGGTAGTTAAGATGGCTGGATACTACATAGCGGACTGTGCAGTTCAAGTTCCAGACCCACATAATATGATCTGTGTGTGTGTCTGTGTGTGTGCCCCCATGATCCTGAGAGGAGACAAAACAACAGATTATGGCATGGCCATTTTTCCATGGGGTTCTTTCTTGCTTTTCCTCTCTCTTTCTCTCTCTCTTTCTCTGTGTCATGAGCCCTATGGCAAATTTTAAAAAAGAAAGAAAAAACAAAAACTCTTCTTAACTTCTTACCTGCTAAATAGGAGTAGTTTTACAGTAAGTTGTTATTTTTTTTTTTTTCGGTTTTGGGTTTTTTTTTGTTTTTTGGGTTTTTTTTTTTTTTTAGAACAAGTTTTTCTATAAGATGTGTGCGCTCGCCGGAGAGATAGAGAGCGACAAAGAGACACAAAGTGAGAAATCACTGTCCCAGGGGATGGCTGCACCGCAATCCCTTCTCCTCCATTCTCCTCTTGGGATCTTGGGCATACACACGTGCCGGTGTGAGTTTTAAGCCTCTGGGTCCAGGACTTGAACCGCAGTTGACTACATGGGAGTCCTGCAATGTAACCATTACCCCATCTGCTGGTCCCAGTTTGACAGTATTTTTAGATGTTTCCACTGGGCCCAGCCATGATAGTGCATGCTAATAATATTCTGTGCTCCATGGGCTGAGACCTTGTGGGAGGTTCAGGTTTGATTCCCAGGCAGGTACAGTGACATGTAACTGCAATCCCAGATACTTGTAGACTGAGGTAGAGGTTGAGAGCTGGAGGCCAGCCTAGGCAGCACAGTGAGACCCTGTCTGACAAAATCCAATTGATAATGTGTTTTCCCATAATTAGATTCTATTCTGTTAGAATGATCTGTATGCCTATCCTTACACTAACAACATGTTTTATTGATTATTGTAGTGTCATAGTAGGTCTTGAAATAAAATCACTCTTCCAAAAAAAAAAAAAAAAAAGGAGACCCTGTCTGAAAGAGGCAGATGTGGTGGTATGTGCCTATATTCCCAGCTCCTCAGGAGCCACTATGGTGAGATCCTGTCTTATAAAAAATAAATAAATAAATAACCTCAAAAAACAAACAAACAAAAATAACCTCTCCTTCTAACCTAGAACATTTTGTGTGCATGCACTATTATCTTCCATTGTCATCCTCCTGTCTAATTAAGTGAGATCGACCTTCCATAGAAGCACTCACCACCTACTTTTTAAAAGATTCTGGAGTCAGATATAGTTTAAATCACCACATGACAAACATAGCCTCTGTGTCTTCATATTGAAATCGCTCATTACATTTGAGCATTTTTCTTCCTCCATCCAAACAGTACTTTTTATAAACAGATTTAAGTAACATTTTGTCCCACAAACCAGCTATATGACATGGAATCCAAGGTAATTTAATGGGAGTGGGTAGTTCTTAATAAGAACCAGGTGGTTCATTTTGTGTGAACATTACTCTCACTTTCTTAGTGTTTTCACAAGGTTCTTGACATTCATAATATGTTTCTTTTGCATAATGGAAAAAAATGTTAGACATATCATCATATCCCATAGTGCAGACATATCATAATACCTAATGCCCTTAGGTTTTACTCCTTTAGTGTAAAGTTAAATAACACCATAAATTCCCTTACTGTAGAGCACAGATGTAGTTCCAGTGTGTATAGGGCCACTGTCCTACATCCTGTTGCTTAAAAAGTTGTACACCAAACTCTCCACTGTCCCTGGAATCAGATAATTTTATTCCATTTTGTGAGTCCATGGTCTTCATTCAAAAATCAAAATCATTTTAAAGATAATTCACATTAAGGATAATTCTAAAGCTCACATTATTTCTAATCCAGTGTAAAACACTCACTCTTGGATTGCAAGTTTTGTTCCAATATATTGCTGCTTCTAAACGTGTATACTTGCCAGGAGCTGAGTTTCAATATAATTCCCAGCAAGTCCTTCTGTAATGAGGTATTAACATTTTTCAAAAGAATAATTGTGGGATATTTCCCAGATCTACATCTGGCTTCTTCATAACTCCCTAAGGAAAGGACTTACAAGAGGAAGTAGAGGAATGATTACATTTATTAACAGCTTATTTTATGTGTGAAGTTTTTTGCACATCTGTATACAACCCACACTTTTTCAGATACCAACTGGCTCTTTATTTATTTATTTATTTAATTAATTTCTGAGTACCTGACTTGAATAATAATAATACCTAGTAATGCATCTTCCCACAATGCTCATATACATATAGACACACACATGTGCACCCACATTAGTGAGAATTCCATACAATTCGATTCCTAGGGCCACCAGGTTACATAGTGGTTAAAGCACTGGACTCCCACATGGTTGACTGTAGTTTGAGTCTAGGATCCAGAGGCTTAAAACTCACACCAAGTATGTGTGTGTACGTGTGTGTTCAAAATACCAAGAGGAGAATGGAGAAGGGATTGCAGAGCAGGGCTATCCCCCTGGCAACAGGGAGTGGGGTGGGGGTGAATGATTAATCACTTTCTCCCTCTCACTGTCTCTCCAGAAAGTGCATGTGCCTTATAGCAAAAAAACTCTCTCACACAAAAAATAAATAAATAAATAAATTAGATTCCATAATGTGTATCTGTGTTTTGCTGGTTGGAACACATTTTTCCAATACATAACCTCTTCTTTTGTAATAGAATTATTTGCAGGATCTGTCACTAGTCACATTGATGTCAAATGGAAGAATGATTAAAAAGACAGATCATGGAGAAGAGTTAAATAGCCCAGACATGCAAATAGAAATAACACGAGGAATAGCAATTCTCCACCAAAGCAGCAAAATGAAAGAAGTGTGAACACACAACTGACTGTAAAATTTGGGAAGTAGAATGGTTTTCTAGAAAGAGCATATACACAAAATTCACTGGGTTTTTGGTCAGTCCACCATGTTACTTTTTATATTATTCTGCTATGGGTCATTATTCAATTGCAGAAGACATAATGAGACTGTATATAATTTGGAGTTACTTAAAACTAGTTAATAGTAAATTGAATTATTCGTTTCAACATGTATTTTTTTTACATTTCTGGGTAGACTTAATGTGAATAAAATAAAGCTACTCTGGGTTGGCAGGTGGCGTGGTGGTTGAGGCACTGGACTCCCACATAACTGACCCAGAAACTTACTTTCTCATTTTTTCTCTCTCTCTCTGTTCAAATTAAAATATAATAGTAATAAATAAAATTAAATGAATATTTTTTTTAA